>NC_137820.1:16649401-16701901 GCF_963921795.1 Nannobrachium achirus
ATCATCCATCCATCCATCCATCATCCATCCATCATCAATCCATTATCCATCCATCCATCCATCCATCATCCATCCATCCATCCATCCATCCATCCATCCATCCATCCGACTTGCTGACCCACCCTTCCCCCCTGTGTGTGTGTGTGTGTGTGTGTGTGTGTGTGTGTGTGTGTGTGTGTGTGTGTGTGTGTGTGTGTGTGTGTGTGAACAACAGCGCCCCTCCCTTAACATGTGTGGTCAGAAAAGGTACAGCAGGCTACATACAGACACGGACGGCCGGACGGACGGACGCATACCCACACACATGGCCACGTATAGGAGACGGTGTGACCACCGCTCAAAAAAAAAGGTGTATAAAATAATTGATAAGGAAAATGACGAGGCAAATGTTTGAAATAATCTTGACTTTGATTTGAAGTCATATTGCCCAGTCCTAATCATAATCTTTTTCAGTTACTGACATCATACAATAAAATATAAATTTGGCTTAAATCTAAGCTGAAGGACAGCTAAGAGATTTCTCTTATCGCTCTTGTGTTAACACACAAACACAGAAACACACATACACCCACACCTTAAAGTGATTAAAGTACTCTTGTCCATTATTGTCGACAGGCGAGACAGCATATGCCAACCAGACCTAGAGTTAATGCCAGTCATCGGGGAGTAACACACACACACACACACACACACACACACACACACACACACACACACACACACACACACACACACACACACACACACACACACACACACACACACACACACACACACACACACACACACACACACAGTGAGAATGAGCACAGATCCCATGCACATCATAAGTAGTTGTGAAAGTAGTAGTGAAATGTGTCATCATGGCTGTCAAAGAGGAACCAAGACTATGAAGCACACATTAAAGCTGCAATCCAGAACTTATTTGAAAGAATAAAATATTATTTTAGAGTTGTTGTTTTTCTATGTAACTAGCACATCTGCAGTGGTTGGAGGCGATCTCCCTACAGGTGGCTCTCACCCATACAGACTACTAGATACTTTTTCCAACTTGTTCAGACTGGCAGTATGTGGCATTAAATTGGCACATGACTAAGCACAAACTCAGCCTAATCGCTGTAGAGCTTAGATCTTCCATTGAGAAATGCAGACTCTAGTCTCTAGACCAGGGGTCTTCAACGTTTTCACGCCAAGGACCCCTTGGTTGAGAGAGAGATGAAGCAGGGACCACCGCATAACCTGTTCATAGATTCCATATAGTTTCATTGCTTGACAGCACGATCATCAGTGTATTTTGGATTCATGTCAATGTGTGTCTTCAGATATTTAACCACTTGAACCGTCAATACTTAATAAACTTGACCTTTCACTCTGTACTTAGTCTGCTCTTTTTCACATCTACATCGAACCTCTTTGCCAAAAATAGCCGATCTACAAGCTCGCAACGCCTCACGCCGCTTGGCGTTTTGAGCTTGTAGATCTACTATTTTTGGCTAAAGTGCTCAGAATATGGACGCTAGGGTTTAAGTGGTTAATATAAAAAAGGAGAAAAAAAAGATTCTATCAAACAAGGATTTGGAGGACCCCCTATAGTAACTCGGAGGACCCCCTAAGGGTCCCGGACCCCCTGTTGAAGACCCCTGCTCTAGACTCACCCAACACCAGTGTTTGTTGGGACACCTACTGGAAGCACTAAAAGTTGGTCGTTATTTTGTTGGCTCTTAACTCAACCCGTCACTATTAAACAATTATAGGCCCATATCAAACCTCCCATTTCTAAATACAATCATTGAAAAAGCTGCTTAGCACTAACAAATGTCCCTGATATCTTCGACTTCCGGTCAGGTTTTCGGCCACAACACAGCACTGAGACTGTTCTTTTTAAAGTTTTCAATGACATCCACTCTGTCAGTCTTACTATTACTAGAACTCAGTGCCGCATTTGACACGGTCGACCAGATTGAACAACTGTGTGGGACTTTCCGGCACAGTACTAAACTGGTTTGAATCATATTTAGAGAACAGAGACTATTTTGTAATTTATCGTTACTACACATATGTACGGAAATCACATGCAGAGTTCTGCATGGATCCATCCTAGGGCCCCTACTGTCCTGGGGCTACCTGTGTGTCAATTAAGAATTGATTTCAAGATACTGTTGGTCTATAAAGCTTGAATGGTTTAGGGACACAATTCATATCATGAACCATCCAGATCAGTCAGGTCATCTGGGAAATGTTCTGATGTTCTGTGTAAAGCACTTTGAATTGCCTTGTGGTTGAAATGTGCTATAGAAATAAAACTGCCATGCCCCTCTTCTGGCAACGCAACCATTAGATCAGGGGTCTTCAACAGGGGGTCCTCCAAATCTTTGTGTGATAGAAGCTTTGTTTTCTCCTTTTCTATAATAACCACTTGAACCCCTTTCGTCCAAATTCTGAGATCTTTAGCCAAAAATAGCTCACAACGCCTCGCAGAACGAGGCGTTGTGAGCTTGTAGATCGGCTATTTTCGGCAAAGAGGTTTCGTGCAGAGGGGAAAAAGAGCAGAGTACAGAGTGATAGGTCAATTTTATTATGTATTGACAGTTCAAGTGGTTAAATATCTGGAAACACAAATTTAGATGAACCCAAAATACACTGATGATTGTGCTGTCAAATTATGAAACTATGGTATCTATGGGTTGTGGCGGGTCCCTGCTTCATCTCTCTCTCGACTAAGGGGTCCTTGGCCTGAAAAGGGTTGAAGACCCCTGCATTAGATTCTGGTGTGCAGACAGTTGATGGGGAAGAGCAGAGGAAGGTGTAGCGTGGGGGCAGATGAGGCGAAATGTGGTTAAAGGAGTGTGAAGCTCAGACAGTCTAGGCACTGCAGATGTAGCCAGGAGAGGCTGATCACCCCTGCTATTAAGTGGATTGCAGCACAGCAGTGCAGCTCAATGAGAGTGTAAATTGCCTGGGGGTCTCTTGTCCCATTGGCAGCAAGGTAGGGCATTACCTTATTGACTACAAGGCAGTGTTGTTCAAAGCCTTCCTGAGAATTCATGCTACAGTACTAACTGCTTTATTTTCACTGTACCCTGAATCCTCTCTTCAGCCTAGCTACAGGATGTATCCCTCATCAAAAACCCGAGCAACCTCACAGGCTCAAATCAAGTGCTTTAATCGATTTTAAAGGGTGTTCTGCCTGTGCATGGACACAGTGGATACTCAGGCCAGGAGTGTACCAAAACAAAACCTCTGACTGGCAATCAGAGAGAGAGAGAGAGAGGGTGAGAGGGTAAAAAGAGGTAACCGAGTGAGCAAAAATAAAGACAAGCTTAGCTATTACAATAGAATATAGAATAGCTTTAACGCAGGATCCATACAGCAATCACAGAGATAAATGAGAATTTGCTAGTCTCTATTCAATGTTAAATGTCTGATGTTTTGGCTCGATGGTATAACAAAACCCTTGATTGTTAGGAACATTTTAACTCTTGCTGCTTTACTGTGTTGTGTAAATATCAATAGCAGTGTCGCTGAGCCTGTGGAAAATGCAGTTACTGCAGAGAGAAACGTTTGACCTGTTCCAGTGATTGCACAATGCGGCAAAATACACTATACTCTATGGTCCCCTCTTCAGAAAGGAATAGACCATTTTAATGGAAGGTGTGTGAGGATTAAAGTCAGGGATCGATATGAGTGAGGGTCGGGATGAAGGTGTAATTGGTCTGTATTGGACCAGACCTTGCATCTCATCTGGTGTCCTTTTTTCCGATAATGTTGATATTATGGTCTCGAGGATAGGTAGAAGATGGCATCAAAGAAGGTAAATTCCATAGCAATCCAGCCAGTAGTTTTCAACAGACAATATCTTGTTTGGTACCAAAGTAGAGAACAGACGGACGGACAGAGAGACCAACTGCCCAACTGACCAACCAAAACGGTCATCCAGATAAACCTACTGCAATATAAAAAAAGATTATATGGCTAGGGCTTTCACATTTTAGGAGTACTTGCAATTCAAATTTAGCCTGGATTTAAAGGTATTCAGAGTTGGAAGTTTATTCCAACTATGTGTGACAGGGTTCCCCAATAGGCGGCCCGCGGGCCATTTGCGGCCCGCGGGGGGCTACTGTCTGGCCCACACCAACCCCAGTAATAATGGTGGTATAAGAGCAGCAACAACACTAGTATATCGTCGTTGTCGGGTGGAAATCCTGTATCTCCAAATTTGTATGTTCTTTCGCAAATCATACAAGGCCGTCGCACAAAAGTAGTGAAAACAGCCGATCTACAAGCACACAACGCCTCACACCGCGAGGCGTTGTGTGCTTGTAGATCGGCTGTTTTTACTAGTTTAAATAATTTTAAAAATTATAAATGCAAAACGATCGGTTTCGGACATTTTCACCCGACAACGACGATATCTGAACTGTCGCTGGAGTAGCGGGAACGCCGCGGTCGCCCCCTGCAATGTTGTGGCCCTCGGCTTGGTACCCTAGACATAATTCGGCCCTTGGGGAAAACTAATTGGGGAACACTGATGTATGACATAATAACTAAATACTGTGTCACTATGTTTGTTTACCCTCTGGGAACAGTTCATTCTCGGTCCTGAAAACCTGAAACTTCTTGAGGGTTCATAACGTAAAACTTAACTACAGAGTGATTTAAAGATGATCACTAATATTATAAAATCAATTCCATGACTCACTGCAAGCCAGTGCAGTCAGAGAAATGGTGCAATGTGTTAGTTCTAGTCATACCCCTTGCAGCTGCATAATTCTTTCCCCCCCTTTCTACCCATTTTTCTCCCCAATGCAGTCATTATGCCAATTGGTTCATCCCCAAACACATTTCTGTGTTGTCACTTCTGTTGTATCGTACCGACTCACCTACAACCAGAAGGACGTAGAGCCTTCGTCCTATACTCCTCCCAGCGCCCAACACTTCCTGCTGACAGGTGCCGCCCCAGCCCATAGGACTACGAGCCAGTGACAATTATCACCCCTGCAGTTTTCTGTCCCATTCTTTAATTACTTATTGTCTCCGCCAGGCCGAAGGCATGGGGAGAAACTATGTTTTGCCCCCTGTGTGTGCCTGTGTCCCTCCGTGCGTCCGTCCGTCTGTTACCAGGTGAGGCTGCAGAGTTGTCGGTCTGATGTGCTGGTGAGCAATACGGGTGCCCCCCAGGGCACTGTGCTCTCACCTTTCCTGTTCACTCTCTATACATCGGACTTCCGCTTCAACTCCAAGACCTGTCACCTGCAGAAGTTCTCAGACGACACTGTGGTGGTCAGCCAGATCTCGGGTGACAACACGGCTGAGCACAATGGTGTGGTTAAGGACTTTGTGCAGTGGAGTGAGGCCAACCACCTCAGGCTCAACGCGAGCAAGACCAAGGAGATGGTGGTGGACTTCCGCACTTCCAAGAGAGTCCCCCCGGTGCCAAGCACCATTAATGGAGAGGTGGTGGAGTTTGTGGACAACTACAAATTCCTAGGAGTGCACCTGAACAGTTCACTGGACTGGTCGAACAACGCAGAGGCGATTCACAGCAAGGGGAAAAGCAGGTTGTTCTTCCTGAGAAGACTGAGATCGTTTGGCGTGTGCAATAGGATGCTACAGATGTTCTACCAGTCTGTCATGGCAAGTGTCCTCTTTTTTGGAATAACCTGCTGGGGTGGCAACAACAGAGCGGGCGACACCTTTAACCTAAATAGACTGGTGAGGAAAGCGGGCTCTGTTGTTGGGTCCTCTCTGCAGGGGGTGGAGGAAGTTGCCAAGGTGCAAACGGCTAGGAAGTTGGACTCCATCTTGAACAACTCCTCCCACCCCCTCCATCTTGAGATCTTCAGTTACTGGAGTAAGAGAGGAAATGACCGTTTTGTCTACCCAGGGCGGAGATGCGAGAGACTAGGAAAGTCTTTTGTACCGCTTTCTCTCAAGCTGTACAACGAGACACACAACGGTCGATTGACAAGGACTACCTTCCTAACGTAGGACGACGGTAGCCTTTTTTTCCTTACTGGAACTATATCTGCACTGACTTTGACCTCTAAGGACCTTCCAGGGAGGGTGTGTTTTTGTGCGTCTTGCCGCATCACCCTTTCTTGTTTATTTTTATTCTTTTTTGCTAGTTGTTTTTATCGCTCTGACCTTTGGACACTGCACTATTAGGTTGTGTTAGTAATTTTCTTTTAGTATTTCTGCTTGTGTTTGACTTGATGTAGAGATACTTGTTGCACTAACTAGCATTGACTGTATGGTCACTTTGATTTGGGCACTGTATTATTTTTTGATAGTCGTGCTTTAAGACACTTTATGTATATATATTATTCGTTCCCTTTCCTGTTGTACCTTGCTCTTACTGTACTTACTGTACTCTGTACTCTGTTCTTGTTTTTTCTTTTTATCTTTTTCATACTTCTCTGTAACTTTGTAAATAACCTTATACTGCTGTGCTGCCTCTGGGCAACAAATTTTCCCCCTTGGGATAATAAAGGTATCTATCTATCTATCTATCTATCTATCTATCTATCTATCTACCAGCTAATCTCCAGCGCAGTTGGGCCGGTCGCTGCAAAACTGTGCACACATACTCCCTGGATGTCAATTCACAACCTCTGCCCAACATTTTTCACATGGGCCTGTTCTAGCGCCACCATGAGGCCGACGCAAAACACATTTCTGGACAGTACTCCTACAGATTTGGTCAAAAAAATCACTCAAATCAGTAGACAGTATCTCTACAGTCATTTGATCAACAGGAATCTGTTCGATTCTATCCTATTTGGCTAACATTGGATTTCAAAGTTTGCAAGATTGGTCCATTTTGAACAAAATGCCTCAAATCGTGAATGCAGCCGGCGATTTGTGTGAAATTTTGCACGCACATTCCCACTAGGTCAAGGAACAAATGCCACCCTTTTCAAATTGGCCTGTTATAGCAACACCAGCATGTCACCCTTTGCAAAATACATTTTTGGAGCAAAATGCCTCAAATCATGCATGCAGCGTTCGATTGCCGTTAAAGGCCCAAGAACACATGGCACCCTTTTCACATTGGCCTATTATAGCACCACCAGGAGGCCACAATAACCTACCTGATGTAGTTCAGATTGCAGAATGATGGAGGAAAACGATTAAGACAATCTTGGTGACATGGTGTTCTGTCACATTTCGTGAGATTTCAACAGCCGGCAGTTGCTTAGCGTTAATTAATATGACTTCACTATAGATCCTGGTTCCACATGCCTTGCCGCCAAGTGTGCTTGAAAATTAAAGCTTGCTCCCTGCCTCTGTTCCTGATTTTCAGCTCTGTCTGTGTCTCTCTATCTTGGCGACATCAGACAAAACAGATGGAGGGAGAGCTGGGGATAGAGAGAGGGGAGCATGGGATGGGAGACAGAGAGATCGGATAAGGGATGCAGGGAATGTGCGGTGCTGGGTCATCTCTCTCCCTCTCTCTCTCTCTTTCGGCCTCCCTCTCTTAATCTGTTTGATGGTGCAGTGGGCAGATGGAGAGGGAGGTGGGGAGATGCAAGCCACGTCTCGTGCCTCCTCTGCTACTGCTTCTGTGAATGAAGCTAAAAATAGCAGCAGGAGGACGTGAGAGGCTTTCCAGAGAGCACACAGTCAAATTCTCAGTGTTCATTTAACTCTGGTGTATGCACTCAATGCACACGGTTAAATTAACACAGAATGTGCAGAAAACACAACGTGTGTGTGCGTGTGAGATAGAGAGAGAGAATGTCTGTATTTGTGTGGTTGTGTGTGAGCATCATTCTTTGTCTGCCAGATTCTGCCTCTGTCTGTCATGTCTTGTGTGTGCGAACGTGCATGTGTCTGAGGAGACAGATAATAGGCACCACCATAGTAGTGATACATTTCAGAAGTGTGTGCTGCGGACGGAGACAAACACAATCAGAAGAAGGATGGACAACTTGGAGCTTTCAAAGAAATGAAAGAAAGAGACTGAAGAAGGGTAAAAAAAAAGTCATAGCTTATCCGGAGTCGGATCGCAGGGGTAACAGTTCCAACTGAGATTTCCAGAGTTCCATATATATATATACATATGTCACAGTTAGTTTGAGATTCAGTTAGATTGAGAACAGGAGCGGTCGTTTTTGGGCGGTGCCTCCTTCGGGGAACTAGAAATAATTTGACTGAGGTTAGGGTTATGATTAGGGTTAGGTTTAGGCTAGTTTTACTGAGGTTAGGGTTAGGTTTAGGCATAGTTTTACTGAGTTTAGGGTTAGGGTTAGGTTTAGGCATAGTAGCATTCACCAAGTTAGCATTCACCAGCGTGGGACTAATGCATGGGCTTCTTCCACATCCAGGTGAACAAAAACAAGCGCTCCTTTCCCAATCTAACTGGTAACTGTAACACACACACACACACACACACACACACACACACACACACACACACACACACACACACACACACACACACACACACACACACACATATATATATATAATATTATATATTATATATATATTATATATATATATATATATATATATATATATATATATATATATATATATTCGGTTTGATATTTTGGTGTCACAGTTCGATACTTTTTCAATACAAAATATTTACAGAAATGTCCTTGATTTATAAATGTATTTTTATAACTACATACTTTTTTGTTTTAACTTTGAACAATACGGTACCCAACCCTATGAGGTAGTGGTTCTCTAAGTGAGCTCTGCGGACCCCTAGGGGTCCTTGAGGGGCTTCCAGGGGAATGTGGATGTGGAGCGGTATTGTATTGTATTGATCGGTACAGGGTCATTCGGTTCGGTACACACTCGTATTGAACGGTTCGATATTGATACATGTGTGTGTGTGTGTGTGTGTGTGTGTGTGTGTGTGTGTGTGTGTGTGTGTGTGTGTGTGTGTGTGTGTGTGTGTGTGTGTGCGTGCGTGCGTGCGTGCGTGCGTGCGTGCGTGCGTGCGTGCGTGTATATTTTGTGTGTATATATAGGGGCCTAAATCATATACTTCAGAGCAAAATGTTGCCACCTCACATTCTTTGCCGCATTGTGTAACAAGCCCATCAGCGCAGTGCAAACAGCCTTGAATACAAAACACCAAAAATACCGCTGAGGAACAGGGGAGAAAACTATTTGAGACAAATAAATAAAAAAACAAAGAAAACTGGGCCAGACACAGGACAGGTAGCAGAGCAGACCCTTTTCTGCTAGTGTCTTCCTAGTTGTAGAGAGATGAACGTCACCCATTAGCAGCACTGGGAAGATCACATCATTAGGTCTCAGGATGGTGTTGGGAGTTGGACAGCCGGAATGTTGCCAATGATTAGAAAAGCTCATATTACAAAACAGCCCTGTCGTTCTGTTGTAATCTTGTAGAATCTGGCCATTAGTCTGCATGCTTGACATTAATGTGGTATGTACTATGTACACAGTAATTTAATCTACAATATGCCCTATATATATACCAATAAGATACCCTAAGGAGCGAGAAGCGACCTCGCGCTGAAACAAGAGAGACTGACACAATATGTCCATATATGAGCAATCCCAGATATGGGCTTAATATTGACGACATCAGGGATCTCCATATATGGGCATAAAAGGGACAAGGACAGAATTAATTTGCAAGAGTGGTTGCTGTGACACGAGTTACACTAGCAAATTAATTCTGTCTTGGCCATACAGTATATGGAGCGTGACATGAGGTGTGACTGACTCTGACTGACTGACGCACATGAGCTGCAAGTTTTGATAGTAAAACAAATCTTTATAACGTGTCACGCCGCGATCCATGGTGAGCTTGTAACTTGGCTATTTTTGCTCTTAAAGGGGCCCCACCATGCCTTTCAAAATATGTATAAATATTGGTCCAAAATACGGTTTTATAGAGGTTTTAGCCTAAACAACCACTAGGACATTTTAATTTCATGTTCAGTCTGTCTCTAATTCCAAGCATTTCAGATGCAATACCATAATGCCCTTTGTTGGCGCTGTCTTTGGGCTAAAATTGGAACGATACAGAGAAGATTAGCATGTTACCACGATGAAAACCATGTAGAGTCATTCCATTCAAGCCAATTTTAGTATCACTTTACCTCATGGTTCCACCTCATATAGTCTCAATAGAATATAGCCTCCCAAAAAGTACCGTCCCCTTCTCTAGGGGGCCCAATAGGACATTAGCCCCGTTGTGACATAAACAAGGTCCTGTGGGCATTAGACTGTGTCCAAAATAACTCACTACTCACTATATACAGTAGTACTAGTGAACCATAGTGAGTCGCCATTTTGCAGTGCTTTTCAAATATGGTGTCCAGGTAGCTCAGTTGGTAGAGCACTCACCTTTGGAACGCACAGTCATGGGTTCGATCCTGGCCACCGCCAACTCAGCGTATGAGTAGTATGGCTTGGGTATAAGTAGCCTACTAGGAGCTGATGGTAGGTGTGGTGCTCCACCCCAGTAATCCTTCACCCAGGGGTCTAGCACATCGTAACGAGGACAGTTACAATGCCTTATCGGCTGATACTGTAAATAAGCCTCTCGATACAACTTTTTCTTCTAACTGATTGTCACTAACCAAGAAACACTAACTATCATGCATTGCGTTGAAAGAAAAAGACAGAAGGAGTAGAAGGCTCTATTAATCCACAAAATCCATGCTGGAATTTATTTTGGATAGTCCACCAGCTGACGTTGATCCGGCGTGTTTTAATTGTGTGACAGCAAAGATAGTGTCCAAAATGTTAATTTAGCCAATGAGCTCAGTCTCACTATAAACACTATAAACTCTAGTCCTTTACATTCTAGGGCTGACCTTCGATTGCATTTATTAAAATCGAAGCTCGTTCATCAAAATCAAGCAAAAACAAAAGCTTAACGGCTAACCATTGTTAACCGAAATGTGTTAAAAAATTTGCTTTTTTACCCAATTAACTCAGTTAGCGCCGGGCGACTTTACGAGCGACTAGTTCACTATGGCGTTTGGTGCCGAGCGACTCGGAGCGACTTTTATATAAAAGCATTGTTTAAGCTTTTAATATGTGTTTATAGACGGAGCGAAATGGTTAGCTTACCTCAGCTAATGTCCACACGTAAACCGTGAAAAAAAAGGATACGATTATGACGTCACCTTTAAACCAGGGCTTCCTGTTGACAACAGGCCTCTGCTAGCGTTAGCCTCAATGCAACCATCCGACCCTCACGTAGCTTCACTAGGTCGGATTTTGATTCTGAAACTTTCTGTGTGGCATCTATATACGTCCCGATGCCCATACCAATGGTGGTTTGAGACGATCAAGCACGAATTGAACAGTATTGAGCTGAAATGGTGACCGGCGGCCCGTCCATGTTAAGTCAATGAGGACCAAGTCAGCGTCTCATCCTGTTATGTGGATTTAAACAGGCTTAACATGGGACCATGTCAGTGTATGGTGTATGGTGGTCTCTAGTGGTCATCTGGTGGTATGGTATGGTGAACGTGCATTCGTTAAGGTGGTCTGGTTAAGGTGGTCTGGGGGGATACAAAATAGCTATTTCCTGGCGTTATAAGCGCACATTCATATTCATATTTTGGAAATCTGGCCCTGTATGAGTTAAAAAGGGGGAAAAAATGTTTTTTTCCCCATAATAAAGCTCCCTATTTGCACAGTAAAAACAACAATATGAGGAAGAAGAAGAAGAATATAATACAAATGTTTTTGCAGTAAGGTAGGATTGACATAATCATGTTATGTCTGTAACGCATCGCAACAGCAACAGTCAGACAACTAGGTGGGCGTGACTAGTTTTGAGTTTGCAGATCGCATCGGATATAAACCTGTCATCATCAACACCACGTAACCCTAGCAAGTTAGTTTTAAGCTCTTTCTAACCCTTTCCTCTTTAAAATGGGATTGATGGGTGATGGGGTCTGTTTTGGAAAATCAAATTTTCGCTGTTTGTTTCCTGATGAAGAACAAGCTTGTGTCTCGGTCAGCGTGTAACAACAGCATGCATGGATGTTACACCGACATTGGTGTCGGGGGCTTGACACAGAAATGGGTGACCGAATCGCATAGTTGCATGGGTGATGATGTTACTCAGACATTGGTGTCCTGGGCTTTATCTGTCACAGCGCGCTGCCTTTTCTTTTCTTTTTTATTTATCGGCGACCATTCTGATGGCTTCATGCTTGCTCTTGTTCTTGTCGGCTTGTTGTTAATGTTAACACGTGTGTGAGGAGGAGGTGATGCTATCACGCTAATGCACGCGGCCCCCCCAAAGGACAAACGGCCGATTATTCGATAATCTTTTTCAAGTTCGAATCCCGTGCCATCGAACGAAGCTTTGAATAATAGATTTTTTGGGGTCAGCCCTATTACATACCATAGCATAACTCCCTAGTTCTACAGTATAAAGGTAATAGGGGGTAGTGAATGAGTTCAGCCTAAAGGCCCTTTCACACTGTTGATAACAATTAAAAAAATATCGTTTCAATTGAAGTGGATGGCAGCGTCCACACCACAACGATAAAGTTATAATTGATGTGAACGCCAACATATCGTTATTGTTATCTTTTTTTAAGATTTGTTTTGGGGCTTTTATTGGATAGGACAGTAGACTGACAGGAAATGGGGGGAGAGATGGAGAGTGACATGCTGCAAAGGTCATCCAGATCGGGAATCGAACCAGCGATGCCTTCAGGCATCAATGCCTATGTGGTATGCGCCTGGACCAGTAGGCCAGCAGGCGCCCCGGTTATCGTGGGAAGGAGCCTTTAGTCTTATTTATGTCGTTACATTCATACAAGTGTCCTGTCCTATACATTATGGCAGTGTGCTTCGTCAGTCGTACCGTGTTTAAAATGCAGTTGCACAATCTGCGTAATGTAATCAGCGTTACTAAAAAGTAATTAGTTATAGTTACTAGTTACTTCTCCAAAAAAGTAACTGAGTTAGTAACTGAATTACTCTATTGTAAAAGTAACTAGTTATTAGGAAAAGTAAATATTTGCGTAAAAAAAGTTGTAATATGTCAAAGAATTTGGATTGTTTTTGGGAGCAGGTTTCACAAGCCGCTTTCGGTACAGTAAAAATGTCAGTTTATTGCGACCGTCAGTTCGCAGTTACTATCAAAACCTCCACCGGCTGTCTGTCTGCCTGTCTGTCTGTCTGTCTGTCAGTCTGTCAGTCTGTCAGTCTGTCACGCCACGTCACACGTCACACTTTTGCCCTACTCATATCTCCGCCACCGTTGCCCCGATCCATGCCAAACTTTGCACACACACTCCTTGACTCCAAACCACAACCTTCACCCCTCATTTCTCACATGGCCCTCTTCTAGCGCCACCATGAGGCCAATTCTTGCAAGACACATTTTTGGACACTGCTTTTGCCTTGAAATCACACAAAGCGGTACACAGTATCTCTAAAGTCATGTCATCAACATGGATCTGTCCCATTTCCCATATTCCCTCCTGATTCGCTACGATTGCCTTCTAAAGTTTGTGTATGCGACCTGGCGGTCGCTTATCTCCCTATTAGGGAGTCTGGTTTAACTTAAAATATTTGTATTATATAAAAATATAAGTATTTTAAGTATTTTAAAATTGATTCAGACACTACAGTATTATCGGACTTTCATTATTTTACCGTAAAATACCGTATATCGCTTTTTTGATGCCTTCCATTGTTATGCTCAAGGGGGAAAAACACCTCATGTCATTTTGATTCACGTGAGACAGAGTGGAGGGGAGTTCTGTCGCAAAGAAAACTAAACAAAGGTTTAGGCAATTATACATCGACATTTAATCTCTGCATAAGGATTTAAAGATGCTATGCTTATAATGATTGCAAGAAGAGTTGTTATCAACAGTCACAAAGTATTTTGTTGGGACTGGAATAACTTAATGAGCTCCTGGTGTGGAGACTGAGAGCAGCACACATCAATGTTAGGTAGAGCCAAATCAATCGGGGAACTCTTTAATGAAATGGTGTCGCCTGCCGAATAAGACGATCTACTCTACAGGCTCCCTATGTGTCATCATGCTTGTGGATCTGCTGTTTTTGGCGAGTCAGATCAGACGGATTCACTCACGGATCACGGGCAACTCCGCAAGTCATTTATTTATTTATTTTTGCAAGACCGACACACAGGGGTGCTTTCACTCTCACTCACACACACACACACACACACACACACACACACACACACACACACACACACACACACACACACACACACACACACACACACACACACACACACACACACACACACACACACACACACACACACACACACACACACACTCTGAATGTAATACAACCCAATGAAGTGTTTTCTGAATTCTGCCTGGGATTGTGCTTCAGGCACTGTGCTCAATATTAAGCCACTTTAGATTTAAAGATTCACCCTCCATGTGTCAACGCTCCAATTCGTTCCTGCTGTGTGTGTGTGTGTGTGTGTGTGTGTGTGTGTGTGTGTGTGTGTGTGTGTGTGTGTGTGTGTGTGTGTGCGCGCGTGTGCGCGCGCGCGCGCGTGTGTGTGTGTGTGTGTGAAGGGGGATTATCTGCTCTGCTCCTTATTCTGTCAATCTCTGTCTGTTCCTCTATCCATCTATTTCTCTCCCTCTATCTCTCACCGTCGGTCTGTATGCCCATGTTATTCCCAGGGTGTTAAAATGGTGTTTTGTTGTTTATCTTTACACTGTCTAAACACATTAAGTCCCTTGCAAATCTGTGTTATGGTCTAAAGCTTGTAGACATGCAAGTGGGTGAGCACGCATACACAGGGCCTTTGGGGGCTTCCTTCCTTCCTTCCTACTAGTCCGGGCATTTTATGGATTATAAGTCATTAACCTCAAACAAATTGCAACAGAAACGCTTTCAACTCTTTTTGTTTCATAAAAACATTCCTTGGGCTAAAACGGCCCCACAACACTATGGTTTAGCAATTGCGACCGCAGTTTAGAGTCAGAACCGTCACATCTTGACCGTATCCGTCTGAACAGGTAACGCCTGACACTGCACTGTGACATCACGGGTGACATCACTGATGTCAGATACTTGTGGTTCGCCTGACGCGTTATTTGGAATCGCACATGAGTTCTGGGCGGAGCCGTTTGTTTTCACGCCCGTCGGCAGGTTAGTTACTCGCCAGCGTAACTTTCAGTGAGGTTAGGTTTAGGGTTAGGGTTAGAGTTAGGCATAGTTTTACTGAGGTTAGGGTTAGGGTTAGGGTTAGGCATAGTTTCACTGAGGTTAAGGTTAGGGTTAGAGTTAGGGTTAGGTTTAGCCTTAGGTGGTCGCACCTCCGCGCGGTCCAAGCGAACAAAAAGGAGCGCTCCCTAGCTCCAGTTCAGCCAATTAAAAGCTTCCATGGGCGGGGTTTGCCCAGAACTCATGTGCGATTCCAAATAACTCACAGTGATGTCAGATAGTCTGAGCAGGGATCTCCATATATGGCCATAAAAGGGATTGTATGTTGTGATGTCATGGGAACCACTCTATTCCCATATATGAAGATCCCTGATGTCAACAATAATAAGCCCATATCTAACATGACTTCATATGGGAATGCCCATTATATGGAAGAAGACAGCCCATAGCTGTGTGGCTGATTCAGACAGGGATCTCCATGTATGGGCATAAAATGGATTGTATGTATGATGTCAGATGTGACAGACGTCATAGGATTTTCACATAACGAATAACTAAGTAAGCATGTTTGAGGTCTCACAGCATATACAGTATATGGATCTCCATATATGGGTAACTGGTCCGATATATATCACTGGCCAGACGGCCAAGACATGGCACGAGCTTGTCGCCCTGAGGCGTCTTACTAGTGAGTCATCACTTTTCAGTTTTGTGAGAGACGTTTTAAGCCCAATAATTTTTGTGCAGAACAAATGCTTGCAATATATTCAGAATCATGAAAAAACCCTAGTTTGACCCCTCACATGCTTTTTAAAGCACATCTTTTTTTCTTTTGTATTTTTTTCCGGTATAGTAAAGTTAATGGAACCCAAACTTTCAGCAGCTTTTTCAATATGTTCCACAACATTTCTTTTGATGTGTTGTTACTAACATATTAGCCTCGGGAACACAGGCTTCTTTTGGCGATCCTAAGCCTGGGCGATCGCGTTATGATCACTGTTGTAGGAAGTGTAGAATTTCCCTAACCAATCAGAGTGCAGAGAGTGTCGCACAGAATGTGTTGACGTCATGACACAGCAGCGTTCTCTGCGCTGAGCAGAGGAGCAGAGGGGGGTGGGGGGAGGAGAACACATGCTATTGGCTGGAGACTCGCGGAGAGATTCGCCGCGCCCGCCCATCTGCCTACACAAACTGTCCGCGTTAGCTCAGAGTGCTAACATCTATCTATAAATGCGACAAATCTCTGTCTGTCTGTTTGTTTGTTTGTTTGTAATCCGCGTATCTCGAGAACCGTTCGTCCCACCGGCTTCAGATTCGGCACGCGCGTTCCCCGCCGCCGCGCGGAGTGCAGTGCCAGGCCTCGACCCGACCCGACTCGCGGTTTTCCGAAACCGGCGCGAAACGTTCTGAATCTCCTTATGCGGAGCTGATTGTTGACATCAGGCTGTTCCGGAGGAAATCGGCGCAAGCGCTGAGTCATTGTGACATCACTTCATAAAAGGCTCTGACATCACGTACGCCACATGAGTCAACACAAAATCTCTGTGAATGTGTATGTATGTATGTAATCCGCGTATCTCGAGAACCCTTCTTCCCACCGGCACGCGCGTTCTCCAGATATGGGCATAAAGTCTGACATCAGAGTTTTCCGCAACCGGTACTGTGTGTGCAGAGATCTTCATATATGGGCATAAGTGGACAAAGACAAACAGATGGTCAAAACGGGTCCTATGACAACAGGTATATTGGGGTTTGCATTAAAGGGTGGGGCATTCATGGGGTTTGCATTAAAGGGTGGGGCATTCATTCCCTATTTCAAATTCGGCACGTGCGTTCCCCACCGCAGCATAAAGTGGACGCAGACAGACAGATACAGATATCTCCATATATGGGCATAAATGGACACAGGCAAACAGATGGTCAAAACGGGTCCTATGACAACAGGTATAATGGGGTTTGCATTAAGTTTGTCTCCTCCTCCATCTGTTTGTCTGTGTCCCTTTATTCCCATTATGGAGATCTCTGTATCTGTCTGTGCCACCGACTGTGTTGCAGACACAGTGCCGGTTCCCCCTTTAATGCAAACCCCATTATACCTGTTGTCATAGGACCCGTTTTGACCATCTGTTTGAAAAAGCGACAGAAATCTCATATATGGGCATAAAATGGACGCAGATAAACAGATATCTCCATATATGGCATATATGGGCATACAATGGATGCAGAATCACAAAGATCTCCATATACGGGCATAAAAGGGACACAGACAGACAGATACAGAGATCTCCATATATGGGCATAAAATGGACGCAGATAGACAGATATCTCCATATATGGGCATATATGGGCATAAAATGGACCCAGAACTATAACTGCAGTGATCTCCATATATGGACATAAAATGGACACCGACAGACAGACAGATACAGATATCTCCATATATGGGCATAAATGGACACAGGCAGACAAATGGTCAAAACGGGTCCTATGAAAACAGGTATAATGGGGTTTGCATTAAAGGGCGGGGCATTCATTCCCTATTTACATTGTTCCGAGTTGGCCAGGTCGCCGACTAGACGCTGAGCGGCCCAGCTTCTAGTATTTATAAAACAAAAAGAGCGTTAATGTTGCAATTTGTTTGAGGTTAACCCCTTATAATCCATAAAATGCCCGGACTATTCCTTGTCTTTCATTCGTTTCATTTTCACTCTCCTATTCTGGAAACACAGCATGCCAGCGCAACAATAAATTGTATTTTGACTCAGCTGTGAGACAAACAACAAGAGAAATGGAGCTCCACAGCTAGCTTGGGCTTCCCATCCATGTCTAGAGAGTGCATGAAAGGGACACTTAAACTAAGCCACCTGAGCCTTCCTGAGGATACATAGATTGGAAAGTGTAATCTCTTTGCGGTTCCGTTCACAGAGGGGTTCTGACATTTTGAGAGAATAGGACAACTTAATGTCATGTTCTTAAATAAACACGTGACAAGGGTTCCTTCTAAAGGTGATCATGCGACTGTCACATGCAGCTAAAGTGAGAGAGAGAGATAGAGAGAGAGAGAGAGAGAGAGAGAGAGAGAGAGAGAGAGAGAGAGAGAGCGAGAGAGAGAGAGAGAGAAGTTTCACCCCACTTCTTTCTATGCTGCAGTTAATGAAGGTTTGCATGAATTTAAACAATAAGGCCCATTCCCACTGGGCCAGATAACAGATATCTGGAGATATTTCTCCAGATATTTCTCCTTGCAAAGTGGATGGTAGATACAGATAAAAAAATGTTTTGCCACAGATAAAAGTATCTGTGGCAAATATCTGTGGTAGATATTTTTTTTATCTGTATCTACCATCCACTTTGAATGGAAAAATATCTGGAGAAATATCTCCAGATATCTGTTATCTGGCCCAGTGGGAATGGGCCTTTATGCTTCGTCACTCACCGGGGACTGCCCATAAATCAGAAAGCTCATTAGTCAGAAAGCTCATTTGTCAGAATTTAGTTATAGGTTTTAGGGTTAGGTTTAGGCATAGTTTTACTGAGGTTAGGGTTAGGGTTAGGTTTAGGCATAGTATTTTTCACCAGGTTAACATCACCAGATTCTGACTAAGGAGCTTTCTGACCAATGCCATGGCACCCACTCACCAAAAAATGTTCAACTAAAAGAACACATTGGTAAACTAGAAATGTGCGCTCCTTGGAGCACCAGGCTGGGTTGCCTACCCAGGGCTGCAGCCACCAGGACATGAGGAAGCTGAAGGGGGGGTAATAATTTGTACGACAGTCGGTCAACTTTTCGCATTCGTGGTGGCCCCTATGGGCAAAAGTGACTTTTGGCTCTGCTTTTTTTGAAAATTATGTAATTCACATTTGGGTAGATCGGACTATGTATTCATGATGCATTTTTTTTCTATTCCTTTTTAAAGGACCCCTCCCGTAAACTTCCAATTTGTATGGATTATGATAATTCGGACTGACACTTTGAAATAGCCCATTGATCAATTCTGAACATTATTTTATGAATTATGATATTTTTTTATCAGGCACAAAAAAATGAAAAATTGTTCAGTATTCTCAGATAGGAGAATATATTTTATCATGGACACCGGCTGCCTATTAAATGTTGTCACCACATACTGCAGGACGTGTTTAAGCCAATCAAGTTGCCAAGATCTGGCGGTACTTCAACACCAGTCTCCTAGCTTATTTACCAAGCTTAGCAAATAGCCTACGCTTATAGTATAATTAGTTTGTTTGCACAGATTAACATTCCGGTGTCAACTATGAAACAAAGTGGATACCAAAAATGATTGGATGGAGATATGGAAACTGAGTTGATGACTGAGTGCCGTATATTTGAGTGACTTTGTGTATTTAAATGGTGTTTTTTTCTAATCTCAGGCATTGCTGGACCGATTGGTGTGAAACTTTATCTCATGGTGGCGCTACACCAGCCCACTTCACCTTTTGGCATATAACATTTTAGGGCACGGCCATTGGTGAGATTGAGATTTAAATTTTCTTCAAAACACACATTTTGCTACGAGTCAGTCCTACAAACTTATGCAAATCAGTACACATTCTCTCTCTCTCGAGTCATGTGCTCAAGATGATTTTTCATTCCAATTTTTTTATGATTGACTTCCTAAGTTTAAGGGCCTTGTGTAGGAAACCCAACCTGCCAGAGACTCAGAGGAGTACACCTTTCTGGTATACATAACCAGAGGGGCATGCGTTACCAGCCATTGCCAGGGTGATTTTAAATTTAGGCTAACTAAAGGCTGCATTACAATGGATTCCGAAGGGCTGGTCATTTATGATGCACAGAGCAATGAGTAATCAAAATAGGCAGGCCTTAACGTGGATAATCAGACATTTTTTTACGTGACGATTCATTTTGACTCTCCAATGGGATTTCTCTCCATCTCCCTTTTCCAATTTTGTAGGGGAGTTTTTCTTTCCCGTGAATTTTCTCTCTCACTGGCCTCTATCCCAGATTGCAGATCAGAATTACAACTGCAACATCAGATCTGAACACTTCTTGGGCAAGCACGAGGTTACACAATGTACCAGAGTATTCTCTTTGGCACACGGTGCTGTTGTGGCAACTCATACATACAATAGAATGGTTAGAATGGTTCAAAGCACAATTATCGTTCAAGACAGTTGACCCCTAACTGTTCCAGATCAGTAGGTGAGTGTCATTGCATGGTTTCCTCTGCTGTAGGTGCATGATGTGCGTGCGTGCGTGCGTGCGTGCGTGCGTATGGTTGAATGTAATTGTAAAGCACTTCAAGAAAGGTGCTATTGTATAGTGTAAATGCAAATGATGTGTTGTCTCGCCCCTTGGGGTCCGGGGCGAGACAAATCAACACTCCTTCACGCTTGTGTTAAGGTTTTTAACCAATCACAGTGCTTATATTAGGTCATACTGCAGTCACTCGATCCTGCAGGTTCACACATAACATTTGAAAGGATCAGACCCTCACCCAGGACTCAGCCCAGCTCCTTATCCAGACATCTGTCATATCAAAACTTGACTACCGTAACTCTCTCCTTACAAATGTACAAAAGTACAAGAGTACAAAACATGATGATCCAACCCGGCAACCCCTCCGCTAACACAGCGGAGGGGTTTCTGGCTCCCAAATTGTGGAATGAACTCCCCATGTAGTTATTTATTAATTAGAAAGGCAGACTCACTCCCAATCTTTCGCCGTAATCTGAGGACTCACCTCTTCAGACTAGGCCGTAGCCCGTAGCACTTACCGTAGCACTTGCCCTAGCCCAGGGATGTCAAACTCAAATACACAGTGGGCCAAATTAAAGAAATTGTTACAAGTCGAGGGCCGGACTGGTTCAATGTTTAGTGAATGTCAAAAAAATTATTTTCATTCAAAAATCAAATATGTCCCTTAGTAGCAGCCAAGATAAATGCAAAAATTAAACTGCATGCATTAAAAACAGAAAATAGTCAAATGAGAAATGAAATCAAAATCAGTTGCATTAATTTCTATGCCCTTTATCCATGAACATGTACTCTGCCTCCCACCAGGCTTGAAAACCCCATTTTTCACCATTCGTTTAGCCATTTTTTGGGGGAAAGGGGTAGCTGAAAGTTGACCACAGGCGATACGCTTCCGCTGCTGATGAATGGTGAAGACGCAGGATTGTTATACTTGCCAATGCACTCGCAGTCCCTTGTGGGACTTGTAGTATTATGGTGGTGCGTGCAATATACCAATAATTAAATATCATCCCGCGGGCCAAAGATAATTCATTTGTGGGCCTGATTTGCCCCCCCCCCCCCCCCCCGGGCCTTGTGTTTGACATAATGCCCTAGCCTCTACAACCTTGAAGGCTTATGCAAAGGCTAAAATGTAATTAGATAGCAAGTTATGTAGACTGTTGCCAGGTCATTGTTGGCCTGGCATCCTATTGTGTGTATAATGTACTGATTGATTACATTATACTGTACGGTACGCCTGGAAGAGGTTGTCTGGGGTACGATTCATGTGTAGCCTGTGCAATATGAAGGCTCATCGTACCATTGCTTTGTTTGTAGCAATGGTATGTGGTTCCATTGTTTCTCTGTTACTATACTCAAAAAGCAATAGTTCTTGTTTGCAAAGTGGGTGTGCCAGGGAGGCCAGTAAAGAATGGAGAGAATAACTTAAAAAACTATTCATCCTGGTGTCCCTATTTTATGTTTGTCATTATTTTCAAAATGATCTAAAAAAAAAGAAAAAAAGTCTAATCTACAAGCTCACAACGCGTCATAATGTGGGTATTTTCACTATTTGATTTTCTACACCGTAAAGAGGAGGGGGCCACACTCAGAGTCTAAGGCTTTTGGGGGATCTTTGGCATGGAAAACTTTGGGAAACCCAATGTTGGCGTATTTGGTAACATGTGTGTTCCAGACAACGGCCTTTCACCTGAATAAAGCATTGGGAAAACACTCAACAGTCCCCCATCTGCAGCCTCTCAGTCAATCTGCAGGGCTCTTTGTATCGCCAAGGAAGCTGTGTGACTCACCAGAGGGGCAAGCTTGAAAAACACACTGCCTTATTAGCATCTGAACACCTGCCCAATCTCACTGCTACCTTCTGCCACACACACGAGCACACACACGCACACATGCCGGCACACAAAGTCAAATTATGTTCCAAATGGATACATTAACACTGACAATTTTGATATAAAGTTTCACTGAGTGGAACGTAACACAAGCTAAAATGGAGGACATGCTTGCACACACACACACACACACACACACACACACACACACACACACACACACACACACACACACACACACACACACACACACACACACACACACACACACACACACACACACACACACACACACACACACACACACACACACTCACACACCTATATAGACATGAACTCACACATACTTTACACACAGACAACTGATAAACACGTAAACTCAATGCATGCTACATGTTATACCTAATTTATACTCTGTCGTAGGTAGATCGCCTCTTTTTGGTGAGGAACACCGTCATACAAGATACACTACCTCCAGAACAAACGACCAGGTTTATGAAAACAAACCCAAAAGAAGTGACCAGTTTCACCACTTGAGCTCTATTACATTAGCTATTTTCTAAAAGAATATTGAAGGCAAGGCCAAATAAGCAACTACACTTCAG
This sequence comes from Nannobrachium achirus, assembly GCF_963921795.1. Lineage (NCBI taxonomy): Eukaryota > Metazoa > Chordata > Actinopteri > Myctophiformes > Myctophidae > Nannobrachium > Nannobrachium achirus. The sequence continues at coordinate 16,672,213 of NC_137820.1, forward strand.
AAACAATTCTAAACAAAAGCAACCCACAACTAGCAACTTTACAGGAAAACAAGACCAGAGTCACTTATAATGAGCAGACCTGGCAACACTGCCAAACCATGGTTGCAGTCTCAAGAGGTGCCGTCTAAATGCAATGTTCTGTCGCCCGACTTTTAAATGCCAAGTTTGCCAACTAACGCCAGCAGACTACAACAGACTTGCAGTTTGGAGCCATTGGAAGTAGCCTGTTTGATGTGAAGACACCTTAATACGTCAAAAAGACCAGATTTCGTAGATCGCCTCTTTTTGGTGCGGGATCTAATAAGTATAAATCAGACATGATCATGCAGACTTTGAATCATGACGAGTGGCAGAGTCCATGCATTGCAACAGAGTGAACCAGCTGTATTACACCACATCAATGTGCTTCTGCAGTATTTCAGTCCATCTGTCAGACTGCATGCAGCAGACAGCAAACAGCACACAGCTAGACCCACAGCACCTCTATAGGGAGACTGACAGGCCTGCATTTCATTCTAGTGAGTGAACGACTGCCTCAAAACATAGTAGATACTAAGAAAGACAAAAGAAAGAAAGGGGGGGAAAGATTGAGAGAGAAGGAAAGAATGACAGGGAACCAGAGGGAGAGAGAGGGATAGAGAGAAAGAGAGAGAGAGAAGAGGGGAGAGATAGAGTTTGTGTGTGTGTGTGTGTGTGTGTGTGTGTGTGTGTGTGTGTGTGTGTGTGTGTGTGTGTGTGTGTGTGTGTGTGTGTGTGTGCGTGCGTGCGTGCGTGCGTGCGTGCGTGCGTGCGTGCGTGTGTGCGTGAGTGCGTGAGTGCGTGTGTGCATGCGTGCGTGCGTGTGAGTTTAGACATAGAACAGAGAGACATAAAAAGCGTTCTACAGTTGAAGGAGAACTCTGTGCCTGTCCTTGTGAATTAGCAATGCCTTACACAGGCAGCTCTTTCCTTGACGCCTTTCTCCTCTCTCTCTTTCTCTCTCTCTCTCTCTCTCTCTCTCTCTCTCTCTCTCTCTCTCTCTCTCTCTCTCTCTCTCTATCTCTCAGTCAGTCAGTCAGTCAGTCTGTCTGTCTCTCGATCTATCTCTAGTACTTATCTCTCTTTCTCTCTCTCTCTGCCTGCCTGTCTGTCTCTCTGTCTCTCTCTCTCTCTTTCTCTCAAGTGGCCAGTTGTCAAAGTCAGCTGCAACCCGGCTAATGAAGAGGCAGATTTATTATCAAGACATGTGTGTGTGTGTGTGTGTGTGTGTGTGTGTGCGTGCGTGCGTGCGTGCGTGCGTGCGTGCGTGCGTGCGTGTGTGCGTGTGTGTCGGGGAGGGGGGCTTACTGGCAAACAAGAGCCAGTAAGGACACATACCACAGACATAAAGAGAGAGAGGGAGGGGAAGAGAGAGAACACAAGTAAGAAAAGAAAGAAGGGTGGGGGGTGTGGGGGGGAGGAAGAAAGACTGGAGACATTAAAGAACAAAAAAGCAATAGAGGAAAGAGCCATGGACGGACAAGAGAAAGAGAGACAGAGTGATCTCATGCACAGAGGAAGAGGGAGGCAGAGAGGCAGCCCCTCTACTCCTCTCTCTCTCTGTCTTTTCTTTCTCACACTCTCCGGAGCAGAGGGGGTGGTGGGTGGTGGTGGGGGGGATCGAGCTTCCTTACCGTCTGTTGCAGGTCTGGGATTCCGATGCGGATGACCACCGTGTTGCCCGTGGGCTCCTCCATGGGTCCTCTGGCACTGGGGCTCCGCTGCTCTGGACCTGGACCTGCACCTGCACCGGGGTGGGAAGCCGACACGGAGAGGGGAACGCCGCTGTCCTCTTCCCGGGAGCTGCCGGAGCTGTCGGAGCTGCTGGCCCCCTGGCTGCCGTTGGCTGCGCGCGCGAGCGTGTGAGAGTGCGGGTGTGTGTGCGTGAGCGTGCGCTGCGGCTGTGGATTCTCCTGCCGTGGAGGGCTAGGTGGCTCATGTTTGCCGGCTGCCGGACGCAGAGGCATGCTCTGTGTGAGGGGCTCGCGCTGTGTGCGTCTCTCTCTCTCTCTCTCTCTCTCTCTCTCTTTCTCTCTCTCTCTCTCACTCTCTCAATTGCAGCATACACACACAGTCACATACACACGCGCACGCACACACCGCTTGCTCTTGCTCATGCCCACAGCGCTCGCAGCGTGCATCGCTTGCCTGGGAGGAAAAAAAGAGAGAAGGGAGGGAAGAGAAAAGAACGAGAACGGGCAAAGGGAAGGTAACAGAGGAGAACAGAGCATGAAGGAGGGGATAGAGGGGAGGGGGGGAGACAGATGAAAAGTGCCGTGAGAACATGATAACTAAAACTGAAGAAGAGATGAGAGAATTTACATACACAGAGTGGAAATGTTTTGTTTATTGGGTGCCTCGCCTGAAGATAGGCATAATAAAATTTGCAACAGAGGCAATGTTTGTTCAATTTCTAAAAAGCAAAAGGAAAATGGATACCAGTAGAGCTTTAATGAGCCTAGCAATGAGTGGCATAACATGTACGGAGTACAGTCAGTATATGAACACATTTGCATTTCATATGACAAACAGTAATGTTATTTAATTTCACTTTGTGTTAAGCAAGCAATAAGCTCATCTGCACAAAAGATTGATGAGATGGTTCAATGCAGCAAAAGAATATGACAGAGCTCCAACTGAGGGAAACTACACGACTTCATTAACATGTGTGAAATCAACTGTGCCAGTGTTGTTGCCAACAGCGCGACGGTGTGAAACTTGGAGCCTTGTGTATTGCTGTTGGGGAGCTGATGTTTGGTCACTACATTAGTGTATACTAATGGGGAAAGGATAAACAGTGGGAGAGAGAGGCGTGTGTGTGTGTGTGTGTGTGTGTGTGTGTGTGTGTGTGTGTGTGTGTGTGTGTGTGTGTGTGTGCGCATGCATGCATATTTATGATTGTGTTTGGTCAAATCAACGTTTGCCATTTTTTTTCTTTTTTTTATCCCACGGTTTTGTAACCCATTTTTCACCCGGTGTCAATTATCTAATGTAATCCTGGGCGCTACACTCCCTCTGGGCAACGGACTGGCCTCATGCTTCCTCATGAGGAGACACGGGGAGAACATGCAAACTCCACACAGAAAGGCCCTTTCGCCAACCCCACCTAGGGTATGGGCACTGATGACGCGGAAGAGAGAACACGGCCCCAACGCCCACAGCGTCCCCGGCGGTATTAGAACCCAGGACCTTCTAGCTGTGAGGTGACACAGCACTACTGACTGCGCCACCGTGCCCCTTTTTTTAACCTGCTTCTGTGAAGGTACACTGACCGGTTACATCCCGCCACTCCGACATGTCTCCTTTCCGACATGTCTCCATTCCGACACTAACCCTATCTCTAACCATAACCCTAAACTTAACCCCTATGGGAGTGTCGCCACTCCGACAATTAGAAGTCAATTTCGGAGTGGCGACATGTCGGAATGGAGAGAGACTCCCACACAGACCCCACCAACAGACATACGCAAGCATGCACGCACACAGTTGTTCCTCGAGTATAAGTTCCAATGGTACAATCTCGATATTTCAATGTCCTATTAGTCTGACTAAGGGTTAGGGTTAGGTTTAGGCATAGTTTTACTGAGGTTAGGGTAATGGTTAGGTTTAGGCATACTGTAGTAGCATTCACCAGGTTAACGACGTCAAACTATCGAATGTGGTAATAATGCTACGCTCCCAATTCCAATGGCAAATGCTCTAGCATTCCTATGTGCCTTTATCCAAAGCACTTTATAATAATGTCACATTCACCCATTCACACACCAGCGGCAGAGACAATCATGCAAGCCACCTGCTCATCGGGAGCAATTAAGGGTTCAGTTTCTTGCTCAAGGACACTTTGATGCAAAGCCAGGCGGAGCTGAGGATTTACTGTGAACATTCTGGTTCCCAAATGGCTGATCTACTGAGCCACAGCTGCCTGTATGCACGTGTACGGTATGTGCTGTGCATCTCTAAGGCCTGATTTACACTGCCACCCAAATCCAGCCTGAATCAGATCTGCGCCACATCAAAAGTGGAATCCTATTAGTTTAAAATAGTCTAAGGCCGGCTTTACACTGCCACTGAAATCTAGCCTGAATCAGATCTGAGTCACTTCAAAAGTGGAATCCGATTTTTTTTAAATAGTCTAAATCCAAACATGTCACATTCAGGTCACATGAAATCCGATTTTGAAAAACCACATCCAGAGGTAGTTTCAAATCCGATCCATATCGGATCTGAGGACATCTGACACAGTCTGAAAGCAGCAACCACATCCACCCCATTGACTTATATGCAGGTCACATACAAGCCACTTCAAACTGGCCAAGCGTCACCGAGCGCGGCTGTAAATTACATCATTACAGAGCGCGAGTATTTACTATTTGATTACAGCGCACTGAGCACATGAGAAAAACAAAAGAGAAGAGGGAAAACACTTGAGCTAAACAGTGAAAACGAGAGAGAAGAGCGAAACACAAGAGTAAAGAAAAGAAGAGAGAAAAACAATATTAACGTGTGTTTACTATGGTCTATTATGTCGCATTTCCTGAACGTAATCAGAACGTAATCAACCAGCGTCGACGTAGTGACGTAACGTCATGACGCCTACGTCGTTACCACGGTAACCAAAGCATACATGTCGCCGCAGGGCAGCTTTGGGCTAACGCTGTCTGAACGCACAGATCAGATCTGTGTCACTTGCAAATGCAGTGTGAAAAGTCGGGCCAAAAGATCAGATTTGAGAACAAATCGGATTTGGGCTGGATTTGACTGCAGTGTAAAGCCGGCCTAAATGCAGACAGGTCACATGAAATCTGATATTTAGAAACCACATCCAGAGGTGGTTTCAAATCTGATTCAAATCTGATTTCTAAAGATGTGTCTCAGTCTGAATACACTAACCTGATCTAACGAGCAAAGTCACATATCAAACTGTCCAAAAAGTACCACTGATGTCATTAAGGAGTGCGAGAATTGCATTTTGATTTACAAGAGCGCAAGGGTGTAATGAAAATAAAACAGTGCTGCATAAGTTTTACACTACAGAAGAAATGGCGAGCAACATTCAGTTGACAGACGGATATATTTAATGCCTTCTAGCACTTTGGGGGGATGCCTCAGTACATGAGAAATGTACAGGAACAATTAAGGTAATATGAAGACATATCTCACAGCATGGCAGAAAATGGGTTCACAAGGTCCTAACTGCAATGTCAGATAGGGTTGCCAACCGTCCCGTAAAATACGGGATGGTCACGTTTTTGGAAACTAAAAGACGTGTCCCGTATTGAACTGATACGTAATACGTAATAATGTTGATTTTAAGGTAATAGGACGTGGCCCAAAGACACCCGAATATAATATTGTGAAAGGAAAAATATGATTTAATATAGAAAAATACCCCTTTTAGCCAGCTTTATGTCGACTCAGGGCACTTTGGGTTGAAGTTGTTAAAATCAGTCTGAACACACAGATCAGATCTGTGTCACTTGCAAATGCAGTGTGAACAGTCGGGCCAAAAGATCGGATGTGAGAACTAAATCAGATTCAGGCTAGATTTAACTCCAAAAATGTACTAGGTATGATCGCGATCGCGAAATTGCATGTTTAAGCCCCATATCAACCCCATCTTTAAAACATGGCAGCCATGTTTGTTTTCATTTGAAGAAAACATAATGGCTGCTATCTCATGAATGCCTGAACGGATTTCCAAAGCTGTGAACAGCGTGCACACATTTGGTGCATGATCTAAGCATAGGCGTGCATGATCCATGCACTATGAATTACATGGAAGTAGGGGTGGGCGATATGGCGATAATTATCGTCTCGACGATACAGCTTTGCCACGATATGCCTTTTCAGATTATCGTTTCTCTCGTGATACAAACAGTCATACAGAAAAGGCTCTGGATACAGCGAGTGCACGTTCTATGAGTCGCTGCTCTATTGCTTAATTTATACTTCTATAGTACGGTGGTGTAATTCACCAAAAAGAACAGATCTACAAGCTAACAACGTGTCGCGGCTCAACGTGTCATATGGCTTAAGGATCTGTCCCTTTGCTTTCACGGCCCCGCCCCCGGGCAGCACGCAGACAGGCTCCAAGTGTCTACACTCTACAGTGACTGACCGGAGCACCGAGCAGCACGGCACACGACCACGATTTAGTTTCACTTTCACGGGACTTTATAAAGCAGTGATGCAGCTTGCCCTGCATTCTTTGAAGCATATTTTTAATAATGGATGCATTAAACTAACAGGACGCAAACTACTTTATCCGTCCTGCTATCGCTATCATCCATCTCACTGCAAACTGCTGAGCTGTGTGTGTGTGTGTGTGTGTGTGTGTGTGTGTGTGTGTGTGTGTGTGTGTGTGCTGGAGTGGAGTCCACAGCTGTGTGTTCTGGCAGTATTGATGAGGTGATTTAGATCGCCTTGTAAATGCATGCTTCTGTTTTTATTAACTACAAACAAGTAGCTATAAAGTGCTTTGTTATGCTTTCACCGTTGAAGCATGCGTGTGTCTCGCGGTGAAATCGTAGCGTCTATTTCGCGTCTATTTCATAATTGGCTTAGTTATAAAACCATGCCATTTTTGTTTAGTAGAAAAGCTAAAAGCTAGGATGATAACTGTATTGTAAAATACGGAGTAATTCTGTAAAAAGAAAGCTTGTATCATAACAAACCTCCTGACTTTGGTTGGTCGTAGGGTAATTTGTTTTCCCCCAAGTTTCAATGGTAAGGCATGGGTTGTTGTCAACCTGTGGGTCGAGACCCCCAGAGAGGTCCCGAAATGATTTAGCCAAATTGTTTTGAAAATAGCCGATCTACAAGCTCACAACACTCAAAAACATTTTATGGGAACCCATAAAACATTTCTTGGACCCATTTGAATGACCTGAACCATCATCACACCAACTTTTGAGGTAAAAGATGTTAATTGTTAAATCAAAAATCAAAATGTTATCATTAAAAAAATCATAGATTAGGATATCTATCTTTCTATATGCAGCATAACAATGAATAGATTATCAATAGAATATCTGTGTGGGTCTAATAATCATAATAAACCTAAAAACTGGCATAAAACAGTATCGTGATAATATCGTGTATCGTGATACTGCATGAAGAGTATCGTGATAATGTTTTTTTCCAGTATTGCCCACCCCTACATGGAAGTCTATGGAGACATGGCATCTTGGACCTTCAAAGAGATTTTTTCATTGCAATGTATGTGTTAAAATCAGTCTGAACACACAGATCAGATCTGTGTCACTTGCAAATGCAGTGTGAACAGTCGGGCCAAAAGATCGGATTTGAGAACTAAATCAGATTCAGGCTAGATTTAACTGCAGTCTAAATCCAGCCTAAGATGGTCCACGGATCAGCCAGTTGTTCTCGTGTATGAGAGCTTTTGCAGTATGGTGAGTGAGACAAAGCCCACTGGGCCTCTTTGGCAAATGCTTCACTGTCTGCCATTTAATCAAGTCAGCATTTTACAGAAGTAAAATATGCTATCACGCGTGTGTGGCAGGCCAATAATAATTGTGATCTTAACTCAGTGCCCCTTTGCTTTGTCCCTGGCATCGTCATCGTTCAAGCCGAGTTGACAAGATGGAAACGGCGAAAACATAGTCTCAGCCACGCCTATGGCCTGGCAGAGACAAAAATAAAACACCTACTGTATCTCGGTACAGACAGACAGTAGAGCAGAGCCTACAAGGTGAAGAATATTCATGTAAAATGTAACAGTCATCCGTCTTTCAGGATAGGGCTGCCCATTTGTCTGACAGCCCATTATTCCAATGTTCCAATAGTCAGAAAAATGATAGGTTAGTGTGAGGTTGGGGTTACGGTTAGGCTTAGTTATAATATGAGCTGTCCGCACCCTACAGGAAAGGTTTTTCATTTCCTTGTGGTTTCCTAGTTGTCTCTGATCAGCTACAGTATATGTTTCAAGTAAGCCTTTCCCCCTTAAAGCTACACTTGTTTGAAGTTAAATATTAATAGAATACAAGTTAAGTTGAATTCTTACAAATTGTTCTCTCTGGAACGAGTGGAGTGGCACACATCGACTTCTTTTATGGGTGAGTAATGTGGCAAACAATGCAGGCAAAAATGCAGTGCATCCCATTTTAGAACCAAGCACTTCTAGAATGAAATAATGTTCATCCAGTCCGAGAACTAGAGGTTTGCAACCATGTTTGTTTTTGAGCGGTGGTCACGCCGCTCCTATACGTGGCCGTGTGTGTAGAGGTACGTGTATGTGGGTGGGTGCGTCCGTGGGTGGGTGCGTCCGTATGTAGCCTCAGGTGTAGTACCTTTTCTGACCACACATGTTAAGGGAGGGGCGCTGTTTTCAGGCCAGGCCAGACCAGGCACACACACACACACACACACACGCACACACACACACACACACACACACACACACAGGGGGGAAGGGGGGAGGGGGGGGGGGGGTTGGTGGGTAAACCACCGCTCAGTTCACACGGGTGTGTTTTTTTTTCTTAGGGCCCAATTTTGATGCCACTATTTAGGGCTCAGGCCAGGCTCGGGACTTACACTAAATAGGTAGGCCTCCCTTTAACAACAAAAGATTAAAATGTTATTTTAAGTTTAAAAAGCAGCCTGTAAATAATAACACATAATACACATGCAGCATGCTCAGTAGCACAGTCGCACTTATGAGAATCCTCAGGGCTTGGCAGACCTCTACTGAGAAATGCAGATTGTCGGCAATCGATTTGAAAAACGGAACAATGTACTGTAGTACTGCTACAGCAGCACAGTATTGTACTATTTACAAAATGTTTTGGTTAATCAGTCCTAATAACGGATAGTGATTTATTTACAAGCACGCAGCACAGTGTACCCGGCCCACCCATAAAGACTCAGCCTGTATTTAACACATTAACAACAACCTATAGTCTACTCGGCAGGCGTATTATTACAAAGACATGGCCTATGGAGTGTCCGCCCCCCTTTTACCAAAGTTGAGTCAAGGACATCAGACGACAAATAGGCTTTCAATAGAAGAGATTATGGTGGGGGCACAGTGGTGCAGTCTGTAGTGCTGTCGCCTTACAGCTAGAAGGTCCAGGGTTCGATTCCTGCCGGGATGCTGCAGGTGTGTTCTCTCCTCCGTGTCATCAGTGCCCATACCCAGGGTGGACTTTGGCGAAAGGGCCTTTCTGTGAGGAGTTTGCATGTTCTCCCTGTGTGTCCTAGGTATACTGTAGGTACCCTCACAAAAAAAACATGCAGTAATCCTGCTCTCTATACCACCAGCCGAGTAGCCTGATGGAGGGGAAAGGAAATGGTTGGAATAACGTGTTCCTTCCAGGTGCTACCCCTGTGATAAGAAGCGGCCTGCTTACTCCCCATGCATTGAAGGAAACATGAGCTCAGTTCAGGCCTGATCATTTTTGTCCTGCCTTGTTTCCTCTTTCCAGGTGGAAAGGCTAGGAATGTGGTCCTCATCCACAACCAGTGGTAGACCATAACAAAGTACATTTACTTTAGTACTGTACATTTTGTGTGTATCTGTACAGTACATTATTAAGGACTGTAACAGTTGGGATGACTGCTTTAGTAGGCTACACTCGTTACTGTGAAAATAGCCGAGAATAGCCTATAATGTTTATTATTATGATAATGATCCAACGTCTATAAAATAGAACATAAAAAAGGCAAATAATAATTATAACAATAATAATAAATAAAAAAGTATTAAAAATGGTATCGTATCGATTCCCAGGTATCGAAAAAGGTATCGTATCGATTAAAAGGTGAACGTTACCCATCCCTAGTCGTCACTAATGCTCAGGGACATGCAAAGGGATTTTCACATTTCTACCCAGGAATATCTCATTGAACCCTAGGAATCTAGGATTATACTTCTCCTCAAACGGAATAATATTCATACAATCGCTCCTTCTCTCTCTCACTTTCTAACTTTAACCCTAACCTCAGTAAAACTAACGCTGGTGAATGCTAACCTGGTGAAATGCTAACCTGCCGACGCTGGTGAATGCTAACCTGGTTTCGGAATGGGGATGTTTCAGAATGGAAAGCCGCCCCCTGATTTAACATTACTGTTATTACAGTCGTATTTTGACTTTAAGATGTTTTGAGGTTTGCAAATGTGATGCATGTTCTCTCGAGCTTTATACTGATACTTGTCCTTACTGAAGTGAAGAGACTTCCCAGATATGTAAACTCCTAATTAAGAGTGATTGTTCCATGTAGTATGGAATTGAGGTACATCGTTTTGGATATATACATTTTCAGACTGATCTGTTTGGAAAATATGTCAGTCCTGTTATTTTTCTCTTGCAGGTGTAGTATGATATGTGCAGAGAACAGCAAGGTCATCAGCATAATCAAGATCTAGCTGGCTGAAGAGAGCACTGGATGCCTCTGGCATTGAATTGTGCCTCTGGCATTTTAACTTTGACCAACACATGTCTAAACGGATAATTCCGTTCCATTCTCATCAATGTGATATCTCAGGAACATATAATTCATGATCTATCACAAACGTCTTGCAATTGTACTCGCTATATACAGTAAATGGATAATTTACCATTAAACTGGTATACAGCAACGATGCAGACATTCTAATTTTGCAATGCATTATTCACATAATTATTCAAGTGCTGTGAACTGTCCACCATAAGCCATGAGTCAGAACAGGGTCTGTGCTTGTTTAGAACACAGCCCAGCCCTGCTTTCTTCTTGGCAGACAGATCTCTCGTCTGCTCAAATAAAACCTCATTTACATTTCACTAATCTGCTCTGGGAGCGTATTCTGCAACAGACCATGTTCCACAGAAAGATCTCCCCCCTAGTTGTTCTATATCTGTGTCTATACTATATGTAGTAATCTCCATTTCTCTTGTAATCTTTTGTTGTATTTGCTGGTCAATCTGAGTCTAACTCGTCATGATCTGTTTAAAGTCTGCTTTCCAGGCATTGCTGAGCTGGACTGATTCATCGCTATGACTTTCTTCCACCAGGAAAAGGTCCTTGGCCTAGAGCTTAGATCGGGCCTAAAAAAGTAAGCCCGGCCCAACCCAGCCCAACAGAACTTCAGCCCGGGACCGACCAAAAGCCTGATACATAATTGACAATTGGAGACCGACACAGCCCGCAGCCCGACATTATAAACAAGCGTAATTGCTGCAGCAGCCTTTTTTCTCATTTGGTGATTTGTTAAGAACAGAGTCCTTTTCCAACTGTCTTTATACTGTATATATATATATATATATATATACTGTATATATATATATATATATATATATATATATATATATATATATATATATATATAAAAGACATTGTAGCAAGTACCGTCCTAATTATGGAACAAATAAACATAGGAGCCTAATTCTTCAATCAATCAATCAAAAAGCCTCGCTGGAAAACACAGCTGACGGCCGCCGCTAAATCAGGCAGCAGGCGTACTGGCTATTATAGCTACAACTTTCACACAACGTCTATTATGATTATTAATTTAGGATACAAAAGTGTCTGTGGACTGTTTCAACTATGTCCTCCGCTCTGCTCGACCAGCGCATGCATGCACACGCCACAGCAGCCAGCCACACACAGCACAGTCACAGTGTGTGTGTGTGTGTGTGTGTGTGTGTGTGTGTGTGTGTGTGTGTGTGTGTGTGTGTGTGTGTGTGTGTGTGTGTGTGTGTGTGTGTGTGTGTGTACAAAATTAATGTACAGAATGTGTGTGTAACGTTTGGGACAGACAGATTGCAAAAGTTGGAGAGTGAGAGAATGACATCTGCCAGTGGTTTTTCCAATTGGGAAGAGAGTTTTTGTGCGTCCCTGAGCTTTTCCTGTGATGTTAGTTTTAGCCAAAATATTGCCTCATTATATGACAGAACCCTTAGAATCAGAGCTGCTCAGAGGAGTGAGACTGAAAGCAATTCCTCTCCTATTCTGTACTTCTCGGCATTTTGGAGATAACGGGCAGGATTTTTCACAAATGATACTTCTGCTCATTTGGAAGCGTTACACTCGCTCACTCAGCTAAGGTAAACAAACAATGCCTTGAGTCACATGAGTGACCTGCAATAAGACCATCTGTCAAACAGAATGTAATGCTATTGCCATGCCCATACATTTTTTCTTTTTTTTTTGCCACTAGGCCTATATTTTATATATTCCCACATGCATGAACCACATATACATTATTCTACTACAGATATGGCATACTGTAGGTAGTGTGTTTGGTGGAACAATCAAGGCTGTTTTCCTTACATCACTCATTTTAATTGTCCTCCCCAAGGTTTAAATTGACCACCCTCATGAATAAGTGGTCTCCAACCAGACCGGTCTATATGTAGCCCCACAGTTAGTACAGCCATGAACCAGCCCACAACAGCCCTGCCAATCGGGCTCAGCCATATTGGCACGACGGTTAGTGTGTTGGTCTGGCGAGTGGGAGCCCCGGCCGGGTTCAATCCCCACTTCCGCGCATCACTACATATAGGGCAGAGAAAGGAATCCACATTTCTTAAGGATTGAGCAGGGCCTTATCGCCTTTGTCATGTAACATTCCCAGATGTAGCTTTCCAAATAAGACCTGGAAGGTGGTCTTCGATGAGGCCAATCCAGCACAGAATCAAGAGAATCAAGAGGGGTTTATTTGTCACTCAATCATACAGGCACAAACAGCAACATGTTGGCAGTGTGTTCCACATATAGCCTGTACTGACACAGCAATTGTAAATATATAAAAATAAAAATCAAACCTCAGTTCGAAGTGGAGCGGTGAATTTGAGCAGCTGTACCCTATGTGAGTGAGTGAGTGAGTGTAAACTGTGCCTGTGAGTGAGTGGTGAGTGTGCCTGGCCTGCACAAAACAGCGCCCCTCCTTTAACTAGTGTGTTGTGTGTGGCCACTCAAGGTATTGCCCAGGCTACGGACAGGGCCAGCCAGCCAGCCAGCCAGCCAGCCACATACCCACGGATATACCTGTTCATTGGGAGCGCTTTCACCGCTCCAATAAGAACAGTCAGCTGATGTTTAGTTAACATACTGTAGCTGCCATTTCTTTACAGCTGGTGCATGAAATAACATGGCCATTCATGTGCAGGGCTTCTATTTGACGAATGTGTCACGATACAGGGTCCATGTTTCACAGACATAGAGAAAGAGCGATGATGCTGAGATGCCAGGTAGACTGCTACTGCTGGAGTCTGAAGGTTATTGTTATTGAGTGTTATAGTACAGTATATCAGAGGCACAATAGACCTGTAATGTACTCACAAACTGCCCTACAACTCAAAGGTCACAAGTAAAATCCTTGTGACAGCAACAGCCAGTCTCCATGAGAAAAATGTCCATAACGTGTCTCTAACTGACAACACTTTCACTCTGGACAGGCAATGTCAGTTTACTGAAAATGTTAAATTTCGTCACCCAGTGTAACGACTCTCACGCATGTTCAGTGGTCTGCTGTCCTCCAAGCGGTAAACTGTGCTGGGTAATTTATCCTGACCCAGACAAGGTCTGGAAGTGAGGAAAAGCTCAGCTCTACTGGACACTCTGCTGTGTAATCCCATTAGCGGTAGAGAGGAGGCATGCTAGGTAGCACTAATACACTGCAGGATTTAGCACCAACACTGAGCTCACATGCCACTCCAACACAGTCAAAGTCTGGAGTGCACTGACTCTCCATGATTCTTTACGTTATATTGCAATGGTCTCTCGATTGCAATAACATATCGTCGCTGATGGTTGGAAACCTTGCATGGCCAAAACCATTACTTTTCCAATAGATCCAATGTAGATATTATTTAGTCATAAGCTCTTGTTTATATTTTTCATTGGTAAAATATTTATAAAACCCACAGACAGACATAGCCACTCTCAACCTGCAATCCCCATAGCGAAAAAAGCAGATCTAAAGGGGTTACCAATATGTCCGTACATGGACAAACGTGTCCGTGGCAAGACTTGGTCCGTGGACATTTTTACATTTTAAACACCATTATAATTTTGATCAAAAGACCCAATTACTGAACGTCAAGTCTCCAGGTTTTCAATGCGACAGGACTTAAATGATTAAAGGATGACCAATAGTGTTTATTCATGAAAAAACTGAACTATGGGAAATTTGAGAAACATCGTTTGGTTTCTGCCCAACAGCTAAGTGCCTTTTTGACATTACAGTATACCTTAAAGAGCACTTGGAAAGCTGTTAATGTTAGTGAAGCTACACGGCAAAGCTGCATGGTTATGAATACAGTTATGCATACTAATTGATTTGAGGATAATTTTATTTAATTGCATGTCTATTGCTAGGTGGTCTGCTACAGTAGGTGGAAAAGCAGATATCATCAGTGAACACGATATCATCTATAACCACAGTGTGCTTGATGGTGTGATCTAAACTAAATGAAACATTAATGGCAGATTAAACAATAATTAATGCTGAACATCGTGATACCATTTATACAATACACTGTACATTATATTTTGTACGCCACGATCACACTGGAAATCACATCCCCAGTTGCCGTATGGCAAATACCAGACAGATGCTTGTAATCTGACGGGTTCACAAGCACTGACATGGCACATTTAAGAATGGTCTACTGGCTGTCATACTCACTCACATCACATCCTGCTATTCATGACAACTTGGCTGATATCTACAGGAATCAGTTTGAAAGGGAAGAATATGAGGTAAAGATAACAGGTCAGTTGAATTGCAAAGGAAATCGAATTTGTTAGGTTAGTATTCTTGCTAGCTACGCTCACTCTCATAAAATGTTATGTCCATTACAGTGCATTTATCAGCAAGCGCAGTTCACTCACCCAATATCTGCAATTCATCACTTGCCTACTTTCACCACAACAGTACCCAAACTTTAAATGTAGTTAAGAACCCATATCTCCAAATCTCTATTTTTACGCATTACTTACTGGATGTCTTTTTCATGGACACAAAGAAGAATCATTGTTGTTTTTTATGTATTTATTATTAATATTATTATTATTTTGTTGTGGTTACCAGTACTTTCTTTTTATTTGGACTTGAAATCAAGAAGTTAAGGATTAATCTAGTAAAAATAATGAGTTGCCCAGTGCGGTTGTTTTAACTTCAATTATTTCTTTAATTCGAAGTTATTTGTCATTTTCGTTGCTTATTTGATTTACTTTATTTTGATACTTGCTGTTACCTTTATTTTGAAACTTCCTGTTACCTTTATTTTGAAACTTCCTGTTATCAGTGAACACGATATATACTCATATAGTTGACTCCCGCTAGCTTCTCATTCACACACTCACTGCAGAGAGTGAGACAGGTGGAGACACAAAGCATGTGGTTGGATGCAACTCAGCAACATAGGAAATGTTGCATGGCCTATGCAACATTTACACTCATTATTGTTGTTTAAGTAATGTTGAAGCAGGTTGAGTTTATTGTCCACAGTGCCTGCCGGTTGTAATGCTGTGCCTACGATTGTTTGAACCCAAAGTTCCAAGGTGGCTTTTTGTACAGAGAGTGAGGTACAGGATTGTTTGTTTGTTTGTTTTGGGTTCATTGTTTGATTTATTTTGGAGTTGATTAATTGTAATTGTTTGGTATTTCGTTTTTGGGTTATGGTGCATTTTGCTCGGTTCTTTTGTTTGATTTGGTATTTGTTTGTCTTGCAATTTAAATGAATTAGTTATTGAATCACTGCATTATAATTGAATTATTTTATTGTTGAATTGAAATTAATTGACAGTTATAAATTGAAATGCACACTTTTATTGGTTGATGTGAAACTGTGAAATTATGAAAATGATTGTATTTTTAGTAATATTTATTCTATAGTTTTCACTGTGTCAAATGATGCTTCATCTGTGTGAAAAGTCAAAATAAAAGCACCCGTTGAGACCATCCAACTTCGTCATTATTCATAACCGAACGCCGCTACACCCAGTGTGATGTTCAGAAAGTTTCAAGAATCTGCAAGCTGATTATGATACTGTACTGAAATGAACAGAATCCAATTAATTGAAAATCTAACACACCATGGCATGCTTTGGAAAATGTTCTGCAGTAATATTAAGTATACCATAGTCAATCAATGGGATACAAATGCCATACCACCACAATGGTACTTTAATTACAGATTGCAGAGAGAGAACAGGGTGGTATTTCACCCTACTTGCATCACCATATGACGTTCAACTGCGCCAGTTAACAGCACTTGAGCATACAGCCTGTATACGTCAACAAATAGAAAAAACACCAAAAAAGAAACCAATATTCAATTGCATGCTTGTTGAATACGTTCATGTGTCTCTTTGAGAATGACAGAGAGTAAAACAAAGAGCCTGCTTTTTATGTAAACCTGCCAGACAAGCCCATATATAGCAACATCTATAATGTTTATTAAGGTGGGGGGGACACCTGGTGAAAAGCCAAACCTGCATTATATCCAACACTAGCATCTACAATCTCTGTCTCAGCATCGGAACAACATTCTTCTCCACAACGGCGGAGAAGAATTATAAGCAGAGCTGCTCCCATGCCTCAAATAACGACTATCGCCTCTCCTCACTTCGGCTCAGATCTCTACTGCATCTTCCTCAACTCCCTCTCCCTACCACCACGCTCTCTCTTTCTTTCTCAATCGCTCGCAGCCCATCTACTGAGCTCTGGCCCTATGAAAACAAAGTGAATAATTTATAACTGTGCAGAGTGTGTGGAGCCGACATTCTATGTATGTACATAACTAAAGCGTCCGCTCGCCTTTTAAAGGGTCGTGGTGGCTATAGGGCTGTGCACGGAGAGCCGTTGGCATGACCACGGTAAGAGCTAACGTTCACCTGCACGCACGCACGCACATGCAAACACACACACACACACACACACACACACACACACACACACACACACACACACACACACACACACACACACACACACACACACACACACACACACACACACACACACACACACACACACACACACACACACACACACAGGTCTGCTGTGATTGAAATGAGGCAGAGTTAAAAGCAGAGGGTTGCAGTGACCGTTTACAATCCCATGTCACATGTCTGCCTGGTAGAACACATTATGGCTCACATGCACTAGCATTAGCACATGAACACACACACACACATGCGCACACGCACACACACACACACACACACACACACACACACACACACACACACACACACACACACACACACACACACACAAATATGGTGGAGCAACACACATTTTAATTAATTATTTGAATACTCAAATTAATATTAATTTAAAGGGATACAAATATAACAGGGTTGGATAATTCATGAACGCCTAGGGGTACATATAGCACCTTCTCCTCAATGCAGCCAAGCTGCCTATGACAGCTGAAACGGAGTTGGCTTTGATCTGTCATGCCAGCAAGTTTCATGCTTCCAAAGATGAGTATGCAGAGTCTACATCTGTACCCAAAGTTTGTTAAAATCCAAAGGGTACTTTGAATTTGTATCTTTGAAAGTATTGTCCACATAAATCAAAAACACACACTGGGCACTTCTCCCACAGTTGGAGAAAGAGGGTAGCACTTGAGCAAGCCCAGAAGTGTGTCAACATTCAAGTGCATACAGTAACTCAGTGCCAAACTAGATGGCGGTCCAGGCAGATAATGACTGAAAGGATGCTTGAACAATAAAACGCTCTGTCAGAGGTTCACTCTTGATTTTATAGAAGGCACCTAATCCCCATGTACAAGCAAGGCCTGTATGTGGGAAATTGAGCACCTTCTGCAGCAGCGCTGACACTGCGGCCGCAGAGCTAGCATGAGTCTCCGGTACAAACACCTCTCAGAAGTAGAAGTGGAATTTAGAAGGTATTGCCTTTTTAAGGATCTCTTGTCTCTCTTATCTCTCTTATCTCTCTTATCTCTCTTATCTCTTGTCGTGGCATTTCTTTACCCACAAACGCAGAGTGTACTCATAACAACAAGTCCACACCAACAAGTCCACAACAACATGTGGACAGTGGACAGTGGACACAGCATCTTTCCTAGATCCAAGATTTAAGACACATTACATCATTCAAAACATTTCCATCATCAAAGCCAGAGTGGTGTCAGAGTAGGAGATGACAGAATGCTAGGTAAATATAATTATACCATTATAATTATCATGTATTATAATTAGGGCTGGGATGCGATTAAAAGTTTTAATTACAGGCTCTGTGATTAATTAATCGCAATTAATCACATTTTAATCGCACATCGATATTTGTCCTGAGAAGCATTTCTTTTCAAGTAAAACACATTTTGTTGTACGAGGGAATCAACAAGTGAGTTTTTTTAATCTAAATTTCGCATCCACTGGGCCAAGCAAAGCGCACTGATCGGCTATTTCTCCCTTTGCGTTTGTTGTCTCTTCTTGGTTGGTGCATCGCTATGATCAGCATGCCCGAAACTGAATGTTCTGTGGTGCAAAAACTAAGTGCGATTAAAATGTGTTAATTTTTTTAATCGCGTTAATTTTCTGTAATTAATTAATCACAATTAATCAGTTAAAGTCCCAGCCCTAATTATAATGATTAAACATAAAACTATTTAAACAAAGTTAGCTTCATTTTAGAATCTTCCTTTAAGTTCCTACGGAGGGCATGAGATTGGAACAAGATGCAGTGCCACCCCGAGCAAAAAAGCAAAGGAGTTGTTGGCAAGATCCTTCAAAGCACCACTGCCACAGCACCATTTGATCCCACTGCTGCCCTAGTATAGAAGCTGAGTTGAACATCTATCTGCTTTCTTCTTTCTACCCTCGACAGTAAAAAGGACCCAATTCTATGGTGGACACTGGGCAGTCCACCAAATATGCTTTCCAAATCTGAGCAAGATGGCATGTAAAAATGTGTGCATGCCATCCACTAGCTCTCCCTCAGAGAGTCTTTTCCGCACAGGGGGAAACGTTGTAACTTGCCAGCGGTCCGGTCTGAAGCCAGCAATGGTTGAAAGTTGTTGTTCCTGGCAAAAGAAAAAACTTGCACAGCCACATGTGCAAGCACGTGCTCTCATACACACATACACACACACACGCACCACGCACGCACGCAAGCACCCCACACACACACACACACACACACACACACACACACACACACACACACACACACACACACACACACACACACACACACACACACACACACACACACACACACACACACACACACACAGTAATCCGTATAGGTTGGGTACCAAGATCCATTTCCAACCACATACAGTAGGAAACAAATCCAAAATGCCAAGTACTGGGGACCCATAAAAATAGAAATTTGGTTCTGCTTATCGGTTCTTATATGAGCTATAACAGTGGAATAGTACAAACAAAGGCTATGCGTATACAGTATATGTACGTGGCTATCTGCCAGAACCTGTGGGTACGTCACGCATCAACACAACAGCCACTCAGACGTCCGTGTCCATCTGTTCAGATATGAGCTTCTGTGTAGCATGCATGGCTAATGTAACAGTGTGTACAGTCCTGTCACCACAAATGCAGTTACCGCTCTGTGGAATTCTTTGCTTATGTAGCTCCCACAGTTAGTACCAGCCATGAACCAGCGACAACAGCCCTGCTAATCGGGCTCAGCCCTATTAGCACGACTGGTTGTGCGTTGGACTGGCGAGTGGGAGTCCCGGGTTCAATCCCCGCTCCCGCGCATCACTACAATCTGGTGTTGTCGGCAGGATGAGGAGCGTGATATCCTCGCGTGAGGGACAGGTCCACGTCGTGTGCGGTGGTCCGCGGCGTGAAGTGTGAAGCGCGAGGGCGCGCTCCAAAGATCAGGGGGGTGATTGTAGCCCCCACAGTTAGTACCAGCCATGAACCAGCGACAACAGCCCTGCTAATCGGGCTCAGCCCTATTAGCACGACTGGTTGTGCGTTGGACTGGCGAGTGGGAGTCCCCGCTCCCGCGCATCACTACACTTAGCTTCACCTTTATTTCCATTAAAAACGGGGTGTCGTGGCTACCTGTCGATGGCACCGCTGAGGTTTCTGAGACCGTAAATCATCAAACTGTACGCTCTTTCAGATCAATGGCGTCCACTCTTTATTCCACAAATAATGTGCATGTATGAGCGTGCAATTAATTTAAGGGTCCAGTTTCATGGACACGCATATATACAGTATGTCACAAACACATATATTATTATATG
This sequence comes from Nannobrachium achirus, assembly GCF_963921795.1. NCBI lineage: Eukaryota > Metazoa > Chordata > Actinopteri > Myctophiformes > Myctophidae > Nannobrachium > Nannobrachium achirus. The sequence goes on from NC_137820.1 coordinate 16,692,426, forward strand.
TGTTTTCCGGGGAAATCTAGCTCTTTCGAACGACCGCCAGTTCGACAAAGGAGGGAGGGTTAGCGACTCACCCCACGGAGGTTAGGTTTAGGGTAAGGGTTAGAGTTGGTTGTCGAACAGATGACATGTAGTAACAGCGAAGCTATCCCGTGTTTTCCACTACACTCACTTTTCCAGCATGAGTAAACAGGTCTAATCAGTCGGGATAGAAGATGTGCTGTATTAGTAAATTCAACAGATAAAAAAAGGTACTGTATATTATTAATTATAAAATACAGTATGGTGTGAAGTATTTTTGAAGAATGCTTAATTGCCACTGTTGTTACACTTAAAATATCAAGTGTGAACCCATAGTCATTTAGTATTTTATCACATCAATATTCAGATAGGACTTTTCTGTTTGGATGTATGGGCTGTCAAGGCCGGAAAGTAGTAGTTTTTTGCCACTCTGTAGGCGTTCACGCATATCTTCCGGGCATGATGGTGATGTCACGTGCATACCCTCTATATAAAACAACGTTTTCTCAGGCTGAGGAGGTAAAGGCTTGCTAGTGTACCATGCAAGCTGTCAGTGTGCAGTTTCCTTTCTTCACTTTTGATGTCACCTGCTTTTTACCCACGCACCTGCTTTTAACATTTTTAATCTGAGTGTGCAAAAGCTTCTTTACTCAACATTTCCTACCTCTTTTTTTATATTTATTTTTATTACTACCTTCCTTTCCAATACAGACCTCAGCTAATAACGTTTCTATGAGCGCATTCCCTGCCTATTAGTACTTTACACACAAAGACTGAGCTTTATTTTACTTATATTTCTATGATAGACAGCTTTCAAAACTGCCTTAAGTTGGGCATGCAATGCATGTATATTCAGGATAGGTGAAATAAAACTAGCTTTGCTATAAGCAGAATCAGCTAGCGCTACTTAAGATGTTACAAGTTCCTCCTCTTGCTGATAGTCCTTGGTGGCAGGATGGTCTGAGCATTTACAATACGAGAACCAGCTGTAGGGTTATCAGCTGGGAGCCAACCTTTCTTGATGTTTCTCCCCTTTAGTCCCAGAACATCTTAGGGTGGTGGGGCAGCATTCAGGGACATCTCCCTGCTGCTCCCTGCAGCTGGACTGCATGGCAGGGGTGTCCTGCTCCCTGAGCCAAGTCTGAAACCTGGACGCATATTTTCTGCACCTTGACTAGGACTAGGAGCTGCTAGTAAGACTAAGATTAGCATTCGCCTGCTGCAGGGTTCAAACTGCAGGCCCAATTTACATAGTGTGTGCGTGTGTGTGCGTGTGTGTGTGTGTGTGTGTGTGTGTGTGTGTGTGTGTGTGTGTGTGTGTGTGTGTGTGTGTGTCCGTGTGTGTGTGTGTGTGTGTGTGTGTGTGTGTGTGTGTGTGTGTGTGTGTGTGTGTGTGTGTGTGTGTGTGTGTGTGTGTGTGTGCGTGCGCGAGCGTGCTTGTGTGTCATGTCCATATTGATGATTTCCTATGAAAGCAAACGCCATAACATGGAAGGATAAACATCTTAAGCTTGGCAGCATCTTCATCATTCCCTCAAATGGATTTGAATGAAGCTACTTGTCTTATCTTGGTGTTTTATGTTTCTGCATCAAAGTAAATATGCAGTCTGTGGCGGATGCATGAGCCAATGGGCGAAAAGGGCCTTTTTTCCAGGGTGGCGCAGGTGATTTATCGTGCCATCAAGCTTGATGGAATGGTCTGGTAGTTGTAACTCCAGAAGAGAAGGGAGAGTACGCTCATTTAGCTTTCCCATAAATCAAGATAAAAGATGCGGATATACTCAGGTATACGATTCCTATCTTATATCAAGCACATTGTGAATGAGAGGGAGATTGATGATTGGAATGGGGAAAACCCACAAGACATTTTGAAGTAACTTGGCAATCTTCGCAAGCGAAGGACGAACATTATTAACTGTTAATTAATACTTATTAACAGGATGTTCATTTACAGTCGATGTAGAAATGTATCACACACTCGCATACGCACACGTCTGCACAGACACACGCAACGGCTTAAGTAGCTTTAAAGTTATACCATGTAACTTTTTTTATAAAACAAATCTTAAAATTGTCCTAACTCTTAAATCGCTAAAGTTTTAGAACACCCACTCCGTTATTTTCAGCTTCTGAAGCCTTCTCTTTATATATTTTCTTCTAGCAGTGACAGGGGCGGGATTTCCCGGCAAAATGACGTCATCATACACTACCGGCCAATCACAGCGAGGGTTATACACTGCCGGCCAATCACAGCGCATCTTGAAGTGGGGTCGCTAGCTATCACAATAGGGCGGCCATATTTGTAGGCGCCCGTGTGTCTCTATCTATACTCGGGTGAAACACTCCGTTTCTCCGGAATGCCTGAACGCACAGGAACCAGGGACCCCTCCAAAGATAGATCTCGGCGAGGTGGAGGCAGATGCGGGGGTGACGCGGGGGTGTGAGGCCCGGTCCGCGGCGAAAAACGGCCGAAAGACGCGGACGCTACTGACCACTAGTTGAGCAACTTACACAGTATAGCTTTAAGGACAAGATCCTCTGCAATGCACACTTGAGTAGGACTTCAGCAGCTACTACCTGCTACTACCTCTGTTCGATGTTCGAGTTTTCTAAATTTGCAAAATACACTTTTTACTACTACTCCTACAGATTTTGTCAGAAAATCCTTTGTGCGCGGCCTGATAGGCCTCCATCTGTCTCAAGTTAACGTCAGCCAATTGAGTTAACAATCTCCACTTAAAAACACAAGCTCATCATCTCGATTTCCCTTTCAGATTTTCTCTTTTGCTATGTCTCTCCCTTTGTGTCTCTCTCCCAGGACCACACATGTGCACACACGCACGCACGCACGCACACACACACACACACACACACACACAAACCCACACACACACAAACACACACGCTAAGCCAGATCATCAGGATTAGCCTCCCAGTGTAAACAAAATGCTGCCTGGGCCATCCAGTCCCTGTGGCCACATGACGAGGCCCCATATGGAAAATTAGCCATGCGCTAAAAGCTTTTGGAATCAATCGACTACACTAGCTGCTGCAGAACCCACTGCCACCGTCTCTGTCCTGCATCAGTCTGGCTGACACTGCACACACACACACGCACGCCCGCCTGCGCACGCACGCACGCACACGCACACGCACACGCACACGCGCACACACACACACACACACACACACACACACACACACACACACACACACACACACACACACACACACACACACACACACACACACACACACACACGTGTGTTTTTGTATTTAAATACACACACAACTGATGCACTGCAAACACACACACTCCATTCTAGGGCACACTGCAAGGTAATCATAATGTCACACTTTTTAGTTATAATATCAATAGAATATTGGTTTTGATGTGGTTAGGTAAGGGGAAAAGACCTACTTAGAAAGTACAGCACAGTACCGTCCCTTTGCTTTTTGTTATTGTCACACATCCAGACAATACCTTAGCAGCTGCCATCCTTCTCCACACATTCCTATGGCTTTAATTGACTTCAATAGTTTGATATCAACCACTTAATTCTTATTTTATAAAAGAAATAGCCAATTTAAAGCCCACAATGTGTCTCATTAGAACGTGTTGTGAGCTTACACTGACACAATACAGACGGAGAGAGATAGAGAGACTGCAGTACCCATGAAGCATGTGCACACACATGGAACATACATATCGACGTTGTCGGGTGGAAACCTCGTATCTCCAAGTACATCATACAAGACTGTCGCACAAAACAAGTGAAAATAGCTCTACAATCTATGCCCACCGCAAGGCGTTGTGTGTGCTTGTAGATCGTCTATTTTTACTATCTATTTGAATCATTTTTTAAATGACAAATACAAAATAACGGTTTTGGACAGTACAAGGTGTAGTCCGGTATTCTCCTTATAGCCATTATTAATTATTAAGGCCATAATTTCTGCCACCCAATGCTGCTACTGTATCTGCATCCAGCAGTATTTATTAATACAATATTAAAATTTGTTTTGTGACCATGTTGTACTAAATGTTTTAGTAACCCTAACCCATCAGGAGTGGCACTTTTAATGTTGTTGTCTGCACAGTACAAAGAGAATAAAGGCTTTATATTCTATTCTGTCAAACAGTTGCATTTATTCTCTCAGAATAGAGAACTGAGCTCCATTACTCAAAAAAGGCAGCTATCATAGGCCGACAGCTTTTACACTACATTTTCACATCAAATCTGAAAACACATTATCAACCCATACGCCTACACGTAGTAGTAATGATTCTAATCAACACAATCCTGGCATGACATACCCAGTCATTGTATCAGATACCACCACAATGTTTACTACATGCAAGTGCATGCGTCAAACAACATGCTTGCTGGCTTGCTTTGTGGCAGTTATTTACATTCATGGCCTAATTTGTGTTCCAAATCTGTCCGTGTAAAAACATAATTAACGATGAGAATCCGTAGCAAAGCATTTCCCCCATTGCTCTGTGCCTTTTCTTACAGGTGTACAGTGCCTTTTCATACTACATCTGTGTACAGCAAAACATTGTGGTCCTACGACCACTATACAGTGAATTGCACCTTCCCTGGGTTACTGAAGTAGCATAACCCCCCCCCCCCCCAGATAAATGAATAAATAAATAAATACAGAATGAGTGTATTGGAATAGAACCCACCTAGACGGAGACATTGAGACAACATGAGAAGCTGTTCATTGGAAGTTATAAAGAGGAGCTGGGAATCACTGCTGGTTGAGCCCTTTTTTGAGATTCCGGGACAAGCTGGAGTAAAACACTTCTTTATTGAAAAATAAATAGCAGTTGGTGGATCGGTAGAGAACAGTTTCGGCAATGCGGTGAGCACCTTATATATTGCATTTGTGCATGTTTGGAGCAGTTAGAGGAAAAAGGGTCTCAACCCCGCTCCTCTTTATAACTCTTGTAGAGGAAACGTCTTCAAAATAAAGGTACTCTACAAGAGTTATAATTTATGGCTAGTCAATACCAGGGAGACGATGTTGGGGATTTGAACCTGGGCCAGTACTGGTAAAAGGATTTTCAACACAGTATACCAATTAACTGAAAAACACATGATTAATGTATCATGAGGTTATATTCTATCAATTGTAATGACATTCTTCCATCAGAGCCAGGGGATTGTTGCGATTACAGAGTTGTATCCAACTAAGTACAGTATGATCATGGGATACAGTGGGATTACAAAACCACACCATTGGCATATATTATCAATATTAAGCCCTATTCTCTAATATTACCCAGGGACTGAAATCTTGAAAGATTCTTGGATAGATGAAATGCATGGCAGCAAATTGTATTATAGGGTGGCTTAATAGTGATGTTCAGGCCTATGGCTATAGCGACCAGACACTTTCCAATCAATATTTCTCAAAAACAGAGGAAAGAAAACAAACAAAGAAAAAGCCAGGGGATTATATCATAATTATATCATATTTCAGTAAAAAAGTTAAATATAAACTTTTCCCATACGAATGCAGACAGACAGCATCAGACCTCATGTCATGTTTAAATCACATTTGAATGTGAATACAGGTCATTAAACAAAATATTTGTGTGTTAAATATTGGCATTTAAATTTAAGATTTTTCTCAAGGGAGGAGAAATTCAGCACAGCTCTGAAACGATCACTAAATGAATGCTCAGAGTCAGGGAGCACTACTGGTGGCACTAAAACCGAACGTTCATGGACATCCGCGTCTAGGAGGTCATGATCAGCAGGAGTTATGTAAGTGTCTGCGAGGAGTCTAGCCTTGACAGATTAGCATGCTAATAAGTCCTCCTGCCTCTTCCTCACGCACCAGAGAGCAGGAGGCACCCACTGATCTCTTCAGCAATGCTAATGCTTATACAAATATAATCTATATACTGTACAGTATATCGTCGTTGTCGGGTGGAAACCTTGCATGTCCAAAACTGTTCGTTTTTATCATTTAAAAAAAAGAACTAAACTAGTGAAAAAAGCCGATCTACAAGCACACAACGCCTCGCACTGCGAGGCGTTGTGTGCTTGTAGATTTGCTGTTTTCACTACTTTTGTGCAACAGCCTTGTCTAATGAAGCAAGGCTTTACTTTGGGGGAAAAAAACATACACATTTGAAACTTGGAGATACGAGGTTTCTGCCCGACAGTGACGATACACTGTGTGAGTGTGTTGTGTGTCCTGCTTCCTCACAGAGCTAGTTTGGCTATATTTATTATTATTATGGTCATTTAACCCTGACATTAAACATTGCTATTTTGAATGTAAATGCCACTTTGTTTATCAATACATTTTCATTTTCTTTGTGCCTGTGCCACATCAAAGGGCATTCAACAATTATGAAACGTTTAAACTAGATGTTAGAAACCAGAAGTGAATCAATGCTTAACAAAATGCATTCTTTTACAATTTTCAATTCTTTTACTGCTTAAAACGAGAAACCTCGTCTTTATATCCTCTGTCCACAATGCCAAATTAGATTATGATATCAATCTCTCTGAGTGTAATCCAGACTACAATACCCAGAATGCAATGCGAAATGACATCATCCGGAAATCCAATGGAATGAGAAATGTCTGTCAACCTCGGAATAAACCATCCCAGATGCGTTTTTTGGTCAAAACAAGCTTTGTCTATTGGACCCTAACTAAAGACCGGATGATCGCGGATACAATGTTGTTTTTGCAGAAGAGAGATGAGACTTTCTAATATCACCTCATTTGTTTACCAGTCAAGTAGAGAAACCGTCAGATAAATAACGAGGGGCAGCTGATGTACAGCTTTCCAGCAGCAACAATACAAGATTCACCCAAAACATAAGAATATTGACAGGACGAAGAAAAAGGTGTCTCTGTGTTTGCGTGCATGTGTGCATGTGGGTGGTTGAGCCAGACTGCCTGGCTATGGTAGCATCCTTGATCCCTCCCTGTATTAAGAGCTATGTTTCGGTGGGGAAATGATGCGGTGCATGGTGTGAAACAGGCCTAAATTGGCTGGCTGGCTTTGTATGGAACCCTCCCCGGGGAGCACCATTGATTATTAATGTGCAAGCTGCATCAAAGAGCCAGATGCTGCTACAGTACCCACTACAGCAACACAAGAAGTCCACACATACAGTAAAATTCATCCAAAGCTCCACTTTTGTGGTCACTGAGCAATATACACAGAGATAGATAAATGTAGAGCTATATAGAGGGAAGGAGATATGTACTGTAGGTATGTAGGTAGGTAGGCAGGCAGGCAGGCAGGCAGGCAGGCAGATACATAGATGATAAATGCATGGAATAAGAATGCATAAAAAATAATCTAAGCAAGTGATATCTAATTCTGTAATTCTGATACTTTGATATAAAAATGTACAATGACTAGTTACAGCGTTAGGTCACATAAGTTGTACAAGAGGCAATTACTGTATCACTCCACTACTTCCAATTGGATCGAGCACCAACAAGACAACAAGTACGTAATTCTGATCAAATCAAAGAAGAATGGCCCAACTTAGATGACATGGACAAGGCAGCAATCCCATTTTACAGCATTGTTCCCTCCATCACCTGGCTCTCTCCCAGACTGAAAACAAGCCATCATCAGCAAAATTAAAGACATGCAGCCTGTACATGTCATTTAAGGTGAGGGAATTATGCAGAGAACTGGTAACGTATAAGATCCAAGTTTCTATAGAAAATAGGGTGGTGCATAATATATGGTGTGAAGATAAATCATGACAGAAAATATGTACAATGCTGAGGGCAAAGTGGCTGAATGTCCTTAATAGCTACATGCTTACATTACGGTCACAGTTCACTTTATATATTGACTCTAACCTTGTCGACTATGTTTAAAACAGTGGTTCTCAAAGTGGTGTTAGAGGACCACCAGGAGTCCTTGAGAGGGTTCCAGTAGGGGTCCCCAGCTAAATTACTGATAGTTAGAACCAAATGGACCTTTACAGATATAGATCTCTTACCAAATTATTTATCAAATGGACTCTTGCAGGTCAAGTCAGTTCCATTTGTGCACTCTCAAAGAGTTATGGGAGTCCATGGCCTAATGAATACCAAACTGGGAGTGCCTGAAATAAAAATAGAAAATGTAAAATCGAAATTGAGTCATTACCACACCACATTGGTGGGCATATACTTTACCACTGTGCCACCCGCAGAAATTAAAATGTTTGATGGAAACAAACATATTGCTGAACACACCACAAGCAGCATTTCACTCTATACTGCAAAACTTTGACATCGATCACAGCTATCTCAACAGGCAATGTTAAACTGTCAAAGCAGTGCAGCGGTGGAAAAAGTACTCACATTTTTTACTTGGGTAAAAGTATCAATACTGGAATGTAGAAATACTCTGTTACAAGTAACAGCACAGAATTCAAAATGTACTTGAGTAAAAGTCCAAAAGTATTGTCATCAAAATGTACTTAAAGGAGTAGTTCACCCCCAAAATGACTTTTTTTCTATTGATTACTCATGCCATGGAGAGTAGAGTTCAATAATATTTTTTGGTTTTTGTCACATTCCTAAGACAAAAATTAGTAAATAGTAAATTTACCCCCATTGATTCCGGATGGTGACCCGTTTCGAAACGGGTCACCGTACGGAACGAATGGGGGTAAACTTATTGTTATCAAATTTTTGTCTTAGGAATGCGACAAAAAACAAAAAATATTATTGAACTCTAGTCTCCATGGCATGAGTAATCAACAGAAAAAAAAGTCATTTTGGGGGTGAACTACTCCTTTAAAAAAAGTACAAAATATTTGAAAATAGCAGATCGGCTATTTTCAAATAGCCTCAGTATAAAATAGGGATGAAGTGGTCATGTTTTATAATACTAGTAAGACACCTGAGGGTAGGATGCGACCTCAGGGTGACATGCGACCTCGCCCTAAAGGGCGAGGTCGCGCCAATTCTTGACTATCTGGCCAACCACAGTTTGTTCATGTTTTTGTGAGGGTATCAACCCTAGGAGACACGGGGAGAACATGCAAACTCCACACAGAAAGGCCCTATCGCCAACCCCACCTAGGGTGAGGGCGATAGGGCCTAAACATGGAGATGTGGAGAACACTATATATGGAGATAGTCCAGTCCATCATGTCATATGGGACTACCATCATAGAAAGTAGCCATTGTTAGGCCGGAGTCAATGGCTATCTGTCTGACTGTCTGTACAGGAAGTGATGTCACGTGACATACTTTTTATGCCCATATATGATTTAATATTTAGTTCTTTTTTATTCTTCTCTTTTTTTGTCTTTCTTAGTCTTGTGTATCCTTCTCTTTTTTTAGTCTTTCGTGTGATGTCACAACTCGCTGACATCACACTGACATCACTCCCTGTACAGAAGGAAGGTTACAGAAGGAAGGTTACAGAAGGAAGGAAGGAAGGAAGGAAGGTCACTCAAGTGA
>NC_137820.1:16706901-16786901 GCF_963921795.1 Nannobrachium achirus
AGTCCATTATATCTTAATTATGCCAAATGGTATAGCTGATTTGTCACCTTTACAACAAGGTACAGATTGTAAGGATCTGGTATTCGTGGAATGAGCAACACAGCCAAACGTGTGGGTAGCGCCCCTCGAAATTTTTTCAAAATGGCCTGGCAGGCCTGCAATACTGTTCTTTTGCTGTTCACCTTTGTTGCTTGGTTCATTGAATGATTGCACTCTCCCACAACACATGTTGGCCATTTTTACACTTTGTTAATTTTAAGCTTGGGGAAGCCCAAAACGAGAGTAAATGCCAGCAGAACAGTATTGCAAGCCAAATTCTGGTTGGCGCTACCCACACGTTTGGCTGTGTAGCTCATGCCTCGAATGAGCTATGCTTACAAGCTGTACCTCGTTGTAAAGGTGACGAAGGAACAATAGAAATTATATAAAACATAATAGAAATTGGTATTATTAAAGGGGAGATATAATGGACCGAAATCAAGTTTCCTTTCTTTTTGTGCTGAGTTTATATATACATATATATATACCGGAATATGTGTGTGTGTGTGTGTGTGTGTGTGTGTGTGTGTGTGTGTGTGTGTGTGTGTGTGTGTGTGTGTGTGTGTGTGTGTGTGTGTGTGTGTGGCTTCGAAACTGCGCCACCCGAGCACCATAATGATTTCTAATTTACAAATTCATGTGCTACTCGGGGGCCGTTCACATAGGAAGGTCCTAGTAGTCAATTAAATCAATTGACTGTTTCACAAAATGCAAGCATGAATGGGTCCGTGTCAGGTGTGCCTTCGTTTTGGGGGAAAGAATATATATTGCCAATTGCACAAAAATATTCAAATGCAGAAACTCAACTACACATAGATACTGTACACACACACACACACGCACGCACGCACGCACGCACGCACGCACGCACGCACACTAGTGATGCGCGGGGCGGCCCGCGACCGCGGTCCCCCGCGGTCAGCCCGCGGGCCGGGTTGAGCTGGGCCAAGAAATGTACACTTTATTGGCGGGGCGGGTTGAGGCGGTCTCGTTCGGTCTATAATGCGCACCAAGTGTCCTTCCCTATGCTCGTCAGCCAAACTGGTCCGTGTCATGTAATTCTAATTAAGTCCATTACTTCCTGTAAGTAGACTTGAAAATAAAACCGTTGCCTAATCATATTATGGGAGTATAACTACACCAGTGTGGATTGTACAAGCTTTTGACTAAACTAAAGTTCATATTATGATATGAAAACAATGCTCCTTTGACTTAAACAACGTACACCCTTTGAAAGTTTGATCAACTTTGCACCTCCGCAGCAGAATAGGTAAGGAGCTGGTTAATTACCTTCTGCTGGTTGGATGCTGTCGTGCTGCGGTGAGAGCATAGATTGTAGGAAATAATATTTTGAGAGGCGTAGAGCTGTTGCTTTGGTGTCTCGGCGCGGTGCACCAGTGACTATAGGCGTGTGACTCGATCCTCATCTCTCTGTGATACAGTAGTTGTGTTCCGTGTGTATAGTCATACTCATACAGGAGTTTTATCAATTAAAATAAGCATGCATGTCGTCACTCGTCATGCCGTCATGTAGCTAATTAACGGTTCATTGCTTTTAAATGTTCGAACGATATTTTTGTATGGCTCTCTTGCACTGCACTGTTAGGCTATGTGCTCTAAATCAGTGCTCAAAGTTTCTCCGTTCTGTTTTTGCACAGCTGCCTTAAAAATCCACATTCAAAGACATGTATTTAATGACGGCGGGCCGCGGGCTGAGCTGGGCTGTGAAAATTGATGCGTTGTTGCGGGTTGGGCTGGGCTGGGTCAGATAATTAAAATTGCGGGGGCCCGCGGTCCATAAAAATCGGTAGCCCGCGCATCACTAACGCACACACAAATGTTCAAGTAGTCACAGAGAAATAGAACACAGACACACACAAACATTCAGGCAAGACGCAACACACGTGCACAGCCTTTACACACAAATAGATTCCAGATGAGTATTGGCCAGTAGTGAGTGGGAGAGTTATGGACATTTAAGTGCTTCTAGTAATCACTACTTGCAGCAGCACTTCTCCCTCTGTCATCTCCACTGATAGAAAAACAGATAGGGCTTATGAGGATACATACTGTCTCAGCTCTGTCTCCATGCTTCACTGTCCAGATCCTCCCATTACCAGGAGAGAGGAGAGGAGAGGAGAGGAGAGGAGAGGAGAGGAGAGGAGAGGAGAGGAGAGGAGAGGAGAGGAGAGTCGGAGCCCTACACAGTAACACCCTGTAATATTTTTTCCATTTGTAACTTTTGAGAGTGTAACCAAATGGACTAACATAGAGGAACCAGAGGTAATTATTAGGGGCGCAACATATCAAACCGAATAACGAATACCAAACCGAATAACCCTGTACCGAACCTAATGACCCTGTACCGAACCTAATGACCCTGTACCGAACAATACAATACCACTCCACATCCACATTCCCCCTGGAACCCTCTCCGTAGAGCCACTAGCCTAGAGGTTGGGTATCGTATTGTTCAAAGTTAAAACAAAAAAATACGTAGTTATAAAAATACATTTATAAATCAAGGACATTTCCGTTTTTTTTTTGTATCCAAAATGTATCGAACTGTGACACCAAAATATCGAACTGAACCGAACCGTAAATGTTGTAAACCGTCGCATCCTTAGTAATTATGTACTGGACATGTGTGATTGAGGTGGTGGCCAAATAACGATTAGTTCTACAAGTCCTTCTCGAAACGCTTTTCTCAACTAGAGACTAAGGACAATTTCTCAGCATTCGCTGCTAAAACTTGGCGGAAACAAACGTTATGATAAGAAATAACAATAAAAACACATCACAGAACCACTCCAAAGTCTGTAGTGGCCCTTCATACTGGAGCAATGACAATGTCATGTCTGGTGACAAAGTAGTAACAAAGTAGTAACAGGTTTGTTTTTAATGGCGATCTCCAATTGTCTGGTATCATGACTCATGAGACTAAGTCAAGTCTGAAAAGGTATAGCTAACAAAGGTCTTTGTGTGTTCCACCGAAGATATCCAAAGAAACAATACAAAACTAACTAAAAGAGCTAATAAAATTAACAAATCAATGAATTAGCATAATTGGAAGTTCTGTCAAATATTCCATTGTTGGAGACTGCAGAGATTGACAGCCAGTCTTCCACCTCGCAAGGTTTGGTTCCCAGCAGCAAAATACCTTTAATGTTCGAATAAAAAAGATAACAGCTACAGATTCACATGGAAGAAAAGCCTTCTGAGGCAATAGAACATGAAAGAGAATGACAATTAGAATATCAGAGGATTGTGCAAAAAGAACAAGAGACAGAAAGGGACAACAGAATTCGACTTGCCAGAATAGAGCGGCTCAGGCTGATGGCAGAGGGCACAGTTCCTGGAGATGGCACTGAGGACTGTTCAGTTTATTGTAGAACAGCAGCAGATGTGGGCCTGGCTGGAATGATAAGGTTTCTGCCAACATTCAATGAACAAGATGCTGACATGGTTTTTATTCTTTTTCTTTGCAGATGATCGGTGATCGGAGTCGCGATAGTAATTTGCATGTCGTTCCACGAATACAACAATAGTGTTAGACACTGTTGTTCTATGAATTGTATTCCTACTCCCATTTCCTCGTCCACTGTAGTGGACACACAAATGATAACCGTTTACTTTGTCATGGACAACCATTCAAACCATACAGGAACCAGTATAAAACAACAACTCTTCATGAAAACATATTTCATTAGCCATTCATTTTATCACATTTTTGTAATTGAGTTTTATACAAACTCAATTACAGCTTTATGCATAAACTCTGTCCAGATCACTCTCATTCATGGGTTTAAAGTCGCACTGCAACGGAAGTGCTCCACTTATTACACTTGTGTATGGTGACGCATTTCTTAGTGTAACAGTCCAGGAAGGTTGAATGTGAATGTGATTTGACGGTCAAAAAGTAGGCAGGCCATAACTCATTGAATACATTAATATGTAAAGACAGGCGGGCTGACGAGCGACGCCGAGTGTATAGTGTGATGTCACAGTGACAAGGGAACCAACCCATAGACTGTAAAAATGTGTACTTACTGACTGACACAGACAGGCGGAGACAAGCTGCGACATTTCTCATGGTAAACTGCGACATTCTGTCGCAATTAAGTAGAGTCAACTGACGTCATCACACATGACATTTTTATTTAGGGGCTGTAATTAGGGCTGTAATTTTGTTGTCATAATACAACATAATTTGGCATCTACTGTTAGGTATGGCCATATCATCACTACAGATATGCTCTTATTTTTCATTTCACTGCGTCATCAAGCAATCCCTAAGACTTTGTCCTTAGACAGAAAGATCTGTCCTACAGACCGACACACACATGCCAGTGCACAAATGCATGGATAAATGCTCATACACTGCACACACATACTTGATGCATTGCCTATTACGTTTCGGTGACAGTACTGGCACTAGGCCCAGAGCAGCATATAGTTTATGATGTTGGGAATAATAGAAGCGGTTAAAAATAACATTATCAAACGCACCTTGGAGACAGAGGTGACGTCAGGCATGGGGGGGCAAGGAAGGTTCTCTTACAGAAGACAGAAGAGAACACTTCAAGGCATGTCGGTTAGTGCTGGCATGCTTCCAAAGGGTCGACGACAGTGAGCCCGCCACGTGGCTATCCCATGGCTCCGGCTGTTTAACTCCAACTGTCTGCGAGAATAAAGACATTCACGGGGCTGTCGTGATGGGCCACTGAGCAGTCGGGCACCACGTACAGTCGTGGTCCTTTGAGCTTTAATTTTAACTTGTCATGCCTTAAGAGAACACCGGGGAGACAAGGACAGGTGGCCTAGTGGTTGTGTTTCAAATAGTTAGTATGCATGCCACATAGACAAAGACCTGCTAGCAACTTCATGGTTTCAAATCGGGTCTGTGGGCTGCCGTAGTGCCCGAAAATTAGCCTTAAAAAAAGACCTATGAGACTTGCTTAAAGACCATTATTTTAATGCTTAGTACCATCAATTACAAAAGCAATATTGTCATTGATTGCAGGTTATTTAGCTAACCTGTGTGACTGAAGAAACATAGCCTTGCCATTTAGCTTGGGGGCTATATTACCAGTAACTTGACTGCTAACAATGACGAGGGTGGCAGATCTACAATTTCAGTGCAATCCATCAGTTGTTTTCAGTGAGAGACAGATGTGCAACCAAGTATACTGGCTACCAGCTCTATACCAAGTGACAAAACCTAATGTGACACACACTGACACAGCCTCAAACAAATGAGAGTGCATCTCATTAACCACCAATTTCACGCTACTCAGAGTTATTACTGTCACAGCTCATGTTGTGAAACAAAAATGGGCTGTTGACTTCTTAAAAATCTCTAATGGGGTGGCATAGGTGAATGGTGAGGTATGGTTCCAGGCCTGGCCAGCAATATGTCCAATATGACTGGTCAAAGTGTCCTTGCATGAGCAAGACATCTAACCCCTAACTTCTCCGCTGGCAGCTGAAAACTGTGTGAGCAAGTCGGTCAATATTATTATTATATTAATAAATGAATACAAAGTTCTTCTGAGCGATCACTATTATCCTATGATTAAACATTTCTATCCTGAAGTGAGTGGTCTGTTCCAGGATGACAATGTCACTGCTCACTGAAGCTGTACTGACAGCATGTGGTGATTTAACACATTACCAAGACACTTAGTTGTTTTTGTATTAGTCTGTATTATACTACATATACAAACTCCAGTATATCGTCACTGGAGCTGGTTATTTTTCAGGAAAAACCTGTGTTCCATGGATCCAATGTACTAGTTATTATTTAGTCACAATCTCTTGTTAATACTTTTCATTGGTTAAATATTTATAAAACCCACAGATACATACAGTAAAAGTACAGTATGCTGCTCATTGTCCCTCCCCATTCTTAAAAATTATCTGTGACCCCCCCCCCTCACACACACGGACGCACACACACACGCACGCACGCACGCACGCACGCACGCACGCACACACACATTCAAACAAAGACAACCACACAAAAAAACACAACATAATAATGCTGTGCTTTGCATGTGTTTTGTATAGAATAAATGATTAATAATGATGTGTATACATAAATACAAACAAAACATACAAGCCACCTGCCATCCCACCAATACACACAAACCACTCATCCCATATCTCAGCTTAGGCTCAGATAATCAATAGTCTGTGGAGAGCGGTCGGAGATGAAGTGATCATTTCTCTAAAGCTTCCACAATGACCCATTACGCCCACTTCTCATCCTACAGGGATCGGTACTCTCTCTCTCTCTCTGTGTGTGTGTGTGTGTGTGTGTGTGTGTGTGTGTGTGTGTGTGTGTGTGTGTGTGTGTGTGTGTGTGTGTGTGTGTGTGTGTGTGTGTGTGTGTGTGTGTGTGTGTGTGTGTGTGTGTGTGTGTGTGCGCGCGCGTGCGTGCGCTTGACACCATGAGTATTCCCAGTCATAACTCATCAGCAGACACCACATGCACAGGTCTTGCAGTGTTAATGTAGTGTATGCGTTCTGATGTTCTGGAACCTTGGTTACCTAACCCTAACCCTGTACAAGATACAGTCCATAGTACTTTTAGACTATGGTCTCTCGACTCACTCCTCAGCTTTTGTTCAGCCTATAACTTAATGGGAATACAGTTTATTTGAGGTAAAGAGACACACTTCATTAAGAGTCAGGACACAAAGTGCCTTCAGGAGAAGCAACATTTTACCACCAGTCGCCCGACTAAATGGATATGACTCGTGAAAACAGTGAGTGGTGCATTACAACTGCCTTTTTACCACTAAGAGAAGCAGTGGAGTGGAAAACGCTTTAGCCTTTGCACAAATCCCACTGACTTTTTCTGACAGGCATTCCCCAAGGACCAGAATCATGAAAAAGTATTTATCTTGGAGGTGGCCTGTGATGTTGACCTGTCCCTCGAGGAGGCCTATTCATCTGAAGAAATGGGTTACAAATGTTACTTGCTTGTTTTTCATATTTGGAAGCTTGGGGAATGTCCATAGAACTGGTTGGTGATCAGGGGTTTGTCTAAGACAAAGTCTTCAAAGTTTTTCAGGCCAAATAAAACCCTTAGCTGACCCAACCCCGCAGTGGGAGCCATTGTGATTGTAGATCTGCTATATTTGCCCAAAGTTCTCCTCAGAATATAGGGCTGGTAGGGTTCAAGTAGTGAATGTAAAAAAATATTGTATTACATAAAGGTTTGGCGGCCCCCTGTTGTAACTGTGAGGACCCCCTAGGGGTCCCGATCCCCCTGTTGACCCCTGATCTATAAGACTAAAACTAAACATATCTCTAACTACTGCTCTGTCTGACATCATTAAGGCCTGTCCATACTTTCTCCAAAACCGAACCTTTCGGCGGAAAGGTCCGGTTCAACTACAAAATGACGTCACGCGCTTCTGAAAAGCATTACACGGAATTAGAGTTCGGAAATGTGCACATCGGAATGTCTCAACTCACGGAACATTTCAGAGGTTTCGGAGATACTATGGACAGGACTTAAGAAGCACGTCAGTGTGGAGGCAACACTGGTTTATGTACGCCTGCACGAGATGGTTTGCACACATCGTACACACAACTGCACGTGTATGAGTGTTTACGGTATGTGTACATGTGCAGACACACACCTGTGAATGTGTGTTCGCCTCCATGTTAGTACACGAATCCCTTCGATTGATGGCAAACAGAAAAAATGATGCCACATCCCTGTCAGGGGCCATGGCTAGTGAAATGAGAGGTGTTATTATTGTGACCAGTGTTTCTTTCTGCTATGTAATGTACACTCGGCACTGGAATCAGGTAAAAGAAAAAGGGAAAGTAGGGGGCAGTACACTCACTGCAACCTCTTAACCCAAACATGCAGGCTGGGTGAAGGCTGGGAACTCACGCTGTCGCCAGCCCTGCCTCTCTAGCACATGTTTACCAAAGAAATGTGCCACCGTCTTCTGGGATGAAATAATGAGGACAGCGGAGAGTTTGTGCCGCGCACAGAGCAGCTGTTTGGTGTCGCAAATGCAGTCGTGCACGCATGCAGACCTGTTGCTTGTATGTTCTTGGGTAAAATGTGTGTGTGTGAGTGCATGTGCGGAGGTGTGTGCGTGGAGAGAGGGCTGGGTGTGTAATCTATATTAATATATAATATTTAAATATATTAATATATATATATATATATATATATATATATATATATATATATATGTGTGTGTGTGTGTGTGTGTGTGTGTGTGTGTGTGTGTGTGTGTGTGTGTGTGTACCATATACTGTATACAATACTGTATATAGGCCAACAATATAACCACAACTTGGTAGGCTGAGTGCTTAATACTGATATGAATGGCAGCCAGTTGGTTCCCTGCTATAATCTTACCTATTATTTCAAGTGAATGCTGTGATCAGGGCATATGATCTGTGTTGCTGCAGGTCATCTCACGATCTGATAAAGCAGAATTATCTTAAAATAATATTTAGAAAATATATTTCTCCTCCTTGCTGTGACTGGAACACAAAGCACATAATATAGTGTAGTTGTTAGCGTGCTAAACGGGCCATTCATTGCCCACCCCGTCAAATCTAGCATTTCTGTCTCATTTCCATGCCTCCTGATGAGAAAGGCGCGTGTGCAGTCAGTGCACTACACACATGCCGGAGATATTGTGCAATTTATGTTATGTACACATCTCATTTCCAAGTCATAAATAATTTAAGAAAGCTATTTACAGACAATTCCACTAATTATGAGAACATTCATATTACAGTATATCTTGCTACTGCATGTGCACCTGCATGCGCACGCACACACACACACACACACACACACACACACACACACACACCCATTGGGGTGTAAACATCTCAGAACATCAAACATTATGCCTGCAAATGTGCTGACACCACTACACAACCCCTTCCATTTCTATATCCACACACACACACACACACACACACACACACACACACACACACACACACACACACACACACACACACACACACACACACACACACACACACACACACACACACACACACAGTGAACTTGCTTTCACTAAAATACCAGTCAGCAAGCCAGGATAATGAGATAGTGCCCACATTTCCATTTCCAAACCATTGCACCACAGAATTAGGGACACAGCCCACAACATATCATTCCCCCTATCCCGCTTCTAGCTCTCCATCGCTCTCTCTCTCGATCTCTTTGCAGTGGCGTAAATATGGTATGTGCAGCCAGTGCGCTGCACCGGGGCCTAGACACGCATGGGGCCCATTAATGAAAGAAGAAGAAGAAGAAACAACGGGCGGCAGATATGCGAAGGCAGTTGAGAAAATATTGAAGTAGCCCGGTGGCTGCTGCTTCTATTTCCACTAGTAGACTACGATTTCAAAATAAAAGTGTGTTGTTGTTGATTGAATGATCGCATTGTATCCAATGAAATAATACCCTTGTTTTGAAACGCCCACCGTTCAGAGAGGAAACAGAGTTCTATTGGCCGGGGCCATTGACGACTTGACTTGGCTTCCTCCACCCAAAACAACACCACCACGCTTGGGCATAAATCAATGGAATATAAACACATGACTTTGGGGCAAAGGTTAGTATTTACCGCGCTCTCTGAAACCAAGACAATGAAGGCATATGGAACAAAACCTTCTCTTTTGTCGTCCTCCTTACTTTAGTAGGTGGGTTAAGTACTAAATGTAATATGCTGGCTACAGTTTCCTACAGAACATGCATCTAGTACTGGCACTGGATGCAGTGATGCATCGCATGCCTCATTAATGTACTTTGTGTGTTGTTGTAGATGTGTTTTGGCTGTTAGTTGGATCATTGAAATTAGTCGCACTGGGGCCTGGCGGGGGCAAGTTACGCTACTGTCTCTATGCTTCCCTTTCTTTATCGGTTCTCATTCTCCCATTCTCGCTTTATCCATGCATTTGTCTCTTCCCCTCTAACTCACTACTTCCTCTATACATGTATCCCTCGCATGCTCGCACACTCTCGTTCATACACAAACAATTCCCTCTGTGCAAGTCTCTTGCTCTCTCTCTATCTCTCATCTCGTGAAGCAAGGGACGTTGTTAGTCAGCCGAGTAGTTATGGAAACATTGTTTCTCTTGGGGAGACTCATGTTTGACGTGGATGGATGTTTTGAAACACAGCAAATACATTTTAATAAGAGATTAAAAGTGGTGTACAGTTACATCTGTGACAAAATATCTGCATCTCTGCCTTGCTCAAAGCTTGGGAAAGAGCCTCTCTGCCAGATGGAGACAGCTGCAATAGCATTCCCAGTGGTGCTTTGGGGTAAAACACGTACATGCACACACAGTTCCCATAGGTGTATGGGAGAAAGTAATTAGAGGGAATAATTCAGCAGAGCTTCACCTCTCATCTCTCCGTCAGTGATGTCATTACCCACAGCCAATGGTAATTACCTGTCGTCCTGGCGGAATTAGGGGACATCATATAATGTGTGAGAGTCTGTTTCTGCCCCTCGGACCGTGTCCTCATCTGGATAGATAGAGGAAGCAGAATCCCCCGGAAGTGTTGATGTTAAATCTCTGATTAACGCTTGGGGCTTAAGTGTAAGTGTTAATGTAAGGTTACAGTTAGTGTTAGTGGGACTGCTCACATATAAAAATAAATGAGTTGAGCAGTAAGTCTCTGTCCCATGCCCTCCCTAGGCTACTTGGTTAGTTAGTTTGTTGTCTCCGCCAGGCCGAAAGGCATGGCCGAGACTATGTTTTGCACCCTGTCCGTCTGTCCGTCCATCCGTCCGTCTGTGGACAGCTAATCTCTGGCACCATTGGCACGATGGCAGCGAAACTGTGCACTGCATACACACTCCCTGGATAGCAGAGCAGAACCTCTGCCCCAATTCTTTCACATGGGCCTGTTATAGCGCCAACAGGAGGCGGATTTGTGCAAAACACATTTTTGGACAGTACTCCTACAAATTTTGTCCATAAAACACGCAAATCGGCACACAATATCTCTATAGCCATTAAACGAAACGGGTCCTTCCAATTTTTCATATTACATCCTGATTTAATTGGCTAAGATTGCAGGAGTGCTCCACTTTGAACAAAATGCCTCAAAACATGAACACAGAGAGCCATCTCGGTGAAATGTTGCACGCACAATCCCACTTGGAAGGAAATTCCACTTGAGAATGTTCAAATCAGCGTCATGGTGGCGCTATAACAAGCTGATTTGTGTTTTACCATTAACTCCATGATCAGTGTAAAACATTAGGGAAAAACCTTCAGATTTTTATTTTATCCAAAAATAACACAAATCGGTGACAGTATTTGTCTGATATGTTTTGAACAAAATGCCTCAAATCATGAACACAGTGTGCGATTTCCAGTGAAATTTGGCACACACATTCCCACTAGGTCGAGGAACAAAGTGTGTGCGTGCGTGCGTGCGTGCGTGCGTGTGGGGTATGTATGCAGTGGAGAGACACAGGCAGACAGAAGGGAGACGGAGAGACAGAGACAAAGAGAGGGAAAGCTTGAATGAGTGCATTCCTGCAGGAAGGCAGTAGGATGCATCCAGTATGAACTTTATTCGTTTGGAAAACTAATATAATCAGAGACTCTTTTTTTTCCTTTACTCATGAAGATTCCCAGACTTCTATCCCTCTTCAGTTCACAGCATGCATTTGTCATTACCCTCCCAGGCTGAGAAAATGACCCATCAATGGGAGAAAGTACACGATTCCCTTCCGGGTCCATTTCTTAACACCGAGACAAAATCCCAAATCTTTTGAAAGATTAAAACCCATTCAGAACGGGTACACATTATTGGGTATTATTATTTTACGCTTTAACTATTGAAAAATAGCAGATCTACAAGCTGTGAGCTTGTAGATCTGCTATTTTGAAAAATCGTGAAAATTAGAATTTTGACCCGATTCTATATAAGTGTCTTTTGAATCCTTCCAAGATTTTTTGAAAAACCCTATGTTTCTATGTCAGCAATCTGGCTAGCCATCGTCAAAGAAAAAGTCCTTTTCACTTAACTGGAGCTCAGTTAGTCTGTTCTTGAGAGACTACTATGTCAGTGGTTCTCAAACCTTTTCATGTCAAGGACCCCCAAAATGATATGCATTTCGCCACGGACCCCCATCTCAAAATATTTAGTTCCAGGGACCCCCCAGAAGCAAAATTTGAGTTACAAACATTCGCTTTGAAAATACATATATTCAAAGATTTGCACACATTTTCACAACTTTTTCAAAAATAGCAGATCTACAAGCTCGCAAGCGGTGCCGCGCTGAGCTTGTATATCTGCTATTTTTCACTGGTTAAAGCATTCAATAATTCTAGACCTAAATGGGTTAAGCTTGCACTTTATCTCTATGGCACTAGCTGCCTAAAAGAAGCCTACAGCTATTATTTGAAGGGGGGGAAGAGCAGAGATATTTTGCAGTCCATTATGATAATGACCACCACATAGGGGTGTAACGATATAGTAACTGTATCGAAATATCGTTTTTAACTTGAAAAATCGAAGTATATCGAAATGAAAACAGCTAAAATCGAATCGAATCGTTTTATTTT
Source organism: Nannobrachium achirus (assembly GCF_963921795.1). Classification (NCBI taxonomy): domain Eukaryota; kingdom Metazoa; phylum Chordata; class Actinopteri; order Myctophiformes; family Myctophidae; genus Nannobrachium; species Nannobrachium achirus. Next base: position 16,719,532 of record NC_137820.1, read on the forward strand.
GTATCGTATCGAATCGGCAGTGCAAAGAAACGAATGTATCGATACTGCCTACTTGGGCATTGTATTTAGCATTTTTAAGAAGAAAAATTAAAAGGAGGGGTTTAATTACTTTTCCTTTCCATATAGCTGCACTGGTCTATCGATAAATGTGTGTAATCTCGGGTTTAATGTCAAGGTGCAGGTTTGTCAATATACAATGTCCATGCATTTGGCAGATAATTACTGTGTTTACGTATTTATATCCATAATAATACATGTTTCCCTTAAAAACCTGCACTATCCACACCTTTCACACATATTTAATTTCTTTGCTAAATAGTTACTATATCGATTTTAAATCATTGAATCGAATCGTATCGTATCGTCATGAATGAACCAATATCGTCCATGTATCGTATCGTCAACCATGTATCGTAATATGTATCGAATCGCTATTAAAATGTATCGTTACACCCCTACCACCACAGCATTATTCAGTTCTGTGGCAATGACAGGACATGAGCCAGATGTGCTGCTTCACATTAGCGTGTGGATGTAATTTGCCTATTCATTAATTACCATGAAGTTGCATATGTCGTCACATGTTTGCTTTATGAATAACTAATCGAAGTACTTGAGGATATAAAAAGGAAGAGAGAATAAAACAGCAGATGTATACAGCGCAAGCTCACAGTACACGTAACAAAGATCCAAGAGATAGAGCGAACGGTTTTCACAATAATTTATACCAGGGGTCTTCAACGTTTTCAGGCCAAGGACCCCTTAGTTGAGAGAGAGATGAAGCAAGGACCCCCACAACCTGTTCATAGATTCTGTATAGTTTAATTGTTTGACAGCACAATCGTCAGTGTATTTTGGATTGATGTCAATTTGTGTTTTTTTAGATATTTACCATCAATACTAAACTTGAACTTTAACTCTGTACTTAGTCTGCTCTTTTTCCCCTCTACACCAAAGCTCTTTGCCAAAAATAGCCGATCGCTATTTTTTGGCAAAAGTTCTCAGAATATGGACACTAGGGTTCAAGTGGTTAATATAAAAAAGGATAAAAAAAACTTTCTATCACTCAAAGATTTGGAGGACCCCTGTAGTAACTCTGAGGACCCCCTAGGGCAGGGATTCCCAAACTTTTTTGGCTCGGGGCACCCCTATCAATAGGCACCCCTCCAGTACATTATATTCCTAATTTTCACTCCCAGCACCTTATAATTATACCATATTTTAGTGATTATGTTGTGCAAGATATTATAGCCATTTTGGTTAGAACTGACTGAAAATAACTTTGTACTTCAAGTTTAAAATGATACTAAATATATTTTTAAGTGTCCAAATAAATTCCAAACATTATCAAATTATCTATAAGCAGAAACTCTTTTCCCTCGTTCCTCCCATCCCCCCTTCAGCCCCTCCTGCCCTTCTATTAGTCAGGATAAAATGCCAGACAGACAGACAGATTTATAATGCATTTAAATTAGCTGCTAATGGCTTTGGTGATGCAAGGAGAGAGAATGCAGCAGAAAGACAAAAAGCAAGAAAAAGACAGAGGAACAAGTAGAGAACGGGTAAGAGATAAACAACGTGACAATGAATGAATATGTGTGGTATTAAATAAAGTGGATGATGATGATGAAACCACGTGACAATGTACATTGGTAATGTCTAAGGGCATTAACAGCATGATGGCGGCAAGATCAACTAGAACTGCACTCTGTCCTGGTGCCAACTTGCGTCTCGTGCACAAGTAGGCCATGTATGGCCTACTTGTGTATCAGCAGAACGCACCATGAGGTGTGCTCACTACTGGCAGTGGTGGGCGGGCTGTACGCGCAACGTAATGAAAACGCTAATAGTGTTTTTCACAGGACCTTCACGCTGGGAACGTGAACAAATCGTTTGAATGGATCATTACCGTGAACTAAATGATTCGTTCACTGAAATGAACGGGATTGCCAACCACTAATATCTACATACATTCGCAGCCGAACGCAGTACTTGCGTGCTCTGCTGGTGCAAGTAACTACCACACAAACGGACTTGGGTCATGCAATGACCGTTGTTTTCTTACTATTTCATTGGCTAGTAGCTCCCCTCTAAGCTCTGCACGCATCAACACCTTCTCCCCTGTGCAGCAGTGATACCGTTCATTTCTAAATGGCCATTAACATAATCCCCCACTCAAACTTGACATGTTGACTACATTTCATTTGGTTTAGACTAGCCGCTACAGACAGATACATAATAGTAGGCTAGGTTATAACTTGGATTACCATCATCGCCACAAACAGACCTATTAGCTGACATTCATTATTATTATTACTACAATGAAAGGTTATGGTACAAGGTGGTGTGTGTTAAACTCGAAATATGCACACCAACGAGGATCCAACCCAGACTCCAGGGCGAAACGGTGCCTTCTTACGTTTTGGGGAAAAGCAAGAACGTTGTAGGGAGCAAAAACATTATCGCAGCTGAGAAGTTGAGAACTAAACTACACTCCATGATTAATTCTGTGACACATCACCGCCACAAATATCTCTATAGCCTGATCTAAAAGGAACTTTCGCATGCGGGAACTTCCGCATACTTCATCGCCCATTACTTGGAATCATGAACATTGAGGATTTCACTGTGAGACCTGCCACCTTGTTTTCTGCACAAACTTTACCAATGGACAGACAGCAATGTAATTCTCCATTGTGCACGGAATAAAGATTAAAATACTATATCACATTCTCTATACTCAGTAACATGTTGTCATGTTTACCAAATACGGTAGGGTTTTGTTGAAAGGAAAGATTAGAGCCAAATCAAGAAATCAGCCAATGATCGGGAAGTGTCAGGTAATGTCTTTATGCGCTGTGCTTTGTTCTGAGCCACATATGCACACATTCAGGCTGGGTTATTTGTCAAAATAAAACATTTAGAGTTATTATAAACACAGTTGAGTTGTCTTCTTTTATTTAGAGGGGAGCTTTGCCAGGTGAAATGTAAATGATCACATTAGCTTGAACAAAGGCACGCTCCAGGTGCTCTGGAGATGTGAAGTCTTTTCTGGCTGGGAGAGAAGGGGTGAGAGCGGTATAATGGTGCTTTATTTCATATTTGGAAAATGTTTCAGACGGAGAACATTTGTCTTGAATATTTAGGAAAAGTCATGGAAGAGGACATTTCTGAGAGCTTCATGAGCAAAGATAATCCACATCCAGAATGACCGCTTAGACAACTGCGTGCACAATCCGTGCACATCGATGTAAGCGTATGGAATGATCTCCATATGCACACTCCATGTCAACTTTTTTCTGAATGAAATTACCATGGACAGAGGCTAAGCTAGCGCTTCTGTCTATAGTTTATGTGGATGGAAAAATGTCTATCCTGCCCCGGAAGTGATCAAAAGCACTTCCGGTTTAAGCGCAGACAGAATGATCCTTTTGAATAAGCCGAAGAAGAGACGGAGAAGAGGTAACGATCATTTTTTCCCCCCGATCATTATCATTTGTTTTGTTTTTAATGACCTACTAAAGAAGTACGGTTGAGTCCGGTTGAAATAGATTTCGGCTGAGAAAGAGTTAAGGCAAAGCATAATAATAGTCAACATTTATAATATGTTCAATAAAATGCAACTCTTTCCACTATGTTCCTGCAATGGTGCATTTCTATAGCATCGTTATCCGAAGTGCTTTTACAATGTGCAATTGATGTTGCCTTGATGTCCAGCACCTGACCTTAATACAGGCATTAGATGTGCACACAATCCTTTCTGTGAATAAAGAATAAAGACATGTTGTCCTTGGCTTACCTGTTGAGAGCAGACATAAATAAGGCTGTAGTCCTTCCCGCAGCTGGCCCGGGCTTGAATACGACCAGAGGCTCCTCGCTGAATGTCATCTCCCCTCTCTCTTGCACCTTTGCCGTCTCTCTGTTCACTGTCTCTATGCAAATAAAGCAGAAATGCCAAAAAATAAAATAAGATGCAGTTATAAAACATGGTTTGAATTGTCGTTATTAGCCTGTCCAATCAGAAAGCAGTCCAATCACAACTTGCATTTCCGTCAGAATATAATAGGGGATTCTAGCACTTTATAACCTTAAAGGGATATTCCACTTTCAAAAAACCTTTTTGTCATTGTATGGTCTAATCAGGCTTGTATGAACACCCTGAACAGTTTTTAATTTTCTTCATTCAGTTTTTAGATATTTGATGTTAATGTTATCAGGCTCTCTAGGCCCAGGGCCTCTCCCCACACACACCCATTGTAACTTCAAACTCCATTTTAACCATGATAGATTCATCAAAAACACCCATTATTTTTTCTGATGACTCAAACTACCCTCCTAATACGTGAGCAGGCCGTGTTTTTTCGATAACTTCTTTCATTTATTTTTAATAATTCTTTGGGAAAATGGAAACAATTAAATACAATAAAAGAATATAAAAAATAAATGAAAAACATTATCGAAAAAACACGGCCTGCTCACGTATTAGGAGGGTAGTATGAGTCACTAGAAAAAATAATGGGTGTTTTTAATGAATCTATCATGGTTAAAATGGAGTTTGTAGTTACAATGGGTGTGTGTGGTCCTGATAACATTCATAACAATCTAAAAACTGAATTAAAACTGTTCAGGGTGTTCATACAAGCCTGATTAGACCATACAATGACAAAATGTTTTTTGAAAGTGGAATATCCCTTTAAGGCTGCAGTGTACTCCAACCAAACAAGAACTTTGATATGCTGAGAAGATCAGGTAAGTGCAAAAGAATAGGTGTGCCATTCTGTACAGAAAAGACGGATCCAGAGAGTAGCCTTTGACATTTCCCTATAACTTCTGTTTTATTTATTGCCAAAACCAACTTCAGTCGATATGGTATTTGTTTCTGTATGCTCAGACTCAGAGATAAGAAGAACTAGAAGAATGCATAAGTAACGTCGCATAACGGCTAGATCAAAAACGTGTAACTTTTACAGTGTGACTGGATGGAGCCATCACCTCTCATCTCATCTCCTATCCGCTCTGTTTGTCTGTATAACTGGAAAGCTAAATAATAAACCATTAGTTTATAAAGACTTCCGTCGTTAAAAAATAAATCATTAAAAATGTACAGCGGTGGTGTGCCACTGCTGAATGCATATAGGGGAAACACTGGTAGTGAACACTTTATATTTCCATACAGTATATTAATAAACACTGGCTGCATGGATTGTGAAACACAATAGTGCTATTTCAGCTGGTAATAGAGCTTGAACTGGGTTTAGTTCGACTAAGGTTAGGGTTAGGGTTAGGTTTTAGGGTTGGGCATAGTTTTACTGAGGTTAGGGTTACGGTTTGGGTTAGGTTTAGGCATAGTGGTTTACATTCACCCAGTTAGCATTCACCAGCGTTGGTAGGTTAGCATTTCACCAGGTTAGCATTTACCAGCTCTCTCTTTTTTTTTTACGGTATATCTACTGCATAGTACTGTGTTCTATCAGTCTGTCATTCAATGTTACTAGCCCTTACCCGTTCAAAGATATGAGCTCTGAAATGATGTGCAGTGTGTGGGTTATGGGGTGTGCACTCGTGCACACAGTATATGAGGGATGGAAAGTAACTTTAACTGGTGCTTACATGATAATATGTAGGAGCATCAATGTAAGAAATACCCGTTTCGTTTAATGGCTACAGAGATACTGTGTACCGATCTGCATGATTTTTGGACAACATCTGTAACAGGGCCAGACAACCCCCCCCCCCCCCCCACCACCCTACCCCACCCCCCCGCGCGACACACACACACACACACACACACACACACACACACACACACACACACACACACAGCTGGTTAAACATGTTGCCTCATGCTAGATGCAGAATAGATATGCCTCATGCTAGATGCAGAATAGATAGTAGATACACCAGAAAAAATGCTAATATACAGCATACGATTTGTGAAAGTGACAAACAGGCTTCACAGTTATGTCAGGTGTGTTCATATGCTAATGGTGATGCGATTTCAGATCAATTGCTCCAGCCACTGAGGAGAAACACTGTTACAGACGGACACTCAGACAGACGGACGGACAGACATTCGGAAAATTATATGTTTGATATGAGACACTTCAATGGTTTCCTGTGTAAATAAGCCAAGTGCTTTTCTAGGATCTCCTTTTAGTTGACCTTGTACCAGTGAACTGTACCGTCATTAAACTGTACTTTTTCCTATGCAAACTTCTAATAAAGTATTCAATCAATCAGCATCGAACTAATGGGACGTTGAGCAAATGCTACGTCGCAATATTGACACGCTCCCGCTTGAACTACTGGATGTTGAAACACGGTCCCTAAGCTCTCTCGTTCTCTCTCGCTCTCTCTCTCTCTCTCTCTCTCTCTCTCTCTCTCACACACACACACACACAGAGTTGAGGCACTTTGTTAATCTTGTAAACATCCTCATTAATACAACCCAGAGGACGACAGAGACCATGACACAAAGATGGGGGAGGTTGAAAGAGAGGAAAGAAATGGGGGTATGGAGAGACTGAGAGCAAATGACAAAGATGGAGTGTAAGTGGGAGAAAGAGAAAGAGAGGGATAGAGCGAGGGAGAAAGAAAGTGGGAGGAGAGGATGCAGATGAAAGTGAGTCAATTAGTGCCCAGTATAATGCAGCTATCTTTCCCACTATGCTAATGCAGAGCAAGCTAATCCCTTCTCTCAGAGGCAGATGCTGGAACAATTAGCAAGGCAACAAGAACCCTGTATCTGTTTCTGGTATTGGGATTTGAAGTTGTGCCAGTATGTGTGTCCTCTCTCTGTGTGAACAACGTATGGATGTGTAGACCTATATGTAGAGTAGACTATAAGCCAGGCTTTGATACTGTATGTATGTCACATAGAGGAAGATTAGAACAATCTCTAAACCATTAGTAAATTACTTCCCTCCTCTATTCTGTGTAATCAGTGAGTCGTGTAGTTCATTACTGCAATGTCCAATTATGCTGGCTTTTGGTTTGTTTTAATTACAAAGTAATCTGTAAACTAGAAAGGTGCGCTCAGTAGAGCACAAATCTCTGCCAGGAGGCATGCCCTACTACCGCTATCTTTCTGTAAGTCTGGAGAATGTGTGACACGGTGCACCACCCTAAAACATCCGCACAATGTGTATGAAAAGGCCCATGGCAATAGGAGGAAGCTATATAATAAAGGACTGTCATCATATCATTACAGGCTGCGGGACAAATCTTTGGACAGTGAAAACCGAAAAGTGGTGTGGCATGCCGTCATCATTAGGATAAACTACAGGACATTATAATGTTGCAAATTCATAGTCCAGAGCAGATTAGAGATGGGGATCTGATGTTATTGAAAACCAAATATCAACATGGTAAAAATGTTTATAAAGGCAGTAAAAGGGTAGACGCTGGAACTGTTTTAATGTGTCTGTCGGCCCCTTTGAGGGCAGGCTTGGATAAGAGTCAGACACCATTCTAATCAGAGCAGACATTGAAGCAGATGGTGGTTTTTCAAAGGCCCCAGTGAAGAGATGACTCCCACACATCAAACCTGGACACATGACTTCTGAAGGACGTGGGGGAACAGAGGAGGGGAGTCCCTTAAAGGACAACTTTGTTTTATTACATCAAGGTTTCATATTTTAGATTGCAATTAGAGAAAATAAAAGATAAGCGTTAAAATGTTTTCATTTACTTCTTTCTATGGTTTTAGTGATTTAAACCATTTTGATTTGCATGCATGCCCCCAGGTTGGGGGCATGCATGCAAGTGGCTAAATATGTCTTTTTAGACACAATAAGCCCACTCCCAAGATGCACCACAATCTTTCATGGGCATGTGTGACTTATGGGGGCTGGTGTATTTAGTAACAAAGAAATTGCCAGCTTATTGTGTCTAAAAAGACCAGCCACTTGTACGCATGCCCCCACCCACTGAAATCAAAATACTAAAATCGCTAAAACAATAGAAAGCAGTAAATGAAAATGTACTAACACTCATCTTTTCTTTTCTCTAATTACAATCTGAAATTTGAACCCTTGTTGAAACAAAGATGTCCTTTAAGGAGAGGTTCTGAGGAGAGGCAGCAATGCAAGCAATATGGATGGTACCTTTCTTTACAATGTGCTTCTTTTTTACGTGTCTGCATTGGAGATGTGTTTTGTGTCTCTGGAGGTGAGACCTATATGATCAGTTCTTTTGCACCGTCAGTATTTATAGCCTATTCATTCACTCTTGATGTGGTCAAAACAAAGAAAATAAATCCAGTGTACACACACATATGCATCCCTAGCCTAAAGATAGTACAAACACACCTACTCAGAGACCTGTTAATTCCTCATGAGCTGAACTTTGGAGAATTCAGCCAATCAACCTATCTGTTTAATTTATGACATGGAATTACAAGCTGTAAAAGCAACAAAGACAATAACGGATCATTGTTTGATAGTCTACTAAATCACTCAGCAATTAAATATTCTCTCTCTCTCTGCTACCTTGCTATCCTCTCATCTCCTTTGCTATTCAGGCCCACCCCCAAACCCCTACCCTCTTCTCTCCAACATGCAAGGGAAGTGACTTTGCATAATTATTGAATGTTAAATGTCATCCAAAAGTTGAGAACCAAGTTTCTGTAATGATATTGATAATGAGCTTGATAAAGACACACACAGGCTCTTAATCAGGGACCATAGGCAATGCATTGGATGGCCATCACATTAGACGCATGCCTGCACTGACGGACGCGCGCAGGCATGCACGCTCACTCTCGCGCACGCACGCGCGCACGCACGCACACTTTTCAACATCCTTATTATCTCATCAAGTGGATTTTAATCCTCCATGACTGGGCTGATTAGCATGCTCTTAAGTGTGCCTGGTGTGAGCAGAATGCTTCTCCCTTCCACAGCCTGGCTGATATTCAAGTGTGTTAATGACCCAGTACATCGTTGCATTTGATACCTCTAATAAATGTTACATTTTTCTCAAATTCCGTTTAATTTCTCCCATTTTATAGTGGGTGCAGATATTTGCAGATTTCCCCCCCAAAGTGCATTCAGCCTAGATGTAGGACATTGGCCGGTGCGTGTTCATCAGCAGTCATGCACTCTTGACAACTTGTGTTCCTTCAGCAAGACACAGTCAAAAATCACACTCAGTGTGAAGTGAGCGGTGCTATTAATTCTCTTTCCGCCGAACGAACGCTCTTTCTTTTATCTGTGGTGCCATAAAGAGCGTTCGTTCTTTTACCTGTCTGAGCACTGTAAGCAGACGTAAAGTTAGTCTCAAATCTGGAGCGCACAGAAAAAACAATGGAAGCGATATCACTTTTCTCCTCCATTTCTATGCCTGGATCTAGTTTCTCCATTTCTATGTCTACTGGTGCAACCGAGGGACAAACTTCAGCCACGTTCATTGGAACAAACGCGCCCGTTCGACTTGTTTTTTTTTGTTTGTTTTTTCACAACACGATGAGGGATACGCTGGTCTTTTACAAAAAAATTACGGTTGGAAATAATGGATGGATATTTTTTTTATAAAATCGCAAAGGTAAGCTACTTTCATGGCATTAAAAGACATCCTTAGATCCTTATAGCATCATATAAATGGCGGTAAAAGAGTTAATGAGTTAATTTCATTAAGCTTCCCGCAAAGCCCTGGGTGTACAAAGAGACGTGGGTCTGTTAGCTCCTTTAGGAGCACTGTTCAAAAATAGCAAGCAATAATATACTTCATTTTGATATCCGTTAGCTGAATGTGAACGACATTCTGGACTGGCTTGATGCGTGATTGTGTACCCAGTGGGCACACAATGTGCCTGAAGCTATTTCTAACAGAATGACAAATTGCTGCTTAGTTTCATCACCAAACTCCTATTGTATCTTGATGTGGGATAATGTACCTACTATAGGAATCAAAGACTGAATCACTTGTGGGGTAGGTGCCTTTTGAAGATGTAAACTGCTCAGACATAACAGATGTGCTCTGACAAGACTAACAGTTTGATCATCCTTAAAGGGATATTGTCACTTTGAAAATAACTTTTGGTCATGTTATCGTCTAATCAGGCTTTTATGAACACCCTGGACAGTTTTTAATTTGCTTCATTCAGTATTTAGATATTTGATGTAAATGTTATCAGGCCCTCCTCCTCCTGGACCTCTTCCCATACACACCCATGCATTGTAACTTCAAAATCCATTTTAACCATGACAGATTTATTAAAAACTCACGTTTTTTTTTCCCTGGTGATGCATAATACCCTCCTAATACGTGAGCAGGCCGTGTTTTTTCAATAACTTTTTTCATTTATTTCTAATAACTATTTTTTGTATTACATTTTTTTCCATTTTCTCAAAGAATTATTAAAAATAAATGAAAAAATCGAACCTCTGTTCGAAGTGGAGCTGTGTGTGTGTGTGTGTGTGTGTGTGTGTGTGTGTGTGTGTGTGTGTGTGTGTGTGTGTGTGTATTGCAGTTGATGCTCAGGGCAGGCTAGACTCAACAGCACCTCTCTGGTCACCCAGGATCATGTGTACCGATTTTTGTGACATTTGAAGAAAATATGTAGGAAAAGGTGCAAAAAGTGTGTTTTGGAGAAAATTCAAGATGGCGGAAAATCTATCCTGGCGCAAATGGGCGTGGCCTATATGGGGAGATGCGTCTTGACCCAAGGAATCCAGGGAAAAAAGAATTTTAATTTTACGATCTACGGTTCAAGAGTTACGGGGCAAAACGTAAAGTGGGCCGTTATAGCGCCACCATGAGGCCGAGTGATGTAATTATTTTTCGATTCATTCTTAAAATCATTATGAATCTCCTCTCCGAGGTTTGAAACTGTAGCTCCTATGGTTTACGAGAGAAAAATACTTGAAAGTGATTTCTTGCATTGTCCCATTATAAGTCAATGGGGACAATTAAGCGTCGTTTTTTGCCGATTACGTCGGCATGGTAAGGCGGATCGGAACGAAAGGTAATAGAACACCATTCCCGGCCGAGCCGCACATTTTGATGTATATATTGCGCAAGTGGCGTAAATGGTGCGGCACTAGTTACGCGCCGAAGTTTAGGCTACACGGACGGACGGACGGAGACAGACAGACAGACCCACACACACGGCCACGTATAGGGAGCTTGTGTTCCACACAGCTCCAAAAACGTATCGAAAAACACAGCCAGCTCACGTGTTAGGAGGGTATTATGAGTCACCAGAAAAATAATGGGTGTTTTTAATGAATCTATCATGGTTAAAATGGAGTGTGTATGAGGAGCGGCCCTGGAGGAGGAGGGCCTAGTAACATGTACATCAAATATCTAAATATTGAATCAAGCAACGTAAAAACTGTTCTGGGTGTTCATAAAACCCTGATTAGACGATAAAATTACCAAACGTTTTTTTGAAAGTGAAGTATCCCTTTAAATAGTCTCTCTATGGGCCTGGGCCACAGGGTAGTGGTCCAGGCACCTACTGTAGGCTGGTAATCCAGCCCTTGCAGCGTCACAGGTTCGAGTCCCGATCCAGACGACCTTTGCTGCGTGTCAACCCCCCATCTCTCTCCCAGTTTCCTGTCAGCCTACTGTACACCTATCAATAAAGGCAGAAAAAGCCCCCCAAAAATATCTTTAATAGTCTCTCTACCACACACACACACACACACACACACACACACACACACACACACACACACACACACACACACACACACACACACACACACACACACACACACACACACACACACACACACACACACACACACACACACACACACACACACTTCATTGCGTAGACAGTTTAGGCATTTAGCAGACGCTTTTAATCCAAAGCGACTTACAATAAGCAGATAAAACATCACTATAATAAACAAGATAATGTGTCAGTACATCAACAGCAATATACTGTATAGACAGACTACAGAGGATGAATGCAAGTTGTTAACAAGACCAAACACTTTATAAAGATCTACCATACCATACAGTGTTGAGAGCTCATCTCTCCTCTCCTCATAAGCTAGGAACTCCTGTAAGAATTAATGAGGAAAGCCTATGCACTGTCTGCCATGTGTAAATAGGATCTCTGTGCTCATGTACCGATGCATGCTGTAATACAGGTAATAGGATCATTGCAGTTCATCTGGCCTAGACCCAACACACACCACATGCTATAAATAACACCTTAAGCTAACAATATTTATATACTTATTCCAGCAATGGCTAATGCTTCAGTGACAGCAGGTCAATGTTCTCAACTCTTGCTGGTGAGAGAAAACCATGTTTGCCTCAGAGCTTCTCAACCGATATGGGAATCCTGGAAATGATCCAGATAACAATATTTAACCACATGAACCCCAGTGTCCCTATTCTGGGCAAATATTCAGCGAAAGAAATTGGCGAATTTGGACCAATATCAAATAACTTGAGGCTGAAAGAAATTGACAGCTGACCCCACAGCCCACACCACTCACTCCAGTCCGTCCTTCCATCACAAGTATGTATTTGCTGTGAGAGAGGGTGAGAGGTGGAGAACGAGGAGTGGAAAAAAGAATAGGTGTGAGAAGACAGCTGATGCGCAATGTTGTCAAATGTCTTTGGTGTCTGCATGTCAAACGCCTATATACTCTGTAGGAATGCGATAAGGAGGGTGCGCATAGAAGGAATACCAAATGAGATATCAAGCATGGAAGAGAGCTCAGAAAAACAGAGGGCACAGCACTGACCCATTTAAATAGAGATAGATGTAGAGAGAATGTTCGGGTTGTACTAAGTGACTTGACTTCCTCTTGAATTCTCTTTACCCCTTTGAGGGGCATAAGGGCTGATGCATGCTCCACTTTTAGAGACAAATTTATTTCGGTTTGGCTCAGGGAGTCACAAAATCTCGGCAAAACCGAACAGCCGAATTAATGACGGTCTCGTCTGCTCGCTGTTGGTCTGTAGCAACAGTAACCAGTAAGACTCCCTAATCAGGAGAAAAGCGAAGGTCCCATACACAAACTTTAGAGGGCAACGGTAGCAAATCAGGAGGGAATATGGGAAATGGGACAGATCCATGCGTGATTTTAGGGCAAAATCTGTAGGAGCAGTGTCCAAAAATGTGTTTAGCAAGAATCGGCCTCATGGTGGCACTAGAAGAGGGCCATGTGAGAAATGAGGGGGAGGTTGAGGTTTGTGTGACGTGTGACTGACATACTGACAGACAGACAGACAGACAGACAGACTGACTGACAGCCGGTGGAGGTTTCGATAGTAACTGCGCAACTAGCTATGGCCTCTGCAGCCTGGACAACATTTTGGTTACAAGTACCTCTGCCTCTTGTACAATATCAGCTGCTACCGCTTCAGCATCCCTGGCTGCCTCAGTTGCACAAAATATATTTTGTGCATGTTTTTGCTCAATTGGTCTCAATATAATGATAATTACAACTACTTTGGGCCTCCAAATATAAAAAGCTTCAAAAGTATATTTTGAAATAATTATTCACATATAATTATGAAATATCACAAATGTATACTTTTTGTGTAGTATTTCAAAAGTATTTTTCTTTTCCTTATGGGAACACAGTGGGCCTTTCAGAATCAACCTGTGACCATCTGCACCAGCCATTGATCGATCCACAGCCATCGTTACAATACTAAAGTATTATAAAGGGAGCTTTAGGTTTCTATTAGGTTTCTATTACAGCTTTGTGAAAACACAATACACATGGTCTTCACCTCAGGCAGTGCAATAAAATCCTGTCACCTTCTGTTCATCTCCTCATCTGTCCACGTATTCTCTTAAGAATGACGTAAATGTTGTAATGAACAAAACAAACCTAATTTATAGTTTGTCATACGACAGTATCGAGTGAACAATAATTTTGGCAGATGACACCATCGTATTGAGCATGAGACAATTTACAATTTAATCCAGAACGACTTAAAATAAGCAAGGTAATAAATATACATTAATACATCAACATCAATACATCAAATGCATAGAAATAGTAGTCTATTATATCTAAATATAGGTAGACCAAACACCTATTCAGTAGAAACTTTATAAACTAAAAACATAAAAAATGCTATCTAAATTACGTGTATGTATGGTCAGTGAGGGTAGGCAAGTGCTACAGAAAGTGCTATGGGCTAAGGTGGAGTCTGAAGAGGTTTGTCTTCAGACCACGGCGGAAGCTAGGGAGTGCGGTTTGCAGTTCTACTGTAAGAGCAACTGGGAGTTTATTCCACAGTTTGGGGGCCAGGGGGGCGAAGAGTCAAGGATGAGTGGATCATTGTCCTGGGGTTTTTAGCAAGGTCTCTGTTAGCTTTCCTGTGTTAGCTGTTCTGAGTGAATGGGTGGGTTTGTAGGGATCGATCAGGCTTTGAAGGTATGAAGGTATCATACCTTTGGCTGCTTTGAAAGCCAGCGCATCAGTGTTTTGTGCGGGCACCAACCGGGAGCCAGTGGAGGGAGCAGAGAAGGGGGAAGACGTGAACATTTAGGCTGGTTGAAGACCAATTGTGCTGTGGCATTTTGGATCAATTGGAGAAGCTTAAGTGCACATGCCGGAAGGCCAGTGAGGACGCAACACATACTGTAGTGCCCAGTGCAACAGGTATTTGTGCGTCCTTTAAATAGTAACATAGTGCTAGGTACTGTACTGTACACCCCCACAGTGCACATTAAAACTATGCGCCATTCTGCCATCAAAACTCAACTCAGGATTTGCTGCATACTATCTGACAAGAAGACTTCAAAAGTACCTTATCAAGCAATATGCTAGAGGAGAAAGAATGATTTAATCCGACTAGAGATATAACTAGGATTATAAGGGATTATGGCACAGAAGTTGCTCAGTTCTATTTTCCAAGCATTTTCAATGTGTCTTTATCACACATTTTCATATTCATCACAAATTATGATCATTAAGAGAAAGGCAACTGTATGATAGTGAGTGAGTGAGTGAGTGAGTGAGTGAGTGGGTGAGTGGGTGAGTGAGTGAGTGCGAGCAAGAGTGTGTGTGGTTTGTCTGTAGTGTGTCCGTCTATGGTGTGTCTCTACTAGGCAGTGGGCACGTACTGTACACGCTTGCGGGGTAGATTGTCTTGTTTGGAATAGCAAGCAAGGGAACACATGCTGAGATGAGGTCGTGTTTGCATTTTAAGTAGACACACAAAGTCAGTGAGTGACCTGGACAAGTCACTGTATATCGGCTGTAAAGTTTGCTGGCGTCAAGGAGTTTTTAAAGACATTAAACAAGGAAGAGGACACTGCAGAGCAGATAACACATATCTGGCATCGTGCACTAGATTTCAGCTTACAGTACAGTACAGTACAACACAGTGAAAGCTTTCTTCTGAACTGTACCCACTCTGTAATACACTTCAAAATATTGACATCTGGCAAGGCCATGCATATGGTACCATTCATTGTGTGTCAGTGACATCGGGGTATTCCGTTCATACATGAGCTCAAACAGTGAGCCTGAAAGCTAGTTGCTAGTTGCTGAAAGCTAATGTTGGTGGTAATGGTTGTGGTGATGTGGATATTGCTAAGTGAATATCATATTAATTACAATGATAGTGGTATTATAACAGTAATAATACAATTGAAATGCTTTATTATATATGCATTGTATGTAACAGCTCTAGGGATTTAGGCAGATCCCTATAATGACACACTTAGTTTTTGTTATTGTTGCTGTTTCTTTGATTACTTGATTACTTTTCAAACATATTAATGTATCTAAAACTAAGGATACGTATGTAGGATAGGCAGATATCTTCAGCCTATTCCTTTTGATCACTAACAGTGCTACTGTTTTTTTTTTGTGTGTGCTTTTGTTGATGTATGATTTGGAAAATGTATGATTGATACTGTGAGAAGATGATCAAATAAACTAAACTAAACTAAAACAAACTAGTCATGTGTAGGTCATAAATACAGTACTATCAACTGCACCACCCTGTAATATTGCAGGGGTTCCCAAACTTTTTTGTCTCAGGGTACCCCATAAATATTTTTTTTTTAATCCAAGGCACCCCTGGGACCTACATTATAATTTTCACTCCCAGCACCATATATTTATAGCATATCGTCGTTGTCAGGTGGACACTTTGTATGTCCAAAACCGTTCGTTTTGTATTTATCATCTATAAAATGTACTAAACTAGTGAAAACAGCAGATCTACTGTACAAGCAATGATGAGTGCTTGTAGATCGGCTGTTTTCACTAGTTTTGTGCGACGGTCTTGTATGAAGCAGGGCAAAAGACATGAGGAGATATGAGGTTTCTGCCTGACAGGGATGATATTTTAGTGATTATGTTATGAGGAAAACGTTGAGATAATAGGTTAGAACTGACTGAAAATAACTTTGTACTTCAAGTTTAAAATGATACTAAATATTTTGACTGCCGTCACGGCACCCCAGGGTGCCCCGTCACCCACTTTAAAAACCCCTGCTGTATTGTACATCCAGAAGGGAGGTTAATGTAATTTCCTTTACAACCTGCCTGCCAGAGCACAACAATGTGTACATGACCTTGAGGAAGACAATGTCACTGTATCCAATAGAATCAGAGTTGAGGGAGGGTCACCTACTGTACCAAAGATGTGTTCACTCTTGATTCTCCTGTTGATTATAATTATCATTCGTTTCACTGGTAGATTGCAAAGCCTTACTGTAGCTGAATATTACATAATTTAAATGTACTAGAAGCTTCGGGCGGCCCAGCGTCTAGTCGGCGACCTGGCCAACTCGGAACAATGTAAATAGGGAATGAATGCCCCGCCCTTTAATGCAAACCCCATTATACCTGTTTTCATAGGACCCGTTTTGACCATCTGTCTGCCTGTGTCCATTTATGCCCATATATGGAGATATCTGTATCTGTCTGTCTGTCTGTCGGCGTCCATTTTATGTCCATATATGGAGATCACTGCAGTTATAGTTCTGGGTCCATTTTATGCCCATATATGGAGATATCTGTCTATCTGCGTCCATTTTATGCCCATATATGGAGTATCTGTCTGTGCCTCCAACTGTGTTGCAGACACAGTGCCGGTTCCCCCTTTAATGCAAACCTCATTATACCTGTTGTCATAGGACCCGTTTTGAACATCTGTTTGCCTGTGTCCATTTATGCCCATATATGGAGATATCTGTATCTGTCTGTCTGCGTCCATTTTATGCCCATATATGGAGATCTTTGACCATCTGTTTGCCTCTGTCCATTTATGTCCATATATGGAGATATCTGTATCTGTCTGTCTGCAATCCATTTTATGCCCATATATGGGGGCATTCATTTTATGCCCATATATGGAGAACGCGCGTGCCCGTGGGACGAACGGTTCTCGAGATACGCGGATTACATACATACATACATACTCACAGAGATTTTTTGTTGACTCATGTGGCGTACGTGATGTTAGAGCCTTTTATGAAGTGATGTCACAATGAGTCAGAGCTCCTCCGGAACAGCCTGATGTCAACAATCAACCCGCATAAGGAGATTCCGAACGTTCAGTGATTGTATTTCATTCAAATAAAAATATAATTGGTACATTTTCCATTCATTCTCCTCACTAGAATGTGTGCTGACCATATAAGGACTTCGACCATGGCCCGTGTTACGAGCATAGCTAGATTTGGTTTTCAGAGGTGGCCAGCCAGTCCTCGACCAATCAGGGTAGAGTATGGCCGTAGTTATGTTATGATGTTTAGTTATGATGGTCAAAATACAATTTTTGAGAACCACAGTCGCTCTGAATTAAGAACGTCTGCTAAATGCCTAGATTGTAAACTACTGAACTCATAAAATGCCACAGTCTCGTAGTAAATCAGTATCATACATATCCTGAAGCTGGAGACGTAGGCCTACCAATATTCAGTGATTGGGTCTAATGATCAAAACGAGAACATTATAATGGTGTAAAAAATATATTAAAAAAAACTAAACATTTCCACGCTGTAAGGCCAGTAAGGGACAAATGATCGACCCCCGGCCACTTTCATTATCACTGAATACACCTTTAAATGCCAGGATGCTTAGTTGAATGAACATGCGCCACATTGTTGTGAGCCATTTTTCTTTCAGATTATTTTATTCTATGTCTGGGAATTTGCATGTGAACATGTCTTTCAGACCAGATATACAAAGATTTTTTTGATATGGATCACAATCATTGTGAACTTTCTCCATACGGTTCTTTATTGCTATGCCTTTCCAGTAGAAAGCATAGTCTATAATACCAGAGCCATCATTTCCTTTCCATGCAAAGGAGCTTTATTTGATTCAAAAGAGGAGACACCTACTAACTAAATCCTAATCCTAATCCTGATTTACTGTAAACCGACTAAATTCTTTCTCTGACCAAACAAGGAAATACTTTATTTCAGCAACTTTTTCACTTTAGTTGGACGATGATCAGTGCCAAAAGAAGTTTATCGCTGTACCACTGTGCTCAATGATTAATACACCATGCAATGCTACTGTGAGGGATTTACTCATACAAATCACTCCTGGGGCTGACTCATCCTTATCAACTACATAAATGATGTGTAGAAACCATAAACCAGTATAGACTGCCAACAATACATTACCGATCCCAAGAATTAGAATGGCATTAGGTGAAATGCTTTTATATTATGAAATATTCTGTCCCTTCATCCTGGAATGATAGTTGCACTTGGTGGTTTATACTGTATATTTCAATTATTAGTTCTGGACCTAGTTTAGTATTTTGTCTGGATATTGTGTTAACTTGGTTATTATGTGGTTATTATGTGTGTGTGTGTGTGTGTGTGTGTGTGTGTGTGTTTGTTTTATTGTTCATTCTGCTTACTTGGCCAGGCTTCTCTTGAAAAAAGATATTTAAATATCAATGATAATAAATTACCAGGTTAAAGAAAGGATATGATGATGAACAACTAAACTTTCTAGAATAGATTTGACATACCTGAACACACACCAGTGCATATCTCCTTGTATGGGCTGTTCTCTCCGTAAAGTCAGTTATCTCCAAACATGGAGTTCCGTGCTCATACGGACACTCATAAGGACACTCATAAGGACACTCATACAGTCACAGACAGAGAGACACTCATACGTACACACAAAGCCAGACGTAGGAGCGGTTAGGACAGCTCAAAAAAAGAAATCATGGTTAATAATCACACATCAGCACTATACCTGCAGCTTTCAGAGGCTCCTAGTACCAAAAGACAGATTGTGTGCGCAGTTAGCAGCATTTCTTTACAATTATGACTATAGAGGGTGTCTGGTGTCTTGCTGCTAAGACACAAGGGACCACTCTTACAAAGACAATCCTTTCTCTGTGCCTCCCTGGCAGAAGCAACATACTTGCCAAAGGCTTTCAGAATCTTCTATTAGTCTCTTGTCTCTGTCTTTATCAGCTCCACCTCTCTCACACAGCACACGCATGCACGCACACGCACACACCTTATCTTATCACCATCTTATAGCCTTAAAAAATAACAATCATGCAAAAAAGCAAGACACTACAGCAAGACACTAGTACTATAGCTACTCTCAATTAACTTTGAACATTAATGTTCATCATTGGTACATTATATATACACACTGCTGTACCTACAGTAGCTCTCGGTCATGGATAAGTGGATTTGTTTGACATTCTGTACATCTAAGGCAAGATTTACATAATTGCTGTAAGCTGTCTAGTGGAGACATGCCAACAAAGCAAGACCTATTGATTGTTGATACTGTACAGTAAGGGATGTTTAGTGACGTGTGTGATGCCTGGATCAATACAACCAGACACATGCAAATTAACCAGAACCAGCGACGGCTCCAGAGAACTGTGACGGGGGGGTATGGGTGGGCTGGCTTTTTTTTAGTGCAGGCGCTAATTAATTTTGGCAACAAACAATAATGAATAATACTAATACGACAAACGAGATTCTCTCGTTTAGGGTATCGATAACTGAACAGACCAGATCATTGGCAAATGCCAGCTGCAAATCTGTGGACTGTAGTGTAGGATCGGATAGGGTTTTTGTGAGGTTGAAGACACTTTCCAGCATAGTGACATGCAGAACAAACTGTCCGTATAGTAAGGTTTACATAGAAGTCAGTCAATTGTCTTTCACATATTTATATACAGTCATCATTGACGTCCAGTTGTGCAATAATATACCAGTAAGACGCCCTAAGGGGGCGCGTGCACATGGATCTGTGCACACATCCGCCTGGGTGACAGCAGACGGCTGGGCGAGCACTGGCGCTTTGGCATGAGATCAACTTTCCCTCTGCGTCCTAAAATAAATATTGGCCTTTGGCTACAGTGTGTGCGGCCGCTTCTTTGTCTTTTAACACAACTCGTGCCTCTTAATCTGAAGGTTGCTTGTTGCCTTGGCGCCGCGCCGTTTCCTCCGTCGGCCGCCGCTATTATTTTGAAGGGCTGGAAGGGGGTTGTTTTTGTTTTTTTGGATTATCACTTGACGGCAACGATTACGTCATCTAGTCACATGACAGTGTGAGCCGAGAAGAGAAAGATGGCTGCGCCCTGCCGTGTGTATTGTTTACATCAGATCTGGTGCAAAATGGCTCAAAATGGCTCTTTTGGATTAAATGAAGTCTCTTTATGGGCCTCTCCATTGACTTAACATGGAGGAGCTTCACTTCGCGTGCACGCCCAACGTGCGTTTTAAACAAATCGCGGACATTACCGATGCGGCCGCGACCGGAGGGACATTATGTAAGTATTAATACATTTACTGTAAATACAGTAAGATTGACGGTGAGCGCTGTCAACGGCGTCATGTAGTCACCGATTTGAATGACGGTGAGGATCGTCTACAGCAGCAGAACAGTTAAAGACTATTAGTGGGATCAACTTTGACCCTAAAAATGCACAGACCTGGTTGGTTGTTTAAGTTGGCCAAAATGTGGCCATATTTTCCTCGTCCGTCCGTCCGTCCGTCCGTCCGTCCGATCCCCATGGCATCAAACCCAGGCCCTAACTCGCCAAGGCCCTGCTTGGCCTTACTAATTAACAAACATACGTTTTATGCACATATATGGAGATCCCTGTCCCAATGTCATCAATATTAAGGACATATCTGGGAATGCCCATATTTGGTAATGCCCATATGGGCATGTTTTGACATAACATTGTTGACTATCATGCAGGGGTCTCCATATGGGTAACTGGTCCGATATACATCACTGGCCAGATGGTCAAGAATTGGCGCAACCTCGCCCTTTAGGGCATGGTCGCATGTCGCCCTAAGGCGTCTTAATAGTTTATTTATTCCATAAAGATTTTTCATCACAATTGGGTTTGTGGGGACTCTGGGGAGGGGTGGCTCATGGGAGGGCTAGCCCCCCTGTAGCCGTCCCTAACCAGAACTCTTGATGCCAACTATAACAGGGTAAAGCACAATATTTATATTCGACGGGGTTTGAAAAGAGAGGTCCGTAATGCAGATGTGAGAGGGACAGAATGTATGGAGGGAGAGAGAGAGAGAGAGAGAGAGAGAGAGAGAGAGAGAGAGAGAGAGAGAGAGAACTCTGGGAAGAGAGATTGATCACTCGTTTGTGGTGAGTGGGAAAGATAAGAGGAAAAGTGAATAAATAATGAAAAGGAGGCAAGGGATAGAAAAAGGAAGAAGATAAAGTACAGGCACACACTGTATTGTTGTAAGGTTTGATGAATATCACAGCAAATGCATTAGGTCAGGGGCATTAGCTTTAGTAAAGAAAAGAGATAGAGACAGGGGTGGGGATAGAGAGGAAGAAAGAGAACTGGAGGGTAAAGTTGGGGATGGTGTATATAAAGAAGTATAGGGACAGGGGAAAAGAAGTGTTTGGGAAACATAAGTCCTTGCTCCCACGACTACTCCTACTGACTTTAAACAAGAGAATTAAACAGAAATGCTTTCCTCTGTTAATCTGTCACCCATTCCCACATACCTACAGCCAGGATGGATTTTGTGTGGTGCAGTGGTGAATGAATAACATTAAGTGTGAAGGTCAAAAGTGGGCAAATCGCTCATTTACCACATTGTTTCTGACAGGATGTTGGCTGGGGTCAAGGATACCCTTGGGATTTTAGTGAATGTTTAATCAAGCATTTGTTTAGATGTTTGCCAACACATTTCTCTTTCAGTTTCACTGTAGGTTTTGTGCTGGATGGATAGCTGAATGAGTAATGAGCTCAGATTCTTGTTTGTGGAGCCCTCGTTCCAGACTGCGTGACAGCTACGACGCCTGATTGGCAGAAACAGCTGGTGGATTGAATAAATTGGACCACATATTGTTACATTGTGAGTGTGTGTTGGTATTTAGCTGTGTGTCATGCCGCATACCGTAGTGAGATAGATACTGGTATTTCCATGCGGCTCAGTGTGCACCCATGCAAAAACATGGAAGAAGAATTCAAATAGAAGGACAAACACAAACGACCGTTGCCACGAGCCGTGAACACCTGCTACCACAAATTTGACTGAGCTTCAGTCTAAAGGATTTACTATGGAAATAGCTGTGGCAGCCTGGGAATATGGTTCGTCATTAGTGAAGACCACCAGTTTCAGTGTTTGGTGGGTTTTGCAAATAGTGTACCACGCATTGACAAATGAACTGACAAATGAATGAGTTTTACTTAAAGTGGGCGTGTCACGGCCAAAACAGCTAAATAAGGCTATCAAATTAGCAATTTTCTTGATGATGTCAAGTACCCCCATGTTAAATTACCCAATCAAATTAATTTATTGTAGTTACTGTACTGAAAGTAGTACTTTCTGTACAGTAACTGCAATACATTAATTTGATTGGCTAATATGGGGGGAGGGGGCAGAGTTGAGCATGCATATCATTATCTTCTGAACTACCCCCAAGCTGTCTGTGCGAGGAGGAGAAATGTGAATTTCTAAACCGAAAAACTAAACTAGTAGTTCTAGATGTAAAAATGTTATAGAATCCGCTATAGAATCCATAATTTACCGCAAAAAAAGTACAAGTCTTCTACAAAAAAGGTGTCAGAGATTAGAACGAGGGTCTCCTCCTCCCCAGCACTGAGCTCTTTTAGTGGCCATCTCCTGCTGTGTCTTCCACTAGAACACCGGAGCACTCATGTCCGCGGCTCATACTTTTTTTAATGCTTCCCTTTTTTTCGAGTTTTCGAGTTTGTGTGTGTGTGTGTGTGTGTGTGTGTGTGTGTGTGTGTGTGTGTGTGTGTGTGTGTGTGTGTGTGTGTGCGCGCGCACGCACGCACGCACGCACACACACAAACTCGAAAACTCGAAAAAACTCGAAAATAGCCGTTGCTCAGCTGACATGTTAAGGTAATTAATTAGGATACTCACAAGTTATATTGTGGATACAGGCAGTGGATGATGTCCCAGCATCTGGTTTAATAGGACAGCCTTTTGGGAAAGTTGACATATTTGCTCCTCATAGATATATATTCCATTCAAGGTAACGTTTTAACGTGTCCAGCTGTCCACATGATTAACAATGTGTTTCATCTGGATGCGACAGACCAGTGTTGCAATGTTGTTGTTTTCATCTTAAAATTAGCGTGCATTGTTGTTAATTAGTGGTTGAACAACTAGCCAACTTTACTAACAAGTGCCCTCTCGTTTGAAAGGGTCTGTGACATATTCTAACTAATAATACAACTTGTTTTGACAGTCCATCCATTTATAGTACATACAACCAGCGCATCGTATTCCAAAGCCAAGCCGAACGACGCTGTGTGCGACAATTAACCATGCAGCAACAACAACTATCTTTTCCGGGCTTACCTTCACAATAAAGTGTCTAGTACGTTACCTCCCAATGCAGCTTATTTTACACAGGTTATTATTAACAGGAAATAGGCAGCACGGTAGCGCGATAGAGAAAGGGGGCCCTATTGCGAGAGGGGGGCTTCCGATGGACGGTCAGTCGCATTGACCGTCATTTGGACTGAGAATGACCGGTAGTCGGAGGCCCCCTGGCCGCCGGGGCCCTTTTCAATTGAAACGGATGAAACATAGTTAAGGCCTGTATCATAATGTTAAACTCTGTTGCGTGTCAGCAGTCTTTAAGAGCTGGAGGACAGACGATATTGAATCTAATGTCCTATTCCCTATAGCTTCCATTACAAATTACAATACATTGTCGACAGGAAAAAACTACACAGTATAATCCTTAGTGTTCATTTACAATAACTCTAATAGAGTGTACAAATGGAACAAATGTACACTCTTTTTTTAGGATTGTATTGTGCACAAGATCACCTGGCAAACATCCGCAGATTATTCAGTGAGTGAGGCACTATTGCTTCCTAACATTAACCTTGACATGACTGAAGACTGACAAACTACAGGTGTTAGAGGTGTGTAAATTCATGAATTGTGCAATGCAACGTGATTTGGCCAAGCACGATCCTGCATCGATGGAGCGATATGACATAATTGATTATAGACAACACTGTAGCTGATCAATTTTATTTTATTAATTTAAATTTACAGTAGTTTACAGTTTACAGTTTAGGCATTTAGCAGATGCTTTTAATCCAAAGCGACTTGAGCAAGATAATATGTCAGTATATCAACAACAATACAACAAATGTATAGGAATATCAATCTAGAAACAATAATAATAACATAGGTAGACCACGCACCTAATCTTCTAAAAACATCTAAAACCTAAAAAAAACAAATGCTATCTAGCTTCATGTGAGGTCATGGAGGGAAGGGGAGTGTTATAGTAGTGCTATGGGTTTAGGTGGAGTCTGAAGAGGTGAGTCTGTCAGGGAGAGTGATTATACATACATCACATCGGTTTCTAAATAAAATAAAAAGTTTGCCTTATTTATACCACCCACCGCATCACATTGTAAGCTTGTAGATCGCCTATTTGTGGCACTGGATCAGGGACGTGCTGGCCATTGGGAAAAGCGGGACAACTCCCCAACGGCCGGTTCATTCCCTGCCGGTCCAGGCCGGCCATTAGGAAAAAAAATTAAATAAAATCTCGGACTTCGTTCCATTTTGGGGGCTGGGCAGCCACAAAGTAAATCGTCACTGTCGGGCAGAAACCTTGTATCTTCAAGTTTCAAATGTATACATTTTTTCGCAAAGCAAAGCCCTGCTTCATCATACAAGGCCGTTGCACAAAAGTAGTGAAAACAGCAGATCTACAAGCACACAACGCCTCACGTTGCGAGGCGTTGTGTGCTTGTAGATCGGCTGTTTTCACTAGTTTAAATCATTTTTAAAATGATAAATACAAAACAAACGGTTTTGGACATACAAGGTTTTCACCCGACAACAACGAAATATAACTCATGTTCAGTAATTGGCCCACTGGGTTGTCACTTGTCATGATCTGAAATGGCAAATCTTTGAGTAGCAGCAGCGCTAGAGAGAGATCTCTCTCTATAGCGCGCAATGAGGGCCTCTCCAACTCTTTTTCCCGGGCTGAATCAGGGGCCCAGCACGTCCCTGCACTGGATACTGTTGTACGACTAAGAATAAATCAGGCTTAAAGCTTGGCCAATGGCACAAGCTGCCACGGTGGTATTGCATTACAGGGAATAGAAACATGGAGCACCCAGCGGATGAGACTTCCTCACGGGAAGAAGATGCAACTTCATCTCCTTCCTCTAGTGAGGTTTGAATAAGCAAAGTAATCAGGCTATGTTGGGTCATCAGCACCAAAGAGACACACCTGATCCTACAGTATAGTGCAGGGTTCCCCAATAGGCGGCCCGCGGGCCATTTGCGGTCCGTGGGGGGCTACTGTCAGGCCCCCACCAACCCCAGTAATAATGGTGTTATAAGAGCAGCAACAACTCTAGTATATCGTTGTTGTCGGGTGGAAACCTTGTATCTCTTTTTGTATGTTCTTTTGCAAAGTAAAGCCTTGCTTCATCATACAAGGCCGTCGTACAAAAGTAGTGAAAACAGCAGATCTACAAGCACACAGTGCTTGTAGATCGGCTGTTTTCACTAGTTTAAATCATTTTTAAAATGATAAATGCAAAACAAACAGTTTTGGACATACAAGATTATCTGAACTGTATATAACGACAATATCTGAACTGTCGCTGGAGTAGTGGGAACGCCACCGTCGCCCCCTGCAATGTTGTGGCCCTCGGCTTGGTACCCTAGACATAATTCGGCCCTTGGGGAAAAGCTAATTGGGGAACCCTGGTATAGTGTCTTAGTTCAACATTTCAAAGCAAGTGTGCATTTAGGAGAATGAAACCTGTCTATCCCAAATGCACACTTTGTGTTTGTCTTTGTGTTTGAATTGCATTCATTCTTCTGTAGTCAGTGTACCCGTATTTTTGTAAACAATGTATTTTGTTAGACTCTTCAGATCTCGTGTGTCTGCTGTGTAGGCCAAGGCAGAGGCCTACACAGAGGCACAGCTATACTTAATTTGTATTGGGATGAGTCAATAATGCTTCCCTTTGCAAGCCAGTAGACAGTGAAGTCAGCAAAGCATATAACCTGCCCACGTGACTGTACAAATAAAGTTAATATACTGTACAAGTAAGCATGACCACAGACCCATACATAAACAAGTGCAAGTGCACACACACACACACACACACACACACACACACACACACACACACACCCACACCCACACCCACACCCACACACACTATCAGCATCATCGTCAATCAACATATCACTATGGGGCAGATTAAACGAGAGAGAGAGAGAGAGAGAGAGAGAGAGAGAGAGAGAGAGAGAGAGAGAGAGAGAGAGAGAGAGAGAGAGAGAGAAACAACAGACATACAGAAAGTAAGAGAGATAGAGTGAGTGCAGGTTATGGGGGGTATAGAGATAATGGGAGCGGAGGTTCCTCATCACCAGCCATGAAACAGAGTCTGATTACAGTCATTATTATTTATGATGACTGGGTCTTGATTAATAATTTAAATAATCAAGTTGAAAGGTCTAACTAGGCGGAGTGGAATGCTCATTTGCACTGTTTCCTCTGGCTATGCAATGTTTTACACACTGTAACAAAGGGTAAAAAGAAGGTGCCTTTTTTTGTTTCAGACAATCACACAAATCAGAGTTGATGCTTTTAATGACAAATCACATTAACTTTTGCCAATGACTGATTCAATTATACATGAGTGTTCATGTTTCTCTGCAAATGTAGTATTGTTGCATAGGAGGGTGCTTGAGGCGATTGTCTTGGATATGTGGCGTTCTCTTTTGAAATGATTGTGTGTGTGTGTGTGTGTGTGTGTGTGTGTGTGTGTGTGTGTGTGTGTGTGTGTGTGTGTGTGTGTGTGTGTGTGTGTGTGTGTGTGTGTGTGTGTGTGTGTGTGTGTGTGTGTGTGTTAGAGAGAGAGAGAGAGAGAGATAGAGAGAGAGAGATTCTCTCTGTTCTCTGAAGGATCATCACACTAGCTGGTTAATCGTGGCGCCCCCTTGTTAGCCTCATTAAGCTGAATCCTCGTTTTGTTAATTGACATAAAAACAAACACTTGCATGAGAAAACAATAACTGACAATTATCCACTGTCCCCTTTAGTCTCTCTCTCTATCTCTCTCTCTGTATGTGCTGTACTGGATTTCTCTCGTGTTTGGGCCATTGCCAGCAACAGAGACGCACTTCAAGCTTTTACATTTATTTTTTATTCATCCCAATTACTTATTCATCTGTCAGCTCATGAGAAGCAATGCCTTACTGCTGCCTTTCATGTGCCTGCATCATGGTGCAGTCTTCCCACCATATGCTTAACTGAGCATGAGCCCAGATGTGCAGGTGAGAAGTTACATAGATCATTTTCAACCATGGTGAGTTCTTACTGACTATGTTACTTTCACAAAGAATGCACTCTGGTGTCTTGCGTCAAAAGAGAATGGATAGTGGCATCCTGCCTAGTCCTTCTTAGTGGCAGGAAGGATTAGTGTGTAACTGTTCTCCAACAAGGCTGTCAGATTCAACCGTTGTAGCCTACACGTCGGGTGCATGTTATTGTTCCGACGCGCATTCGCCCCAGCACACGTAGCCTCATACTGTAGTTGGATTAACGAGACGTCGGACTGACGTGTGCCCCCCGTGCACGTCCTGCCAAAATGCTCTTAATCAAGAAGACGAGCCCCAGCTTGCTCGCACAATCGCACATGTTAAATTGTTCTGGTTTAGAGTGTCTGCTAAATACCAAAAAATCAAATGTCATGCAAACACAGACTCCAGTCTTTACGCCGTTTTGTCACAGTTGGTAGAACATTAAGTGGGGCCAATTCACTTCACAGCATAGCATGCAAAATATGTTGTGGAAATGAATTTGCTACAGTAGAAACGAGACAAGCACCTAGGAGACTTTGCTGTGGGTCAATACATTAAGTGCTGGTTGTGTTGACTTACCCTCAGGGTTGAATGTGGGCCCAGCATATGGCGGAAGGAGACACAATAACCATGGACACCCGGCAGCATTTCTGAGAAGAGATAAAGGAAGTGTTTGTAAGAGGACATCACATTGCACCTAACATGGCTAGCAATCCTAGTGGTAAACTGTTTTTTACCACTGGGATTGCTACTGCTGCTCCAATTACTACTACTGTCTACTACCATCCCTATTATCGCAATATTGAATCATGACCCCTGTATCGTGATTGTGATACCTACTGTATGGTATCATCAGATTCTTGCCAATACACAGCCCTATTGCTGACAGTATCACTGTGGTTGGTACGTGATTGTTTGTTCCCAGCACCAGTGAGCTTTGCTTTCCCTGTGGGGTCTGTTTTCCCTGGGGACTGAACAAAAACTACTACTAACTACTTTTCACATGAAGGCTGCCCGTAATGGACCAAATTCTCAGTCATACTCATATCTCAGTATTTATGCCAATTTCGATATTGATACAAAATACTATTTTACCATACAAATTTCATATTCAATATTTTAAGTGTTGCAACAGTGAAAACAAACAAAAAAACAGCATAATAATAATATCACTCTTGATTTTAAGTGGTATTGGGTTCCCACACTTGTTATTTGATATTCTTCTAAGTGTAGCAAAAGTGAAAAATAAGCATTCTTAAAAAAAAAATGTCTCTGAACGAAAGTAAAACATTTACTTTCCTAGGACGCACGCTGTTATTTTGAAGTGTCTACTCTCATTTGAATTAACACAAACATGCTAAGTCAAAGACAAGGCAAATCATTGGGTTAAATTTTGCCCATATATATACATATATATTTATAAATAAATATATGGGTGAAATTGAACTCGGTTGATCGCTACAGGCAACAATATATCTCAATACTGATATTGTGCATGGTCATACCGAGATAAAGATACGATAACGATACGTATATCTATTACAACTACATTCCTCCCTAACTACTTCTACTTGGCCTCTAACTAACCACATAATGTATGTCTATCAGCACAGTCAGGGACAAATGCACACCTTAAACAAACTGTACATAAGATATGCAGGGAGATTTGAGAGAAATACTCTCATCACTTGTAGTATTCAAACAAATATACTATATACTGTACACACAGGCCGTAGAGCCATGTTTGAGAAGTTGCCATGGAAACCATTGAGTGTAAAAGGACATGGAATGAGAAATGAAGTGAGATATCTTTTCTGTTTTTCTTCTTTTCTGCAAGACCTGCGATATCTCTCTCTCACACAACCTACTGGATGACAGCGCTGCACATATCAACACACAATCATAAACGCTCACAGACATAAATACAATCACTTATGCATGAATACACAGAGTACAGGCACACAACACATACAATGGGCAAATGCAGGCATACATT
Source organism: Nannobrachium achirus (assembly GCF_963921795.1). Classification (NCBI taxonomy): domain Eukaryota; kingdom Metazoa; phylum Chordata; class Actinopteri; order Myctophiformes; family Myctophidae; genus Nannobrachium; species Nannobrachium achirus. Next base: position 16,749,297 of record NC_137820.1, read on the forward strand.
CGAACACATATATTCACATACAGTCACTCACAATCATGCACAGACACAAGACCAAACACACACACTTACACATATCTATACATACATTTCAGAAGTGACCAGACCGGTGCATTCGATCTACCCGGTGCATTCGACAACCCAAAGCAGTCCAATTGGCTAGGACTGATCACGTGGCACACGTGCCGACGTCCTCACGTCACACCAGCGCCATACGTGCAGACGTAAAGTCAACACAAGGCTAACAGTTAGCTAAACAAATGATGTACTCACGTTTGCATAGTCAATAGCACTACTGTCCACATTCCAGTACATTCCATGATTTAGGCACGAGTCCCGATCACATTTACATAATCTTCATGTATGTACATCCCATTACAGCAACGTAACGTTAGTCTTTTTAATTCGCGGAGTTCTTAACCAGTAGTGCGTCCGGCCGTCAAATATGTCCGACCGGAAACGTGCTGCGGCACAATAGTTCCGCCACAATAGTTCCCCCCCCAAAAAACTTTTTTTTTTTTTAAAAACTTTTTTTTTTCAAAAAACCTTTTTTTTTCAAAAAACTTTTTTTTTTCAAAAAACTTTTTTTTTTCAAAAAACTTTTTTTTTTTCAAAACACTTTTTTTTTTCAAAAAACTTTTTTTTTTTCAAAAAACCTTTTTTTTTTTTTACTTTTTTTTTTGCCATATGAGCTTTTCACGTTAACAACGAGGCGAGGGGGCGTAGATGTGAGCGGCGCGTAGCGCCGCGAACCTATAGTACTGTACATTACAAATAGTGTGTTCACTCAGAAACGGATATTGAGTTAGTCGAATGTGAGGGAACATACTGTACATATGGTGAGCTACAGAGTGTGTACTTTTTCCCTCCAACCGGATGTTTTAGTTTAGGGCTGTAGGGCCTTAGGTGAGGCAATAGGTTATCTCATTTAATTCTCCACTGTAGGCTGCCCCAACCAATAAACAAGTTGGATTGCAAATACAAGATGCTCTCCCTTGCAGCACTTACTCCAGGCTCCCCATCCCTTGTCGATCAAAAAACACACACTCACACAAACCCAACAGACTACGACACAGAAGTCAAAGTGGGACACTTAGCTTCTACTGGCAGGCTGTTTCATATCCTCTTGTTATCATGTCAAGACAAGTGGTAGGTAGTATGTACTGGAGCAATTAAATTGTCATTACTTTTTGTTACACAAATAAAGATCATTTCAATGTGTCTAGCGCGAATGCAGGTACAGTATAGACCGATTTCTGCGCTGCCAAGCGGCGACGCTTCGCACAGCGACACTGCAGCTACACGGCAGCTACGGACCTGGAAACAGATCTATAGAGGTCAATGTGTGCTGGGCAATCTACAATAATGTCAAGCATGAGTACAGGAGGGGTTGAGGTACCAAGGTGGTTCAATTGATCGGTCATGATTATTGTGACCAAAGAAATCGCGATTTACAATATTATTAGAGAGTGAATAAAAGACTGTATCGAGTACGTATATTATAAGTACCTTTTACCAATTATAGAGGGTTTAAATGGTACCGGATCAGCAGCTCGGCAAATAAAAGGTGAATTGATCCCAGTGCATGACGGAGGACGATATCACGATAAATTAAATCTCCACGATACGATTATCCTAAGTGTTTTTTTATCACGATAAACGATAATATTGCTTATCGTCCCATCCCTATTTGACTGTCAAAAATACCACACAATACACCTCTCAAAACCCCTTGGCTTTGATGTGAGGTCTTGATTTTATTCGCTCTCTCTTTCTGTGCAACCATTATGTCAGGATGCCCTGCTTTGACTTATTTAAATTCACATTATAACAATGATGTTTGCGGCTGTTTGCTTCTCTAGAAACTTGGTGAACTGTGATATGAAAAAGTGCTGTGCAAATAAGGCTTATCATATTGTTTTCCATTACAGGGAGGGAAAGAAAATTGGGGAACGCAGTGAGGCTAGTGAAGCTGCATTATAAATATTCAGAGGTATCCCACTCCCTCAGTATGGAATGTTCTGTTTTTGAATAGGGATGCATCGGGTCCCGATATGACTTAATTAATGTATCGGATATATATAATTATTAAATAAACAATATCCCACAATCTTATCCAGCAAACCTTTTTTGTCGCTCCTCCACTCTTGTCTCACGAGAGACAAGACTGCACGCTGTTATTTGAACTGACACCTATCCTACTAATAAATGGCTTGAAAGGTTTTTTTTTATACTTCCAGTGTAGCCTACTGTAAGTATCAGGTATCGGTATCTGGAAATATGAAGATTAATATATCATATCGGATCGAAATTGAAAAAAACCTGTATCGGTGCATCCCTATTATTGAACACGTGTTATATCCATATACATTTTCTCATGAAAGGTCGTGCACATGAAGACGGATATGAAATATGCGCACGCACGCGCGCACGGGCGCACGCGCACACGCACACAAACACACACACACACACACACACACACACACACACACACACACACACACACACACACACACACACACACACACACACACACACACACACACACACACAGTATACTGTGACATTTGAAGAGCCTCCAAGGAGACAGACGTCAAGAATAATTTTGGACAGGATCAATTCATCACATTTTGTCCATCAATGCCTGTGAAAGACACCGTCTGCCATCTACATTCTACAACGCTCTCAATAATCACTTATAAGTTCTTTAATTAAAGTATGATAGTTCTTAATGGATCATGTAAGAGTTGGCTGGACCCCTAAGGGGTCCTAAAAGTTACTACAGGGGATCTTTCAAATCTTTGTGTGATATAGAAACTTCTCCTCTATATTAACCACTTGCCAACAATAGCAGATCTAAAAGCTCACACCGCCTCGGCTATTTTAGGCAAAGGGGTTTGGTGCAGAGGGGAAAAATAGCAGACTATATACTGAGTGAAAGGTCAAGTTGACGGTTCAAGTGGTTAAATATCTGAAAACACAAATTGACATGAATCCAAAATAAACTGACGATTGTGCTGTCAAACGATTAAACAATATGGAATCTAAATGAAAAAAGGTTGTGGGGGCCCCTGCTTCATCTCTCTCTCAGGGTCCCTGGCCTGAAAACGTTGAAGACCCCTGATGTAGTGTAGTGTAGCCCAGGCAAAAATGGCAAAAACTAAGGAAATTAACAACCAAAATACTTAAGATTAGATACTGAAACAGGCTAAACACTAGCCTAGGTCCTGGCAGCTCTCAGTGGGTGTTATCTCCTTCCTAGCTGAAGCTCAACTGGGCTCAATATTTGGAAGCCTCCCTTTAATGCCAGCTGAGACATACGACAAGCAAATTAACAGTAATAATCAATTAATTCAAAGGTTAACTGCAACCCATGAATTATCTACACAATTACAATTACCTAATAAACATTTATAAGGCGCCCTTCACAAAACCCATCAATTTAACGTGTGATAAATACGGTAAGAACAAACACCCCTCCTCCTCTACAGTGCTTGGCACCCTCCAGTCTACAGAGAATGCCAGCGCTGCAGAGTAGAGAGACAGGTGAGCTGATTAACCATTTAACCTACACCATACTCTATAAAGAGAAAGGCTTAAAGTTGTACCATGTAACTTTTTTTATAAAACAAATCTTAAAATTGTCCTAACTGTTAAATCGCTAAAGTTTTAGAACACCCACTCCGTTATTTTCAGCTTCTGAAGCCTTCTCTTTATATGTTTTCTTCTTAGCAGTGACAGGGGCGGGATTTCGCGCCAAAATGACGTAATCTGCATCATCTGTATACGTTGTGTATACGTTGCCCAATCACATCGCCGATCATGCACACATGGTACACTACCGGCCAATCACAGCTTATCTGCTCTGGTCTCCAGGAAGCGCCTCCGCTTGGCTACAGTGTTTACCATGGTGAAGGATTTTAACCTCTTAATCCACAAATCCTGGCCAGAAAATTACGTTCTACCATGCGTTCTACCCCTCCACGGATTACTATCGGTCGCGGTGGTTTGCTGGCGCCGCTCCGGTGGTCCGCGGCGGTGGTCCGCGACGACTCCGGCCGAAAAACGGCCGAAAAAAGCAATACCGCTACTGACCACTAGTTGAGCAACTTACACAGTATAGCTTTAAAAACATTCAAATGCATTGGGAAATACAGAGATGTTATGCTCAACAAGCAACACTAATGTCCATGAATGAACAAAGTAACGCTTCCCAACAGCCACTTCCAAGCCAGCTGGATGTTAATTAATTAAAAGGAAGCAGCTGTGTATACGTGTCCATGCAGTGTGCCTGCCATGTCCCTGGTGTGTGTACAGTATGTGTGCATGCGTGAGTGCAGTGTGTGAGTGTGTGACGTACTGTGCATTTGTGTCTACACTAGTATTTTACTTTGTATGTCTGTCTGTTTGTACTGCATATTTGTAGATTGTAGTATGTATATGTAGTAGACGATTTTTTGCATTTTTCTTGTGTGTGTGCTACTGTGCTTGCATCCATGCTGTACATCTATCTTATTTGAACATGTGTGTCAACATTTATCCGCCTCTCAGACGGCCATCACAGAAGCCCTGCGTCGTGACTCGTGCTGGTCGGTCCTTCATGGTGAAATAGCTACTGTAATTAAGGCTTAAAGCGGGTCCCAGCAGTCCAATGCATCAAAGACAACCAATTAGCAACTGTCCACAGGATGGAGGGATGGGGAGAGAGGATGAGAAGCTCAGTTCTCTATCCTTTTAACTGGAGTTTTGTTTGACTATGGGACCATGCTACTTTCATTATGGATTAACCTAACCACGGTTTGATTAACTTGCCCGGGCTTTTGGCAAGTTTTGTCGGTTAGACTGCCTGATCAACATAAAAAAAATCCCCTTTGTTTTTTTCATTCCAGCCTGGATGTGGTCCTGGACAGTCAGCTGTCTTCAAAGCAGTGAAAGCACACACTTTACAACATAAGACCCTTTCTCACCCAGGAGTCTCCCATCTCCTTATCCAGGCCTCAGTCATCTCCAAGCTTCACTATTGCAACTCCATCCTTATTGGCCTCCTGGCATGCTCACTGAAGCCCCTCCAATGATCCCGAATGCTGCAGCAGCACACCTACCCAGTAGTGTTCAACCTCCCATCTCACCCCTTTCCCATTCCTTTCACTGGCTTCCAGTTGCTGCCCATATGAAATACTGGTGTTGGCCTACAAGGCAACCAAAAGCATGACACCCCCATACCTTCAAGACATTATCCAACCCTACAACCCTTCACACTCGCTTTGATCAGCAAGATGTTTGCTCCCAAACTGTGGCATACACTCCAGCTTGCAGTCAGAATTGCAGACAAACTCCTGAATTCTTTACCATAGTCTGAAAGGGATCCCTGGCTAATATGACAAATATGCCTTATTACATTATAATTGTCCTCTATAACTACAATTTCTTCTCGAAATAGCTAATCTTTCACTCAATAGGGCATATGCCTGTCGCAAGTTGATGATGTCATAAAACCATGTGTGATCTATCCTTATGGAATTCATGGCATGCATGTGAAAACGGGCATTTCCCCGAATGAGTGAAAGATTAGCTATTTCTAGAAGAGATAAAATATTTGTTTTTAATTTCATATTGTAGTTATAGAGGACAATTATAATGTATTAAGGCATATTTGTCGTATTAGCCAGGGATCCTTTGAAGACTCGCCTCTTCAGAGTCCACCTACCGTCCTTGAGCACCTACCCGTTCTTGAGCGGGTTGTCAAGAAAGCACAACAACGCCTCTACTTTCTCAGGAAGCTGAAGAAGGCTGGGATGGGCCCCAAAGTCCTAAGAGCTTTCTACAGAGGCACCACAGAGAGCATCCTGACTGGCTGCTTCACTGCCTGGTACGGCGGCTGCACAGACCTAAACCGCAAGGCCCTGCAGAGGGTCGTGCGGACAGCCGAACGCATCAGCGGATGCGATCTCCCCCCAATCCAAGCCCTGTACAATGAACGCTGTGTCAAAAAAGCCCAGGGAATCATCAAAGATCTACACCATCCCAACCACAGTCTGTTCAAGATGTTGCCGCATGGCAAACGACTACGCAGTCTCAAAGCTACTAGCAACAGACTGCAAAAAAGCAAACAGGCACATGAACAATCTGTCAAAGACGAGAACAGTCCAGGGCAAAAGGAATCGCTAGCCGATCTTGTCACCTTTTTCCGCCTGACACTAATTTACTATGCAGATACTGTACAGGTGTAATAGTATGTTGTTACAGTACTTTTTCTCCTGTTTTTGTTACTCAGATTAGCTTTTCTTGACCACAAATGTTAAGAATGTTTTAGATGCATGTGGTTTGGTCAGATGCTAGGATCATTGTTTATCTGGTATGCTAGTTGCTTTGAGGCCCTACAATGTTCTCTATATGCACTCTACTTGTATGACTATTTTTACCCTGTTGTTTGCGAACTGGAGTTCATGCTTGCTTACTCTGATCTTGCACTAACTTGTAAGTTGTCTTAAATAAATGCCTAAAGTGTAATTCTATTTTCTCTCTCTCTCTCTCTCTCTCTCTCTCTCTCTCTCTCTCTCTCTCTCTCTCTCTCTCTCTCTCTCTCTCTCTCTCTCTCTCTCTCTCTCTCTCTCTCTCTCTCTCTCTCTCTCTCTCTCTCTCTCTCTCTCCCCGTCTCTCTTTCCCTCAACCCCTACTTTCAGCTTTTCCTCGCTGCAGAAAGAACTTTTCTAGGTCGCTATGGTAACTTCGGTTTCCTGCCAAATGCACCAGACTTGATATTCTTCCTTTTTTCTCCCTTCCCTCTTTTTCCATCTCGCTTCCTTCTCCTCACCAGTCACATTTCTGAGTGCTTCGTTCTGCAAAAAATTATATTGAAGTACAATATATATACAGGCCTATATATATTTATATACTGTATATATAGTTCAGTGGAGAGAGGAAGGATGGAAGCGGTGAGTATTAGTAGTATTAGTCCCATTAATCACATAACCAGCCTTCTTTGGTCTGGGCCAGAGTTGTAGAAGAGAGAGTTACGTCACTTACGTCGACTCCCATAGTAAGCGTGGAAAGCCTATATATTTACTCTATGGTGGGAAGCTAACTTAGCCTAGCTTACTGGAGCCTGTTCTCATTCTTAGCGAGCCTCTGCCCCGTCCGCCCCCATTCATTTTGTCACTCGCTGGTAAGTAGACTAAATTACGACTTTTTCACTCTTTTAAAAATGTTTTCTACCTTAGCGAGGCCCGTGAATGCGTTACAATGGTGAAAAAGACGTGATTTGGTCTACTTCCAGCGATTTTAAATGCCTCGGCTAGAATGGGGGCGGACGGGGCAGAGGCTCGCTAGGAATGAGAACGGCTCCATGCGAAGCCACTTCCGGTCTGCGGCGAGTTCAAAGCGTGACGCCACTCTCTTATATATCGCTCTGGTCTGGGCGAGAGGGCTGATAAAAAGGGGAGACAAGCGTGTGCTGATTGGCCAGCTGTTGTATAACCCCTAGAGCTGATACAGAAACTGACCAATCAACACAAACTACAGCTGCAGCTTCCCTTGGGGTTCACACACTGAGGTCTAGAGCTTCAGCCACAATGCTCAGCAAGATTAAACTAAGGAATCCATCATGTGAAACGTCGTGGACGAAACTCTGACACAACACAGTGGCTCTTTCAGATAGTGTGATAGAGGAAAAAACAAATTACAGCCATCAGCACAGATTCAGAACGGTACTTTCTCTTTGTAAAGGTAGTAAAACACAAACATGCGCACACAGGCACGCACACACACAGACTTTAAACACGTGGATTTTGCATGCGCTGCAACATTTAATTACCTGTGCTAATGGGTGTAATTGTGTCAGATGTTCGGGGACCTGAGCACCAGTCAAAGTGTGATTATTGAGATGTTCCTCTCCACTGGGTTTTTTCTCAGGGAACAAGGACATGAAGGATCCTCCAGGGTCACTTCTCCAATGGGGAAATCAAACTCGCAAAACCTGCCCCTCCCTCCATACCAGCTGAAGGTAATGCCACTGATTGTCTAGGGACTCCATGCAGTGCAATTTCCACTTTATTTCCACACCAAAATCAGCTCAGCAGAGCAGAGAGACCCTTTCTTTCTTTTTTTAAGCAAGGTTTTTTTTTCAGCATCCGGGAATACAGCGGCGGACAGGTGGACGGAGGAACCACACACACACACACACACACACACACACACACACACACACACACACACACACACACACACACACACACACACACACACACACACACACACACACACACACACACACACACACACACACACACACACTCTAACGATAGCTACATGCCAATTTAAGCACTGAAAGTAGTCTAGTCTATATGATAATCAATGCCAAATTGCAAATTATTTTGTAAAAAGGCTAGAATGAACATGAACTGTATGCAGCGAGTGTGCTGTGGATTTTCTTTAGCTGGAGTGATCGCAAATTGTAATAACCTCTTTAATATGTAGGCCTATTTATTAACCTACAATATACTGTATATCAAATCCACCGGCAGCTCATGTAATTAGATCTCTCTCTCTCTCTCTCTCTCTGCTAGTTGCTTTGAGGCCCTACAATGTTCTCTATGCACTCTACTTGTATGACTATTTACCCTGTTGTTTGAGAACTGGAGTTCATGCTTGCTCTGATCTTGCACTAACTTGTAAGTTGTCTTACATAAATGCCTAAAGTGTAAATTCTATTTTCTCTCTCTCTCTCTCTCTCTCTCTCTCTCTCACTATTCAATACTTTTACTTCTACTCCACTACATCTTTGAGGCAAATATCGTAGTCCTACTTTTACTCCACTACAATTATTTGAAACATTTAGTTACAAGTTACTTTGCAGATATAAATTATACATATTATGTATATACATATTATATTATGTTCATATAATTGGTCCTCACTCAAAAATAGTAAATAAATATTCTTTTTTCTTTTTTTTCCTCAGAGGATGGTTGTGGGCAGGTCAGAAACCCATCGTCTTGTGACATCATCGATTGCCAATCCAGCTTATAGAAACGGCAGGCTTTCTACTCCTGAAAAGTTGCAATTTTAAAGTGGACGCCATTGTTCTCACGATAATAAAAATCTAAATATTTTTTTCAAAAATATTGATTATTATTTTTTTGTGGAAAATGATGATGTCACAAGACGATGGATTCTGAACTTCCCACAGCTCTCCTAGGAGACTTGGACTGAGTAGAAAAAAATTGTGATATTTTATCATGAACATTAGTGAGGACCTATTATATGAAGACAGGTTGAAAAGTGGTGAACTACTCCTTTAAGTATATTTTGATGCCAATAGTTTTGTACTTTTACTCAAGTAACATTTTGGACACAGCTTGGCCTTTTACTTGTAACAGATTATTTTTATATATTGTGGTAAAACATTTACAGTAAGTATTTTTCCACAACTGCATGCGACATACAAACCAATAAACAAACATACGTCATCTTCCAGTTCCATGACCAAACAGCAACAAGTAGCTAGGCCTACTTACTAGACCTGGCAGTGAGACTTCAAAATAAAACTCAAATAACGTGATTACTCGACTGAGATTTTATTTTATAGTTAAAGAGGTGGTGCCATAGTTTTGTACTTTTTCTGTTTTTCATGTGTCTAGGAGGTTGAAAGTACTTCATTAGACCCCCTGATGTGTTTTGAGAAATTATGTATTCTCTTAGTATTTGTTTGTTTTCTCTTGGAGGCTGCCCCTTGTGGTCAAAAGTGTCAGTTAAAAAACACAGATATAAGTGTGTCACAGTATCAACTCCTCCCCAATTGCCATTCACCCAACACTGTGGGGTGTGGCTATATCAGCTGGGTCACCACCCACCATGCCATCCATGCATACTTAATGAACTGGGGGTGTGGCCACATAAAAACCCAATTTTAACTCTTTCTGTATACTTTTTTGGAAAAAATATTCCTCCTAGTATAATCATAATACCTGATAATCATGTTTTAGAGGGGGGGGGGATCATGGCACCACCTCTTTAAGGAGAGAACCACCCATTTATACCTTGGAGTTGTGGAAATAAGATAAAAGTCCCCCCCCCCCCCTAGCTCTGGTCCATAGCGTTAGAATGGACCAGAGCTAGCAAAGAACGCACAGAAAATGTACCACCTGCTCCATTCTCTGCTGTCATTATCCTTCTTTACCGAGGCTGCACATTTGTTTGTTATATAGCTTGTAGATCTGTTATTGTAAATAATATGCAACTAGACTTCCCATGATCTGGGAGAATGATTGTGATGCGTTGCAGTCATTCTGGGAGTCTGCTACTGAACATTTGTTTAATTGGCTCGTTGGACTCAATTTCAGAATCAGAATTATTTATTTCAATCACAATCAGAGTGAATAAATACTTTAATATAAAGAAATACTATTAATGTAAACACTAACTGAGAGAGTGTACAAATCAATGGTCCTTTCTGTTTTGAGGATAATGGATAATGTCCGTATTTTCAAGTAAAACACAGACATTATCCCATCCGAATCCGCCATAATGATCACAGACCACGGGGGGTAATCTTCACATTGCCCCACGACCCCAGGTAAGTCCAGTGGGAAGAGGGCTGAGAACACGATAACACACTGACTCACACACAGAGCGAGCACTCACTCACTCACTCACTCACTCACTCTCTCTCTAAGAAATGAAGGACATAATCGACAACTTTAAACTTTAAAAAGAACATTGATAGTGGAAATAGCAGATCTACAAGCTCACAACGCATCAATCCACTATTTTTTAAATGTTTGAACATATATAAACATTTTTCAACATGTGAACGATTATGACGATTATCACAAAATAATTGCGATTATGTCAAATAATTGCGATTAGACGATTATGTAATAACTGTGACAGCCCTATCTCTATCCCTCTATCTCACACATACACACACATGCTCCCTTGCCCTCTGTCTGCACTTGCTGGTTTGAGATGAGATTCTATGCATCCGAGAAGAGACAAGAGAGAGAGAGATGGACAGAGAGACAGACAGGCAGACAGACAGACAGACAGACAGACAGACAGACAGACAGACAGACAGACAGACAGACAGACAGACAGACAGACAGACAGACAGACAGACAGACAGACAGACAGACAGACAGACACTCAGACAGACAGACAGACAGACAGACAGACAGACAGACAGAGAGAGACTGTCTGGCTGCAATTTGCCACTTCTCTCTAGTGCTACCAAAATCAGATAGAGAGACAGACAATTAGGGCAGAGCCCTGGTGCGGATCTGATAAATAGAAAGACATCTGGGAGTAAATGGAGAACAGGACGGAAAGGTGTAAATAAATGCAATCATTAGACCCTGAGAGATGGGGTCTTGTGAAAATCCTCGAAGTCACACATTTGCACACGTTCATACACACCCACAAGCACATGCATATCACACACACACACACACACACACACACACACACACACACACACACACACACACACACACACACACACACACACACACACACACACACACACACACACACACACACACACACACACACACACACACACATGCTTACACATACAAACACACCCACCACCTGCCAAAATACTCTGTATTTATTTCTGTATCTATTATACCCCCCGCCACCCTGCAGAACAGAACAGAATGGGAGGCCAGCAGAGCAGTAATGAGTTGCTCTGTTTTCTGGCCAGCAGCGAAATCGTTGCTTAGCAGAGCGAGCAGCACAAGTCACACACAGCCACAGAGTGGAGCAGAGGAAACTGCTTGTTTATTGTTGTTGCTGGTATTTTGCCTTTTATTTTGTCAAACTGTAGGCAGAGGGCAAGACTTCAAAGAACCGGCTCACAGCCCTCAACACGGGCACTGGGATAATTAGGTTTGGTATAATTAGGTTGAAAGCAAAACAATATGATAATTAAATTCGGGATTGCATTAACTTTCAGAAAAGGTTGGGTTTGGAATCATCAGCTTCACATTATCTCAGTCATTGTGTTCCATTTGGACCAGCATAATTCATATCTCTGATAGTGAAAGACTGTGTAACGGCCACATTGTTTATGCACATGCACGTGTGCACACACACGTGTATACTGTAACTGCTTAACCCCTCGTGTCCAATCTACAAGCTCACAATGCCCTTGTAGATCTGCTATTTGTGAGCATTTGAACATTTCTAGAATTTCTTTGCCTGTATTTACATGTACAAAATAAGGAACACAATGAGGAGGCCAGGTTTTGTCTGCCTGCCTCCTGTCCTGTTTCCATGTTTGCATGTGTGTCTGTCCTCTAGAACATTGGTTCTCAACCTGTGGGTCGGGACCCCCAGGGGGGGTCCTCAAATTATTTTGGGGGGTCCCCAGATGATTAACTTAATGTACAAGATTGTTTTCTCACTCAACAGTAAACAAACCAACATAACGTTTAAGTGTATATAGAGGTATAAGCACATTTCTAAAGTGACAATTTAAGGAAAAGAAACTCTAAAATTACAAATTAAACATGTTGTGAGCATGTAGATTGTCTACTTTCACAATAGAACCGTGTCATACAAAATGTAATGCCTCAACTCTTAGTGCTCGTCAGGGTGGGGGGTCCTCAGTTAAAATATGATTATTTTGGGGGTTGCGGCCTGAAAAGGTTGCTGCTGTAGAATCTGGATAGATTCCAAGCTGTTGGTCGGGAGCCATTTGTGGGTCGCAGGTAGGGCTGGCTCGGTATCGACATTTTGTTATCGCGGTTACCGTCTTCCCATTTACCGCCGGTATTGCGGTAATTACCGCACCCCCGTATCTATCAATTAAAGTTCGGCGATACGCCAAAATATTCCAATCATCTGCCCAGAATATGCCGCTCCACAGCCCCGAGTTATACATCCCCGTACAGCACAGCGGGTTTGGCTTTGAAAGGAGCAGATCTACAAGCTCACAACACGTTGCATCCACGACGCGTTCTGAGCTTGTAGATCTCTGCACTGTCGGATTACTATAGTAACGTAGGCTACAGGGGCTTTTCAGCAGTGGCGTCAGTTCAGAAAAGGCTAAGGTATGGCAACATGACTGGTGTCACCAGTCATGTTGCCATACCTTAGCAACAGGCACAATGAAAAGTAAATTTTATTATTTCCCCCTGTAGCCAAGGTATGGCAGCTGCCATAGCTTGCCATACCCAATTGACGCCTCTGCTTTTCAGACACAGTACGCTGAATGTGAACAACCAGATGAGAGACGGCCCGGGTAGATCGTGTACATTGATTCTGTAAAGTCACGTCTCAAATTGCATTGATTGAGTGACAGGTTTTAGTTACCAGACTTGACACAAAAGGTTGTAAAATCGCCGACGGAGTCAGCGACGTGTTGGAAAAAGTAGAAGCTGGTTTCATTTTCGGTTTTAGTCCTCGCGGCTCGCGCTCTGTCTGTATGAATAAAAAAGAATCTGCAAGGTATGTATAAACATACTTGTGTCTTGTGGATAATGCAGAAAGTTTAACGCTGCTGCCTGCTACGAGACAGCTGCTCCAGTTAGTGTCCAGTGTGGATTTCTCTGTCTCCGCGTGACGGCAATACCTAGGGTCTAGCGTTAGTTTCATTTTCGATGAAAAGGAAACTGATGGCCCATTTAGGTTCCAAACATGTGGTACGCGGCCCAGAGCAGAGCGGCATGGAGCGCATGCGGTCCTTGCTTCTCCCCCGTTTTAAAACTCGCTCGTTCTCAATAAAAAAAAAATATTTTTTGACCGCGGTAAGGACCCTGACACCGCGGTAGGCCGCGGTATATCGCGGTACGGCGGTTACCGTCCCCAACCCTAGTCGCAGACACAATTTTATAGGTCCCTTTGTTTTTTGTTTCCTACATTTAGTTTTTAATTTAACAAAATATATTAAAAAACATTCCCAAAAAGCTCAGTAATTTCATGAAGAAATCAAAGAAAAAAATCAAGAAATTCCATAAATTAGAACACAAAACATTTAAGAAGTAGTGAAAATAGGCGATCTACAAGCTCACAACGTGGTGCGAAGCGACACGTTGTGAGTAGGGATGTCCCGATACCACTTTTTTGCTGACCAAGTACAAGTACGAGTACTTAATTTGAGTACTTGCCGATACCGAATACCGATACTGTAAGTTATGTTTCTGTACAAGTGCATAAATAGTGTGGCGCTCCAAAATAAAATGCTTTAAATAATGATGTTGTCATGCCTAGAGTGAGAGAAGGTGAAAACACTGTTCATTAGTTGAACTAACACACACAAAACTGTGTCTTAGGACTTTTGATATGTTGTTACCAACATATTTATGGAACAAATGGTATCTGGCTCTGCCGTGGGCAATATCGGACGAGTACGAGTACAGCAAAATAGGCTGGTATCGGGGCGAGTACCGATACTGCGAGTACAGATACCGCATGCCTAGTTGTGAGCTTGTAGATTTGCTGTTTTCACAATTTTGGGTCCCGGGGCAAACCTTTAATTTCTCTTTTGGGTCTCGAGCTAGAAAGTTTTGGAACCACTGACTGCTCGATCATAGCGCCCTGAGCACTGGACCTATTTACAAGTCTATGTGCATCTGTGTTGCAGTCTGCCAGCAGACAACACTTTCTATCCATCTCCTAGGAAAGAACCTTACCAGCACAGAGAGAGAGAGAGAGACAAGCCAGAGAGAGAGACAGACAAACACAGAGACAAAGCGAGGGAGGGGGGCTCCCTTCATCTCTCTGCAGCATGTAAATAGTGCCTCCTTAATCAATGTCCAACAGTGCCCTTTTTCCATGTACTGTAGGTGCCACACTGTGGTGCAGGCCTTTTCTGCATGTAGACACCAGGTTAACCCTGCCCAGGCAGAAACAAAGGCCACCAGTCCGCTGTGTCCTGGACTTTAATGAGACTGCTTAACATAATTATGTTAACCCATGCTGAGAGCTGAAGGGCTCCTCTGATAGAATGTGATTGCTTGGAGAATGGAGAAACGGAATGTACAAGTGCTCTAGGACATTAATGAAATGGAGAAGGAACTAGAAGCAGTGCTCTTCCGAGCACAGGTCTCCGCCAGGTCAAGTAGGTTATTGTGGCCTCCTGGTGGCGCTATGATAGGCAAATGTGAAAAGGGTGCCATCAGTGCCATGTCATCTAAAATTGACCTGCTGGTTTAAGCCAACTAGGATGGAATATGAAATATCGGACAGATCATTCTTGATCACTTGACTATAGAGATAATCTGTACTGATTTGAGTAATTTTTGGAACAAATCTGAAGGCGTAATATAAAAAAAAATGTTTTACATAAGTCGGCCTCCTGGTGGCGCTATAAAAAGGGAAAAGGTTTTTTCTTGGCCTCTAGGGAGTGCGCATACAAAGTTTTACACTCATCAGTGGAGTTATCGTAAATTAATAACACAAATCGGCCTGTTATAGCGCCACCATGAGGCTGATTTGAAAACTTTGAAGTGGCATGTTTCCTCGGCCTAGTGGGAATGTGCGTGCAAAATTTTACGACAATCGCACTCTGTTCATGATTTGAGGCATTTTGTTCAAACTTGGAAGCCAATCTTAGCCATATGAAAAATCTGAAAGACCTGTTTTGTTTAATGACTACAGAGATACTGTGTACCGATTTGCGTGATTTTTGGACAAAATCTGAAAGGATTACCGTCCAAAAAACGTGTTTTTGCACAAATCCGCCTCCTGGTGGTGCTATAACAGGCCCATGCAAATTGGTGGCAGAGGTTCTGCTCTGGCACCCAGGGAGTGTGCGTGCACAGTTTTGCTGCCATTTTGCCAACGGTGCCGGAGATTAGCTCGGACACGCGGACGGACAGGGGCGAAAACATAGTGAGGCGAGTAGGTGTTGACTTAGTCTCGCGACTGTACACCTCACTGACGCCCTGAGATCAGATGAAGGCTAAATAAGGATAAGCATTAAACTAATCTGATGTCCATGGTGTTGAGTTTGGACCATGATGCGGATTACACAACAGCTTGAAAGCAAAAAGAAAGTAAGCTAGGTTAAGGAGGAGGGTATACCATTAGATTGCACTGGACAGTCTCTCTCTCTCTCTCTCTCTCTCTCTCTCGCTCTCTCTCTCTGTAAATTCATTCATTCAGTAAGTCTCTCCTCTGTGTCTCAATCCCGTTTCTCTATGGCTTTCTTCTCACTCTCCCACTCAACATGCACACAGACAGGCATGGAAACATAAGCCCCTAGTGCTGCTTAACAACCTGACCCGTGCGTGCAGGGCTTCGCTGATTGAGAACATTGCATTCAATTACAACCGGACTGTTTACCATGACAACAACCTTGTCCCTCCAGACCTTTTCCAAAGTCTTACCCAATTACAGAGCCCCCGAGTGCACATCTTAACCCACATTCCCTGTGATGGATTGAGTGAAATTAAGCAGAAGACTGGGACCTGGGTGGTGGTGGTGGTGGAGGGCTGGCATTATGTTACGAAATTACCCACTGAATGTATTAAAAACCGCTGTTCCATACCTGCATGCAATTATTATACATTAACAACGTTCTCCACTGCCAGCCTTCCAAATCTTGTGCACACACAGTACAATCAATACTGTGACAATATGAGAGGCTAGCTACAATTAGGCTATGCAAGGCTTTTATTATTATGTGCTACATCCCGCCGGCAGTTCTGCTGTGCAGTGTGTGTGTGTGTGTGTGTGGTGTGTGTGTGTGTGTGTGTGTGTGTGTGTGTGCATGTGTGTGTAAGTACCTCTATCTATTATGATGTCAATTAATGGCTTTCCAAGAGCAGGCTATATCCACTTACAGTATGGTGAGAAATGCAAGGGCGTCAATCATCTATGATCAGCAGAAAGTGACTGAGGCATAAACGTCACATGTAGCTTGGTCAATCTGCGTAGTCATTTGAGAGACAGACACATAGACAGACACACTCGCTAGTCTGGTCCACACCCAGACCGGATCACCCCCCCCCCCCCCCCCCCCCCCCCCCATTACATCCCTGCTTCATCGCAAAATGGTGTTGTGCAAAAATAGTGTAAATAGCACACTGCTCCTAGAAGCGTACAAAATGTTATTTTTTTTTCTTTGAAACTTTATATCTCTATTGACATGCCCAAAATAAGGATTGATTATGAATCGATTTCACTAATCTACATATTTCTTTATAATTGATTAAATCGAATAGTTTCATTATTGTTGCACCCCTAGTCAGAACTCAGAACATGTAGGCCTAGATATGCGGGGGACACAGAGACCAACAGACAAAGATTTAACACATAAAGATATCGATAAAATGAAAAACACATTTTGGTGGTCTACTTGTGCTTTTCCTCCAGAGAGTCATGGCGTGAGAAATGTAATAAAGGTGAGCAGATGGTGGTGTGTTCAGTCCCGTTACATTTCTGACATCAAACACATTGACCTGCCCATGGGGGTTAGAGGAGGGAAATAAAACAACAGAAGGAGGAGGACAGGCCAGGAGTCTGAGAAGGTCTTTGGAGACAGATTTATGTCCTTCTATTCTCACGCCACTTTTGTTGTGCAACGTATCAAGCGACTGACGCAAAGTGTCAATGGGGCTTTAGCTCAGGTCAATTTAGGCATAATATATCCTACTACTACTCTATCTGTACCAGGGCAGGAATTTCAGGGAGGCCACTAAGGCCATGGCCGTCGTTGCCCCTCAGTTTGGCCTTGTGCCCCTCCAAAAAATGCCATGCCCTGAGGCCACAGTGGCCTTAATGCCCCCAGCCCAGCTGACTGTACTACTTTCTCCTTTGTCTCTGTCATGTCAATATGTAGACACCAGTCTTTCTTGTCATGTAGACACCAGTATCTTGTTGAGTCTCCATTTTTAAACCAATCTAATATATTTGTGCAGGGCTGAGCATCAGATTGTAAATACCCATTTATTTATTTCACAGCAGATATTCTACATATTACATTTAACCTTAAAGGACCACCTCACCTCTGGGACAACCAGATCTTATTGTATTGTTGTTTGGGACACGATCAACACAACAACTGGTCATATGGTGCTTTGTAGCATGATGTTGCATCATCTATTGCATCATATGATGCAAAATGCATCATATGACCAGTTGTAGCATGCTGAAATACTAAATATCTAAAAACACAGATTGAACACAAAAAATAACTCAGGGTTGTGTTGATCGTGTCCCAAACAACAATAAAATAAGATCTGGTTGTCCCAGAGGTGAAGTGGTCCTTTAAATTCAATAAAGTATTTCAATGGACTAAAATCTTGTTTTATTTGATGGCCTTCCTGCCCTGGCATTTGGCCTTTGTGCCCTCACAAAATGGACAAACCCAAAGGCCAAGTGGCCTGGCAAGCCTTGCCCCTAAAATAATGAAATTGAAGGCCTGATCTGTACTGAATTGTGTCTAGTCTGTACACTACAATATTGTGTCAGCGCAGATCTCATTTAGCTGAGTGACCTTACTGCCCTCTGTCCTCGTGTGCCAGGCTCTGGTCTATGCTTACCTGAGCAAGACATAGACACACCACAACACATCACTAGTCACCTAATCTGGTTTCCCAGAAGTTTCTCATTTTCACCACACACACACACACACACACACACACACACACACACACACACACACACACACACACACACACACACACACACACACACACACACACACACACACACACACACACACACACACACACACACACACACACACACACCCCTGTGGCCCAGACCAAAATCAAAGTGTCTTTAGTATTAAGGGATGGAAGGATTGAGGTGAGACAAGGAGACAGAAGGGAGAAAGCAAAAATGAGCCAGAGGCAATGTCATTACTGTCACAGGCACCATTAGATCAGCAGCAGGCGTGAACCAGCCACCAGAGATGTTACGACAGGGTCATGGACAAAGAACAACTCTAATATAGTTACTGCAGGTAATAAAACATAATACAGTAAGTCTTCTTTGATAAATACTCCCCATACGCTGCAACCATGGAAAAAATAACAACTATGGTGATTGGTGAACATTTCCGGTGGGAAAACTATGTATACATAATTTTTTCTCCTCACTTTCGGACCTCATGCAGACCAATCAGATGATGGTCAGACAGAAGAGTGACTCTCATCAGGGTCTACAAACAGCTAAGGAGTCTGAAACTGATTTATACATGGGTGGCATAAGCACCTACTACAGTATCACATAATATCACACTTGCATAGAACCAATAGAGGGTGCTAAAACAATAATAGCATATTTCTCTTGTCTATCGTCACCTCTTATATGGTTAGGT
This sequence comes from Nannobrachium achirus, assembly GCF_963921795.1. Classification (NCBI taxonomy): domain Eukaryota; kingdom Metazoa; phylum Chordata; class Actinopteri; order Myctophiformes; family Myctophidae; genus Nannobrachium; species Nannobrachium achirus. The sequence goes on from NC_137820.1 coordinate 16,768,564, forward strand.
ATGGCTTCAAGAGCAAAAGCTTTCAAGGAACAGGCTCCTTTGTCTCCAATTGACTGTAATATGAGTAGCCATAGGATCGTTTAGATTTGTTTAATTTGATATGCAGGTAAAGATGCATATGAAGATGCATGTAAATCTTGTCATTCTTTAAAGATGATGGCAAAACGCACCAGTTTTGTCCACCATTCCTCTCCTGAGGTTGACAGTGCCAGAAGTTATCTAAGGTGAGACTTGTAGTAATTTCAAGGAGGCTGAGCAGTTTGGAAAATAGGTTACTGCTGCTCAGTCTGAGCTTCTTATTGGCAATGGAGCATACACTGCTATGTGCTGTCAGCACAACCTCATCTGCACTCATGCAGCTTCCTACAGTATGTATTTGAAAATGCGGATATCACCATGTTGACAGGGTCCTTTCACCTGTGGTATTGTTCTCTAAATTAATTTGCATTGTGGATATAGTCTTGAGAACTGATGTCCCTTGAAACTTTTAGGGTGAAGCCATTAAGCCAAACAGATTTAGCTTTAGCTTTTCTTTTTTTCTTTCTGTGACATTTTCAATAACAGCACAAACTAAAAAAGAAAATTTCTAAGAAATTTTAACTCATTCTGAGCCCAGGACATTAACGGATTAGGGGGTCCAGAGTGCCCCCTCCCGGCCCCATTAACGGCCGCTGTCTTATTTTGAAGGCCAGAAGTCTAGACCGGAAGTACTTCCGGTCTGACGTCATCGGATCGTGCGCCGGAACCGATGCGTGTCCACGTGGAGTTGTGTAATGGCCGACCGGGAGCTTTTATAACTGTGTAAAATAAGCGAGCATCTGCCTCCATCCTAGCTTCTAAAGTGTAGTTTTGAGATAATGGACATTAAAGATGAGATCGGCCGTCCACCTCAATGTTATGGGATGACTATTGTGTGCTCGTGGAGCCGTGATGATGACAAATCAGCGCGGATTTCGTCTCCGGAGCGTCGGCCATTGTACTAGGTATTTTTACTCGCCGTTAGAGTAATATATTACTTTTCCCGCGACATCGCGTGGATGGCACTATAGATACTCTATTACTTTTCCCGCGACATCGCAGGGTTGGCTTTTAATGAGTTAAGTGTGCCTGCAGCTCGCTCAGTGTGTGCAACCTTGTATAGCAGTTGGCAGTGATGGGCAAGCTACTTGGAAAATGTAGTAAGCTAAGCTACAAGCTACTATTGATGAAATATAGCTTAAGCTACAACAAAGCTACCCACAGAAAATGTAGCAAAGCAAGCTACAAGCTACACTGCAAAAGTAGCTAACTACAACAAAGCTACTTTTTGTTTTTCTTCTTTTTTAATCAACTTCATGATCAAGTACAACTTTCCACCAAACAAATAGGCAGGCAAAAAATGTTCAGTTCGATTGATTATTATAAAACTGGAAACAAGCCCTCGTGTCTGGCTTTTTGTGTCATCCTTTCATTTACTTTTTAAATTAAATGTGTACCTTTTCAGGCCGTGACCCCCCCAAAAAATCCTATTTGAACTGGGGACCCCACCCTGACAAGCAATTGGAATTAGGAGTTGAGGCATTTAGTTTCACATTTCTGTTTCACCAATACATTTTGTGTAAAATAGCAGATCTACAAGCTCACAAGGCCTCGGAACACAAGGCGTTTCGAGCTTGTAGATCTGCCATTTTCACAATTTGTGCCTCTTTTACTATATTGTCAATTTGGCCAATGGTTGACCAGTTTTTTATAGTTGATAACTTTTTATGCAGTTTTGGTCTTTTATTTATATTTTTTTAGGTATTAAAAATGTCTAAAAGGTCCTTAAATTGCCACTTCACTGTCAATACTTAGCTGTGGACAAAAGAGTGCACTGACTTCTGTGTGCTGTCAAAACAGCTGATAAGCTGCAGCCAGCGGTGGACAGTAACTGAGTAATGTACTTGAGTACTTTTACTTTTATTTGTACTTCAAGTAGCTTAAAAGCATGTAGACCTACCGGTATGTACTCTTGAATACATACGTTTATTTAAAAGCAAGTACTTTTTTACTCTTACTTGTAACTTTTTGACTGATTTACTGTGGATTGGAGTAAATGTGACCAGGAGGAGTGGGCTAGTACTCTGTACTCTTACTCAAGTAGGCTACTCGGGTCGAGTACAGTCCATCTCTGGCTGCAGCGCAGCGCCTCAAGCCTAATTTATGCTCCCCACCGGAGATCTACAAGCTCACAATGTTGGCATTTGCAACGCGATGTGAGCTTGTATGTCAGTTCTCACTCAGACGCTCTCTGAACACTTCACCGTGTCGTTCCAAGAGCGTATGTATGCAGCAACCCTGGAGTCTAAAAATAGCTACGCTACGCTACAGCTACGCTGGTTCAAAAGGAGCTGCGCTACCGTGACGCTACTGATAAATGTAGTTAAGCTATGTAGCGTCGCTACTTGTAGCTCGCTACTGCCCATCACTGGCAGTTGGTGTTAGCATTAGCATTTTGCATTAACATTAAAATCATTATTAGAATTTTTTACTTCAGCATTTTTATCATTAGCTTTAACATTAACATTTTTTTAGCATTAACATTATCATTGATGTTTTTCCTTTAAACATTAGGCATTTGTTAACATTAGCATTTGTTAACATTAGCATTTGTTAGCATTAGCATTAGCATTTTTAGAATTTGTTAGCATTTGCATGTGTTAACATAGCATTAGCATGTGTTAACATTAGCATTTGATAGCATTAGCATTATCATTTGTTAGCATTAGCATTTGTTAGCAGTAGCATGTATTAGCATTAGCATTTGTTTGCATTAGCATTTGTTAGCATTAGCATTTGTTAGCATTAGCATGTGTTAGCATTAGCATTTGTTAGCATTAGCATGTGTTAGCATTAGCATTTGTTAGCATTAGCATTTGTTAGCATTCGCATTAGCATTTTTAGCATTAGCATTTGTTAGCGTTAGCATGTGTTAGCATTAGCATTTGTTAGCATTAGCATGTGTTAGCATTAGCATGTGTTAGCATTAGCATGTGTTAACATTAGCATTTGTTAACATTAGCATTTTTTAGCATTAGCATGTGTTAGCATTAGCATTTGTTAGCATTATCATTTGTTAACATTAGCATTAGCATTTGTTAGCATTAGCATTTGTTAGCATTAGCATGTGTTAGCATTAGCATTTGTTAGCATTAGCATGTGTTAGCATTAGCATTAGCATTTTTAGCATTAGCATCTGTTAGCATTAGCATGTGTTAACATTAGCATTTGTTAGCATTAGCATTAGCATCTGTTAGCATTAGCATGTGTTAGCATTAGCATGTGTTAGCATTAGCATTTGTTAACATTAGCATGTGTTAGCATTAGCATTTGTTAGCATTAGCATTTGTTAGCATTAGCATTAGCGGTTAGCCGTTGGGACTGTGGGACCACCCACCGAGTTTGTGACCAGTAACGTGTTGGGAAGTGGAGACATGGCTGTTTAAAGCCCAGCCAATAGGAAGGTAGAGGGGGCGGGGCTTAAGCATTTACAGATAGTTCCTATTTGCCATGTAAGTACACACAGCGAGTTTCGAGACGGTACCATGCTGCAAACTGGAGATAAAGCTGTTTAAAGCTAAGCCAATAGGAAGATAGGGGCGGGGCTTACGAGGGGGCGGGGCTTAAGTAATAAGTCCCTATTGGCCGTTTAAGTCCAGACACCAAGTTTCAAGACGGTACCATGCTGTGAACTGGAGTAGTGGCTGTTTAAAACCCAGCCAATAGGAATACAGAGGGGGCGGGGCTTAATCAATTACAGCTCATCCCTATTGGCCGGAAAAAGACCAAAGTTGTGTGTGCATTTTAAAGTTTAAATCACTTTGCTAGGCAAAAGTATGGCAGAGTTATGTGGCGCCAAAGTTTCTGGGTTTTTTACCGAGTCCCCCATTCAAAGTCAATGGGGGTTTTTGCGCGTCGTTTTTTGCGAATTACGTCGCAATGGTAACGTGGATCGGAAAGAAAAGTAATAGCACCCCATTCCCGACCGAGACGCACGTTTTGATGTATATATTGCGGCGGTGGCGTGAATTGTGCGGCAGTTATTACGTGCCGAAATTTTGTGGCGACATTACTTACTTAAGTATGGCGGATTACAATAAGTGTTTTGCCATTGCATTGCATGGCAGGCACACTTAATAATTGAAACGAAAATCTCTGTATCACTAGAATATACATAATTACTCCCAACATGAAGTGGCATATTACTAAGCTACACTTTTCTCTTTTCATTTTTATGAATTCCCCCAAAGTCCTTGTCTTCCTTGATTATATGTCAAATTGCAGAAAATTGCATCACTATTTTAGTTATTTCTGGGGAAGGACCCCCATGCCCCCGCTCTAATTGTGAAGAATTGTGGCTTGCATGATGCCCCTGTGACTTGCCAACTAACATCTGATAACTCTTCCATATTCTCTATAAATTTATGTTTCACATAATGTTTTACATCAATACTATAGTATAGTCCTGAAGGCTTAGGAACAGACACACCAAAGACATATCATGCACCTATTTCAAAGTCCAAATCATAATGCTATGCACAAAATACATGCCCAAAATAGGGACACCAGGTTGAAAGTGCTTAATGTAATTCTCAGGGTTACAATTATAACTGCAAAGGGCATATTGCAAGTAAGCAAAAGAAAGAAAACTGGTGATTATTACGAGTCTATCCACAAGGAACGTACACAGTACACACACACACACACACACACACACACACACACCACACACACACACACACACACACACACACACACACACACACACACACACACACACACACACACACACACACACACACACACACACACACACACACACACACACACACACACACACACACACACACACACACGAGGAATAGGTACACTACTGTCAAATGAATTCACTGGTTCCATTAGCTCAATGCACTTTGTTATTCTCTAATTTTGACAATACCTCAGTCAGTATTGTCCAGCGTTGAAAACCCGAATCATGAGTAGTACATCCAGTTCCGGTGCACACTGATACCATAGCCATAGCATTTTCGGTCAGCCCAGCTGGTGTTACTCCAGGGAAACCTCCCTAGAGTGTACTGGCAGGGAGTTTGTTGACCTCCTGATGAAACAGCCTCATGTGAAGAGGCTTGGCTATGTTGTGAAATTCTAACAGCAGTGAGTGACACTGCGTGAGAGGGAGAGGGCCTGAAAAGTGACTGATGAGTCTTGTCTCTCCCTCCAAACTGCCTCCCTAGTCGCTACCTCTTCTCACTAGGGTATTATAAGCAAACAGTCAATCATTCTCCCTCCTGGCTGGCCCCATGGGCAGCTCTCACCCAGCAGGGGATGAAAGAGAGACAGGTGTGTGGAATTCACCCTGTGCTTTGTGTCCTAACTACAGTAGGGAGAGGAACACCATATCAAATTGATGTGGTTCTCCATCCAATAGCTCCAATAGATGAAAGACCAGAAATACTGAATTCTGAGTTGCTAACAATACTTCTGTCTGGTTAGGTATAATAAGTCAGATGGAAATCCAACAACAGGAGGTAATTGTCACAGGATTGGCACTAATGACACATTCGTATCCTAATGTGCACTGCTGCAGTTGAAGAAATTCCTTTTTATTGAATGTGTGCATTTGATTATGTGAGCTCTATGCTCAATTCATGTGCATATATTTAGTTAGTGCCGTTTTAAATGTCTGTACTGTGTGTGTGTGTGTGTGTGTGTGTGTGTGTGTGTGTGTGTGTGTGTGTGTGTGCGTGCGTGCGTGCGTGCGTGCGTGCGTGCGTCCGTCTACATCAGATATAGCTGGGCCATGATAATTTCCTTCTTCATAGAGGGAATGTTGGAGGGAGACACTACAATACAGGCAATTATTTATCCCCTCACTATTAACCATGGCAGATATTACTTTGGAATGCAGCAGTCTTGGAGGACTTCCTCCCACAATACCACAGCCCATAAGGTTGGTTACTAATAATGAGAACATCACAGCTCATAATAATAATATATGCATATTATCCACTTAAGCACTGTATTTCATTATGTACAATGGTGGCTTGTAAAAATAGACAATCTACAACATGTCACGCAAGTTATAAGCTTGCAGGTCTGCTAGAATATATCAAAGCTTATTTAAAGAAAAATCATTGATAATCAAGGCAAAAGTATGAAAAAATATTGCTGAGCCCAAGTCTGGAATGATCATTACCCAGCCCTATTCCAGAGCCACTTTCTTTGATTGACATACTAATATTACAAGTCGGCCTATGCCGCCTAGCCGCAAATTGCAACACTAGATTTTTTATACTCGGAGGAATCTAGGGTTGCAATACCTCCCATAGGGATCCAATGCATCAAAACGTTTTTTTTGCTATCTGATTGTATTAAACGACTTCAAACTCACCAATATTGTGGCTCTATGGAAAGCTTGGAATTTACTCTTGCTATCTGCAAAGTGTTTGTTTCAGAAAAATCCACCGTAGAATTGTTATGATTTATTTTCTGTCAAGAAATCCGAGCAGACATGGTTTATTTTCTAAGTGTTGAACTTCGGAAGCGCTCGTCTTCTATTTACGCAGCGTCCCGCTGCCTCCTGCATTATGTGACATTTAGAACCCAGCAGGTGGTACACAGGACCGCTGAGTGACTTCCCACAAGCGCTTCCAAACTCCAGCACTTAAAAAAAATAATCACCCGAAGCCAATTTCTTGATAGAAAGTAGCTCCTAACAATTCTACAGTGGATTTTTCTGAAACAAACACTTTGCAGATAGCAAGAGTAAATTCCAAGCTTTCCATAGAGCCACAATATTGGTGATTTTGAAGTCGTTTAATACAATCAGATAGCAAAAAAAAAACGTTTTGATGCATTGGATCCCTATGGGAGGTATTGCAACCCTATTCAGATCCGAGTATAAAAAAATCTAGTGTTGCAATTTGCGGATATATAGCCTATATATGCATGCTACAAGAAAAGGAACTAGGCATACTGTATGTACAGGGGGACAGCAAAAATGTATTTTCAGGGCCCAGCTAAACAACTCCCATATTTTCATATTGTTTATTGGCTCTTGCATCTTTCAACATGTACTTTTTTAGTACAACATACTAACTAGTCAGAGCACACACACACGCACAGACGCAGGCACGCACGCACGCACGCACACACACACACACACACACACACACACACACACACACACACCGTAAAAATCTCCTCTTAATTATATGAGGGTCCCTGGCATATCTTTTCAAATGGGAGTCCGCAGGCTAATCAATTTGGGGGTCCTTGACATAAAAAGAAGTTTGAGAACTAGGCTAGCCAAGCAATGCACGAACAGTTAACTCACCGGGCCGTGAATGGTTCAGTTGGAGTAGCCTGGAGACAGACAGGTATGTTGCATAATTCGTGAACAAAATAGCTTTGATAATCCTGTCGGGGGGAATTTGCCGCCATGAAGTTGTTGAGCATTCCAGCCAGCTGCCGGTCAACTCTACTCAACTGCCTAAAAAAACCTGCGCTCACCAACAGAGCACTTAATTTAATATATAACTATTTTTAGGTCAGTTCCTTTATTTATAGCCTAACCTCCTTTCATGAACAAACAGAAGGCAACACAAATACCGCCGACTCATTTAACCCAGCCGGGGAACACACATCTGATTCTGAAGTGCGACACACATTGTGTGATGATGATGCACAAATCTACGCCTTCAAAATAAAACTACTATTTCACAATAACATGTCCATGTGGGGTAGCCAACGAACGGATGAATGACCTCATGGATGAGGCTCAAAGAAGCTCAATCTGGTTTTCATATTTCTTCTATCATTTGAAAAGATGATACATCTATGACAAAGGGCGATATAAATGACTCATTTAAAAAAAGTGGTCATGTGGCTCAACTTGCCCCAGGTTAGGGGTAATACAATTCAAAGACCGACATGATATTCTAAACTTACAGTTTAAACTTGAACAAATATTTACTTATCAGAAATATTTTAATAACACATTTCCCTTTTGCAAATAGTCTTATTTCTTTTCTTACGGTTATTTAAACTGCAAGAAAAACGATTAAAACCAATTAAATAAAGGTTGTTATTCAGAACCTTTTAATATGTGCAATTTTTAATATAATATTGAAAACTCTTAAACAAGTGTATTCATCTCATCATATTGAAAACTTCTCTTAAACGAGTGTATTCATCTCATCAAAATGAAAGATCATTAAGCTTAATTTGAGTAGCAAAGACCTAATAAAAATATGAATGGTGATAGGATAATTGGCTCAATTAGCCCTATTCACGCCCCGCCCACTCAGCAAATTTCTCAGCAACTTCCTGGTGCAGACGTCAGTTTAGAAGGGGAAACTATAACAGAAATAGCTGGACTTAACGCCAACAAATCATTATTTTGAACGTTAAAGTAAATTATAATGCTTTGTCCCTTTTACTATCTTGTGTTCTTGATCATGCTAGCCGTATTTTATACTTTACTATTCGGAAATTGCATTAAATTTGCGATTTCTATGTTAACTCTATAGGCTTATAGTAGGGTTTTCCCCTTCAAAACGTGACTTCAGCACCAGGGGGATGCTGAGTGGGCGGGCCGTGAATAGGGCTAATTTACCCCAAGGCATTTTGTTCATCTTGCCCCACGGCCACCATTTTGACAAAACTTGGCTAGCTTCAGGCTGATTTTTGGCAAATGATTCACATAGTTCTATACATTGGGATATCACCAACATGCATGATGTATACGTTTAGACCCGGTTACATTTGCTTTAACATAAAAATCATTATACCATAAAAGTAAAAAAATTACTTCAATCCAGGCGCGGCCAAGATATAGGCAAACCACGGGGTACAATAGGCTTTGCGATGAATAAATGGCCGTATCTGTGTCGCCCTACACCTACTTTGACGATGGCTAATGAAATCAATCAACATAACAGGCAATATATTAGGCTACAAATTACACAGGGCAACGCAAGACAAAACAATAAGCACTAATATAAAAGGTTTTAATCCCTGATAATGTCATAGTAATCCAAATAGTCTATAGTTCTTTTTCAAAGTAGGCCTATCAAGTTCAAGCAACCAGTCAAGGTGACCTCATTCTCAGGCCCTTTCATTCTGTATTCTGCTTGTTGCAGAGAAACGTCTCTCCACACAGCAGAATGTTAGAAGATGGTTAGTGGCGCATTTGGAAAGATTTTCACAGGACAGTTGTCCTGTCCAGTAGCATAGGTGATTGTTGTGGGGAGTTCATTAAGCTATTCTCTCTGATGTTATCGATGAACCAAGCATGTTGTTACATTTCTGAAATTACAATCCCATCCCATCCAATACAAATCACAAGGAAGCACCTTTTAAAAGTTATTTCATGCCAAAAGTGTCAGATCCAGGTAACCAACTTAACCGCACTAGGAAAAAGGCAGGCGCGAAGCAGTGCCTCTTCTATCTCCCCAATATAGCCTAGTATACTGTGTGATGCGTTGTCCTTCCACCTGGACAGCAGAGCCGTGGGCATTGTTGTGTTGTTTCAAGAATGAGGGAGCTTGTTATTGTGTGCCGTTTTTGCTATGTGTCCTGACGTCGCAAAGTGTTTTTTTTTAGGGAGACAGACAGACACCTTCACGTCTAATCACAAAAGAATCTCAAAACACATTGACACTGACAAAAGACCAGAGCAGTCAGGGCGGAAGCATCCAGGCAGGTCTGTCTATCGGGGGGCGAAATTCATGATGAGGGGGCTGCCTCGCTGAGGGAAGGCAGCTGTTAATGCCTGTCCTTGCCTTGCTTCGAACAGCAAAAAACACTTTTTTGTGTAGAAATATGCTTGCCATTTTGCCCATGTGTCTGTCAACTCCACATCCAGGTGGAAATGATGGTTGTGTTCTTATTTTAAGGTCAAATGACAACTCATGTGTATAGTTTTAAGGATACAGGGGGTGGTTCATCTTACCCACAGGTTCATCTTACCCCGTTCTCCCCTAAATATACTATATATGGACCCTGCTGAAACTGCCTTCGTACTCTTCCAAGTGGCAGAGCATGGATCTCAGAGCGAGCCTGAGGAGCTGCCTGCTATTAATTAGGCCTGTGTATATGTAGAGCATACAGATGTAAAGACATGTAAAGGCTTTTGATTCATTGCCTATGACGACATAGCCAGCAACGGTTTTGCAGAAAACGTAGGAATGCTGTAGCTTATTGCTTGCGACCAAAGGTCGCATTATACCCTGAAAAACCTCGTCGCTTGTCTGACTGTCCGTACGTCCGTACAGGAAGTGATGTCAGTGTGATGTCAGTGAGTCACAGTGATGTGGTACAGAATGACTCATATATGGGCATAAAAAGGATGTCACGTGACATCACTTCCTGTACTGACAATCAGACAAGCTACGAGATTTCTCAGGGTATAAAAGTCCATATATGGTCATTCCCAGAAAAAGAAAAAAACATGAACAAACTCCCCCCAGAATGACAACAACTAGAATCGTCAGAGAAACGCTGTGGTTGGCCAGATGGCCAAGAATTGGCGCGACCTCGCCCTTTAGGGTGAGGTCGCATGTCACCCTGAGGTGGCAAGTCACCCTGAGGTGTCTTACTAGTAATATATACACAGTATTCCCGTCAGGGTCAGAGTTACATTAACTCTCAGGATTTTGTGTGTTGGAGCACAGATCAGAACTAAGTCATCAGCCGTGGGAACTTTGAACAACAGGCACCTGCAAAACGTTGTACTGTACAGTGGTCTATGTCAGTGGTTCTCAACCTTTTCTGGCCTCGATCCCCAAAAAAATCATATTTTAACTGGGGACCCCCCACCCTGACGAGCACTAAGAGTTGAGGAGTTGTATAACATGGTTCTATTGTGAAAATAGCAGAGCGTTGCGAGGCGTTGTGAGTATGTAGATCTGCTATTTTCACAATTTCTGCCTCTAATATTTGACAATTTGGCCAATGTTTAATTTGTGATTTTAGAGGTATTAAAAAGTCCTTAAATTGTCACTTTAGAAATGTGCAGATACCCTCTATACACATAAACTTTATGTTGGTTTGTTGACTGTTGAGAGAGAAAACAATGTTGCACATTAAGTTAATCATCTGGGGACCCCCCAAAATAATTTGGGGACCCCCCTAGGGGCCCCGACCGACCCACGGGTTGAGAACCACTGGTCTATATGTCATGAGCAAGCAACCTGTTGCTCTGGCATGGATTACTGTAGAGTCACTGTAGAGTCACTAGACTCATGACTGACTTCTTTCCACTCCACAGTATGTAGTGTATATCTTTCCTCCAAAGTGGAACAGAGTGAGCAATAAACAGCCAATACATTACATTACAAAGTCTGGGTTGTGTCACACACACACACACACACACACACACACACACACACACACACACACACACACACACACACACACACACACACACACACACACACACACACACACACAAAAGGGGCTGTTATTCTAATGTCTCACAGTAGGAAGCCAGTCTATCACAGAGGAGCAAAAGCCTCTTTTATCCTCCATCACAAGCAGACACGGACCAATGCAATATGTTTTCCTGAAGTCACAAACACTCTCAGACCCACAAACCACTCAAAGCCAAGTTTAGCATTATACACCAACCCACACACACAGACACGCACGCACGCACGCACGCACGCACGCACGCACGCACGCACGCACGCACGCACGCACGCACGCACGCACACACACACAACACACACACACACACACACACACACACAAAATGTCCCTATGCTCCATAAACAAACAAAACAGTGAGTATAAAGGACGACCAACATAAAATTTGAGCTCCATGCGTAGCAGATGTCCCTTCAGTGAATCTGCAGTGCACAAGTGTTTGCTGAAGATAAGTCCTATCAGTCCAGTTCCCATGAGAGAAAAAATCACCAAAAGCTAGGTACTGTAGCCAGGTGTATTTTTTTTCTTCTTCTTTTTCTTTTTTTCTTTTTTTTTGCTGATGCCACTGGGTAAACAACTCCTGCGCTGCAATATATTGCACGAGACACAAGCACAGATGCACGGCATGTAAGTAAGAGAGGGCAGACTCACCACCACTCACTCAGCCAAGAATGTGCCAAATGTGTGTAGTGGAGAAGTAGAGAATATTCCACAGGCTTTGTGCTGAAGAGGTGCTGGCACTGCAGAATCGCACCCTCGCCACTTTATCCAAGGAGAAACACCACAGCACACGTTTATATATGTATACACCCAGGGAGGAAGGAAGCGTGTGTGCGAGAGAGGGTGGGGGGTGAGAGTGAAAGGAGATACGTGAAAGGGAGGAGAGAGAAAGGGGGGTGTAGTGTGTAGAGAGAAGGGGAGGGTGGTGGGGGTGTGTGCGTGCGTGCGTGCGTGCGTCTGTCTGTCTGTCTGTCTGTCTGTCTGTCTGTCTGTCTGTCTGTCTGTCTGTCTGTCTGACTGCCTGCCTGCCTGCCTGTCTGTCTGTCTGTCTGTCTGTCTGTCTGTCTGTCTGCCTGTCTGTCTGTCTGTCTGTCTGTCTGTCTGTCTGTAAGTGCACATACCGGTACACATATGTGCTTGTGTCACACACGCGCCACACACACACGTCTCCTCCTAATTGTCTTGTTGTCCAAACAAATACTGCTGCTGTCTAAAGCCCCAGTGCTATCGTCTGTACTGCAAGACAATGAGCACCAAGCGGCTCCTGTTTGTCAGCTTTGTGCATAATCTGTGGGTGTCTGATGGTCTGGCACCCACAGCCTGCATACGTTTCACCTGTATAATGTATAGCGAACAATGCCCCTAATAAGCACAGAGTGACTCCTCCTGTTCCATTAGATGTGGCGTGCTGGAGGTGTTCTCTGAGTGAGGGCTCCCACCTGCAGCTCTGTGCACAACATGCGAGTGGCCTCTGCGCTCCGCCCTGCACTCTGGCTAATTGAAACAGATGGAGGGGCGGCGGAGGTTGAGGAGGAGCCCTCGGGGCCGCACTGATGAAAGGGGAGGTGGTACTGAGGAGAGGCCCAGGGCACACAGAGGAGGGGGAAAGAACACACATGCGGTAGTCACGCTTGCTCAGAACTGGTAAACAAAAGGTGTTTAGGGAGTGTTTTTTCAGTAAGACAACAAACTAGAAAGATTGCACTCCGTCGAATGCATACTTCCGCCATAAGCCAATGTCGGTCCACCTGAGTTATAAGTGATTATGTAATGTTGACCTTGCACTTCATTGTGACGAAGTTAATCATCTCTTTGGGGAAGCCTACTGAACACTCCCACCAAGTTCATGAAAAAACTTGTGTTTCTACCATGACCCTTTTGATCCAAAAGCTATTAATGGGCCTAACCCTTGGGACAGCAATGTATCATACCCACTAAGTGGAATGAAAACTTGTCAATGCTTTCTAAAGTTATTTAGTTGAATAGCATACAGAACACACATCCAAAAGGGTACAAGTCACCAGTCAGAGATAATTTGTGGTACAAAGAATCTTGCATGCAATGCTTGTTTTACTCCAATGCTCATCCAATTCCTTTTCAATTAATGCACCCCAAATCCATTGACTGTTTGAAGATGTGGTCTTTACTAGTGAACAATATTCATTGAACCAATATATCTCATCTACATGTTTCAGCCTTTGACCTTCATCAGGACATGATGTCATATCACATCCTCCTGATATAAAGACATGACCTTGATTTTTGACCTTCTTAACAAAAAGTTAACCATCTCTTCAGGGCGACGTACTGATCGTTCGCACCAAGGTTGAGAGTTGAACCTGGCCATCCATTCTGAAGTTATTTGTTAACAGACAGAAAGGCAAAGAAACAAATTGAATGGATATATGAATATAATTCACTAAGACCATCAAGGTAATCTTTATGCAAATTGCCTGACTTTCCTGCGTATTCAAGCTCCTGAAACATTAAAACACACTTGCGGGCAGCAGAAGCCTGAAGCCTTAGTTAAACATGAATGAGCTTGTGACTGCAAGGTTGAAGGTTCTAATCTCTAAACCAGCTGGGGAAATCTGAGCAGCAGGAGCAGCACTCTCGTTCTGCCCTTAATTCTCCACAGTACCATCCTCATCCACTTGCATTTGATCTCACTTTCTCATATTAGCATAGTCATCTTTTTTTGCAGAAACATACCGCGTTGTGGGAATGTTTTGTTCATTACCCAGCACTATTTTATCATTAGGCTGCACTGGCTTTAGTTACAATATTGTGAATATGGGAAGATTTTTACTTGACTGTTATTCTGTCATTCTTTGGCCCTGGGCCTCTTCCAACATGCAGCCATTCCTAATCAGTGGGTTGGTGCCCCAAAATACTTCCTCAGATTCTCTGATACGGTCGTGGAAAAAGAACAACTTGACAAGACTCACAGTAACACTGTATATTGGGTCCTAAGTGAATGGCCGATGCATATTCAACGTCCCTGCAAAAGCAATTGAGTTCAACAGTACATGGCAAATTATGCAAATTAAGTACAAGTTGCTATTGTTATCGTGAATTGAAATAAAACGAGAAAGTAAATGTGAAGTGTCCTTGGGCAAGATGCCCTTGCCAGAGTTCTGTTGCCAACACACTGTACTTTATAGTGCTTAGCTCCCTTGTGTGTGTGTGTGTGGGGGGGGGGGGTGCAGAGATATGGTATAAAAGGCTGTGTGTGTGTGTGTGTGTGTGTGTGTGTGTGTGTGTGTGTGTGTGTGTGTGTGCGTGCGTGCGTGCGTGCGTGCGTGCGTGCGTGCGTGCGTGCGTGCGTGCGTGCGTGCGTGCGTGTGCGTGTGCGTGTGTGTGTGTGCGCAGTCTGCACACATTAGTGAATACATTTCTTAAAGGGTACTGGTAGCAAATCATCAACTTTTTTCTGGATGTAGTTTAATTTACATTTACATCAGCTATATTGAACAGCTTAAAACTATGTGAAAAATGTGGAATTTCACAAAGACACTATGTTTTATACAATATTATCACAGTATGATGTAATTTATTACAGTAGTAGAAGTAGTAGTAGCAGTAATAGTAGAAGCCTATAGCAATAAACCGCTAGCAATAGCAACAGAAATGGGTTTTAATCATTTCAAGGCATAATGTTTTAAATGAAGGATCAT
Source organism: Nannobrachium achirus (assembly GCF_963921795.1). Taxonomy (NCBI): domain Eukaryota; kingdom Metazoa; phylum Chordata; class Actinopteri; order Myctophiformes; family Myctophidae; genus Nannobrachium; species Nannobrachium achirus. The sequence goes on from NC_137820.1 coordinate 16,783,689, forward strand.
AAATACATTTGAAACCAGACTCAGCATGCTCTACTGCTTTCATTCAAATCACACTGTTCCTACCTGGGTAATGTTGACCCAAACACCTCTTCAACAGGCAGGAAGAAAAAAGGGAAGGACGGTCTGTCTGTCTGTCTGTCTGTCTGTCTGTCTGTCTGTCTGTCTGTCTGTCTGTCTGTCTGTCTGTCTGTCTGTCTGTCTGTCTGACTGTCCGTCTGTCTCACCAGGACACACTAGTTGGGATGGAGACAAACCATCTGACAAACGATACGATCCACACACCATTCAGCAAAAGCCATGCTCTTCTAAACACCTAGAAAATAGAGTTAAGTCCCAGTTCCAGTTTGAATCATCTCAATAGATGTCTGAGAAAACACTGGTGTACTGCAGGCAGACTGCTTGCCGAAGAAGCTTGATGAGGCACCCACACAAGCAAGCACACACAGTGTATGGTATGGCGGCCTTTCTTTGTTCTCTGCAGTAAGAGGATCCTGGCCAGGGTAACAATACCTGTTCATTCAAGCGGCCCTGGCCTGGGTGAACTGAGCTAAGATGAGCTGATGTGAGCCGGGCTTGGAGAGGCCAGACAGACATAGGGGGGGTAGAATACCCCCACTGTGTGCAACCAGGACGGAGGCACTCTTTCAGCAACGGGGGGGCCATTAATTCTCAATCCTTGGCTCTGTGTGCGTGCGTGCGTGCACGCGTGTGTGTGTGTGTGTGTGTGTGTGTGTGTGTGTGTGTGTGTGTGTGTGTGTGTGTGTGTGTGTGTGTGCGTGTGTTGTGTGTGTGTGTGTGTGTGTGTGTGTGTGTGTGTGTGTGTGTGTGTGTGTGTATGTGTGTGTGTGCGCGCGCACGTGTCAACATGAGTTCATTCAGTGAATGGGTGCAAATGGGACATTCTGCAGTACATTTACGTTTGGTACTTCTAGTACATTTTGATACCAATACGTTTGTACTTTTACTCAAGTACATTTCCAGACTTTTATTTGTAACAGATTATTTCTACATTGCAGTATTGGTACTTTGACTTTAGTAAGAAATGTGATTACTTTTACCACCAATGCTGATTAGAGACAGGTTAGAGGAGGTCTGATGAGAAGATGACAGTGGGAGCAGTTGTTGAAAGTTGGAGGGAGATAGAATGAAGCAGATCACCTGTGTGTTAACTCTCCCTCTCTCTCCAGAGGTAACATCGGCATTAATAATTGAGGAATGCCAGAGCAGTCTGTGAGCGTGTGAAGTCAGTCCGTCTCCGTTTTTTAGCTTAAAAAACTATCACTTAAGGGTCCCTTAAATAAAGACACTTAAGGTTACATTTGTACACTCAGATTTAAAAGAACGCTCCTGGATTTTCTAGGCAAAAGTGTCAAATAATAGTTTTCCAGTTCTACTGTCCTTTGTATTTTATTTTACCAGTAAGACTCCCTAATCGGGAGATAAGCGACCGTCAGGTCGCAGCGTGATTTTAGGGCAAAATGTGTAGGAGCAGTGTCCAAAAATGTGGTTCAAAAAATCGGCCTGATGGTGGCGCTATATGGGACATCCATATTGATGAGATGAGTGTAGACATACTGTGTACCGATTTGCGTGATTTTAGGGCAAAATATGTAGGAGCAGTGTCCAAAAATGTGTTTGAAAAAATCGGCCTGATGGTGGCGCTATATGGGACAGATCCATGTTGATGACATGAGTGTAGACATAGTGTGTACCGATTTGTGTGATTTTAGGGCAAAATCTGTAGGAGCAGTGTCCAAAAATGTGTTTTGCAAGAATCGGCCTCATGGTGGCGCTAGAAGAGGGCCATGTGAGAAATGAGGGGTGGGGTCTCCGCGTTGCCTTGGCGGACGAATAGGTACTGGCCCCGGCTCTCCCGGACGCTCCTAGCCCGAGTTACGGCATTTTATGTGAGCTGCAGTGGAGGGGGTCCTCCACTGGGGGCGCCACCACTTTGGCATCCGTTCTGGAGCACCAGGAGTCGGTGGTCCCCGGGAATTCCCCGTGAGCAGCCCCGTTGGGGTGTTCATTTGGTCATTTTTGCACATTTGGTCATTCTTTACATCTGGGGGTCCCCCAGGGACCTGGGGGTTGTAGTTTGGCAGGCAAGGAGTGTGTGTGCAAAATTTGGCATGGATCGGGGCAACGGTTGCGGAGATATGAGCAGGGCAATAGTGTGACGTGTGAGGTGTGACAGACAGACTGACGGACGGACGGACGGACGGACGGACTGACTGACTGACTCACAGTTTGTGAAGGCTTTGATAGTAAGTGCGACCTGACGGTCGCAATAAACATCTCTAGCACAGCAACCCAATTATTGCAGAGCACAACTCAGTTCTTGTCGAAGTCAGAAGGCATCACACACACACACACACACACACACACACACACACACACACACACACACACACACACACACACACACACACACACACACACACACACACACACACACAAGTAAATATTTTGGCAACTTGTAATAACCATCTCCACTGTCTGACAACCCATGTTTAGATCCTAGATGAAGGATTTCTATTCCATTCAAGGACCCGCCAGTCACACAAAAACGTTGTCTGACAAGGATTTCTATCAACATCAAGGAGACACAAGTTGTGCAAAAATGGAATGTAGTTTGAAGACAACCGGTGTTTTGGGAGGGTCCATTTCCAGCTCTCCTCCAAAGGAAGTCGACTGACACAGAAGAGTAGAACCAGTGTTAAGGTAAGACAGGGAGGGCACCTAGCCCATAATCCAATACCGTTGAGGACCTCAAACATATAACACAGGCTTTCTCTTTGTATTGTTCATATTCTGTCTCCCTCTTTAATTCCCTTGCCAAAGAGCATGTTGTTCAATGCCTTTATACAGGTACAGAAAGAAACGACGAGACCTTTTTATTCTTCTTCATACAATGGTATCAGAAGCTGTAAATCGTTCTACAAGCTTACATCACGGATGTGACGTATTGTGAGCTTGTTAACCGTCAGGTCGCAGCTACTACCAAAACCTTCACCGGCTGTCAGTCCGTCTGCCTGTCACGTCACGTCACACTTTTGGCCCTACTCTTATCTCTGCCACCGTTGGCCCTATCGATGCCAAACTTTTCACACACACACTCCTTGAATGGCAAATCACAATCTCTGCCCCTGATTTCTCACATGGCCCTCGCGCCACCATCAGGCCGATTTTAGCAAAACACATTTTTGGACACTG
>NC_137820.1:16791901-16909401 GCF_963921795.1 Nannobrachium achirus
GTAGTGCCATCATCACACACTGGCTGAACATCAACAGGGGGAGTGGGAGGTACAGATAGCAGGGATGTTTTTGATTGATTAAATACTTTATTAACAGTTTGCAAAAAAGGCACGGTGGCACAGATTTATACAAAAGAATGCTAAAAGGATAACCCAATAAGCCCAAGGCTTGTTTCATGTATGTGCAGTATGAGTGGCACACACACACACACACACACACACACACACACACACACACACACACACACACACACACACACACACACACACACACACACACACACACACACACACACACTTACACATCACCCGCACTTCCAACATTTGTTCCACTTACAACGGATGACAAGGCATAATTCTAAATTGGAAATTGAAAGAAGTAGCAGCATTACTTTGACAGCAGCATTTGCATGAATATGGAAACGTTGAGGCGAAGAACTGTTCTTTGTGCACTCACTTGTGGGCAGATCACAATACATTCTGACTGAGTTGTTTACAGTCAAAGCACTGGAGACTCACTGTCCCCTGAAGACAAGCCTAACCCATAGCCTACCTGGATCTGGAGTTGACAGGAACTGGAAGACTGGTAGATCATAAATCAACTGTTCCAACCCTAATTTCCAAAGCATCTCACATAACACCAATCAGATGGAACCTTTTTCAGACAGACAGTAACAGTAGCATACAATAGGTCATGGTCATCAATTCAAGTGATAGAGGATCTGAATTACAAAACACGTTTGGGTTTTTTCAAAGAAAATCTCAGGTAAACCTCTTATTGACTGGGCTGTAACGGAAGTCTGTGATCTAAGGAGGTCCTTGCTTGGTCAATTTATATTTCTGTCCTTTACTACTACTGCAGTAGTTGTGACTTTTTAACTTAAACCCTCATGAGTGCCATTATTATATATATATATAAAAAAAATCAAGTACTCCTCTCAAGAGCACAAGTGGTACGTGGTAGCCTCCACTATAGTATATGGGACATGGAAGTGTTCCTTCAAGAGTATTAATTTAAAGTGACTCCCTCTTTCTTTGGTGTTTCGCCCAGGTGGGTGTGGTTAACATTTAACCTGAACCCTATAACCTCACCGGAACTATGCCTAAACCATGCTCACATAGGCGAAACACCGGGAAACAGAGAGTCCGCTAATTTAACACTCCCAAAATGTACAAATGTACATAATTAGACATTCTCAAAATTATATTAACACAGGATATTCTACTGTGTATTTGATGTATTTTTGATGTTTTAAACTCCCAAATGCATCTCAGCAAACACTGCGCAGGACTGTCTTCACTGGATGTCTCTGTGTGTGTCTCTCAGGCCCGTCTGTCCACAGAGTGAGGAGAGACAGGGGTGAGGCAGGAGTCAGACCCTATACAAGGATAAATCACTGGAGGGAAGCTGCTCTGTTTCCTGGCAGCAGATGACAGCTCCAGTGTGTTGTGAGGACGGCCGCGGGGCCCGAGAGCCAATCACACTGTCTTCCTTTATAAGATTACTGGGCAGTTGTGGTCTGAGAGGTGGTGGTGGTGATGATGGTGTTGGTGGTGGTGGTAGGGAGCCAGGGCAAGTCAGTTATAACACTGGCAGAGGCCTCTGGGATGCAGTGAAAGGTCCTAGGCAGGGACGTGCTGGGCCCCTGATTCAGCCCGGGAAAAAGAGTTGGAGAGGCCCTCATTGCACGCTATAGAGAGAGATCTCTCTCTATTGCGCTGCTGCTACTCAACGATTTGTGACAAAGTGACAAGCCAGTGGGCCAATTACATGAGTTATATTTCGTCGTTGTTGGGTGGAAACCTTGTATGTTCAAAACCGTTTGTTTTGTATTTATCATTTAAAAAAAATGATTTAATCTAGTGAAAACAAGCACACAACGCCTCGCACTTGTAGATCTGCTGTTTTCACTACTTTTGTGCAATGGCCTTGGATGATGAAGCATGCAGGGCTTTGCTTTGCAAAAAAAAAAAGTACAAATTTGAAACTTGGAGATACAAGGTTTCTGCCGGACAGTGACGATTTACTTTGTTGGCCACCCAGCCCCAAAATGGAACGAAGGCCGACATTTTATTTGTATTTTCTTCCTAATGGCCGGGAATGAGCCGGCCGTTCGGGAGTTGTCCCGCTTTTCCCAATGGCCAGCACGTCCCTGGTCCTAGGTGTGCGTGCGTGCGTGCGTGCGTGCGTGTGTGCATGTCTGTGTCTAGAACAACATGACTATCTGCCTGGAAAGAAGATAGCAGGGGCGCTACAGGTATCCCTCAAACCACCGGTGCTCATGAAAGGGAATACAATGAGCAAAAGAGGACAAAATGTGCCAAAGAGATGTCTTCTTCACACCCTGAAGAAGGCGTTTGCCGAAACGCGTTGGTGTTTTTTAATGTTCTAGCCCGTTGCCCAAATAAAGGCATTTTATTTCTAAATTCACCTGAGTGCCTGGACCTGGAGTTTTGTGCCTCTTTGGCACATCATGTCCTCTTTTGCTCATGACTATCTGCCTGTTTGGCTATTTGCATGTTGGCAACATGACATGAACACGCATGGACCATGAAAACTATTTGCTACTGCTATTTCTTTGTGATTACTGTCTGTACAGTACAAGCATATGCATGTGAAATATGTGCGTGCATACAGTATGTGTGTGTAGCGCATGCATGTGCAATAAGTGCGTGCATACGGTATGTGTGTGTGTGTGTGTGTGTGTGTGTGTGTGTGTGTGTGTGTGCGTGCGTGCGTGCGTGCGTGCGTGTGTAAGTATACAACACATACACAGATGTCTGTATCAAACCTATTCTTGTATTAATGTGTAACCCCATTTCCTGAGATTTTCAGAATGCTCAGACAGAGAGAAGGAATATGACGTATCCATGTTGTTCGGTAGTGAGAGCTAACAGTGTGCGTTACTCCGGCAGGTCTTAAAACATTTATGAGTTCTTCAGCTTGTGTTGCTCCAGAGAGGCCTGTTAGATTTCATTGCATAATTCTGAGCTGTGTTTCAGCCTCTACCACAGCACTCAAACACTGTTTATTTGTTAGCATATCTGCCATTAAAACTCTGCTAGTACACATATGTGGCCAAGACAGAAAGTTGGTATTTAATATGAAAACCTGCATCTTCCGTGCGTCAGTCACGCCTATTGTCACTCTCCATATATGGCCAATTAAGACAGAAAGTTGGTACAACACATTGATCTCCATATGTGGAGCTGACTATCATCACCTGGATCTACATATATGAAGATCACAACACTGACCTCATCAAACCCTGGATAGCCGTACATGACTGGATCATTACCTAGATCTCCATATACGAGGGATGGGCAACTTTGATGATGGCGAGGGCCACTATATTTCCACCTTCACTCCAGAGGGCCACATTTGTCATTCTGGTATTGCATACAGTAGAAGCAAAAATAGCAGATCTGCAAGCTCAAGATCGGCTATTTTTGCTTCTTTTGAATTGGAATCCTGATTTCTTATTTGGGATCCTGAAATGTAACATTTTGATTTAATTTCAAACGCATTTAGTTATATACTCATGTTAACTTTATGAACCTAAATACAAATACAATATAATATAAAAATACATTTTTTTAATACTATTATACTAGTCATTAAGCTACTAATATAGACTGACAGAATTAAAGCAGGTCATGTTTGGAATTGTAACAGCTGAAATCAATAATATATCAGTATTCCGGTATTAACCTGCCAGGCCGCATTAAGTGAAGGTGGGGGCCGCATGTATGCCATATACAGTATGGAGCTGGCCAATACCTCTACATCTGACCTCACAGACTCCAGATATAGATGGATATAGCTGACCTGTAGCTGACCTGTGCGCTGAAGCCCTGAGGGCATCTTACTGGTAACAATAAAATAATAATGTTGTATTGCACTTTCCACACATTGTTTTTAGTTCACGGTGCTCTACAATATGGGAACTTAGTTAAACGTGTCCTGTGCTCATGCAGCCTTGGGTTCCTTTACTGCCAAAAAACATTTATACTCTGGCTGTTGATCGCATTTAAGACATATTCGCTGTCATTAACTCTGTGTCTGAACCATGCTACATTTAGATAGTCACCCATTCATCACGTTCAGCACTGAAAGATATGGTTTTGTGTCCTGGTCAAAATCTACAAGCACGGTGACAGGATACAATTTATAATGTAGGCAGGCATATACATCAAATGCATAAGAAAAACCTACGTCGACCAAGCACCTTGGCATTCAGTAATAACCAAAAAAATAAATACAATACGGTAAGTGCTATGGGCTAAGGTGGAGTCTGAAGAGGTGAGTCTTCAGACCACGGCGTAAGCTAGGGAGTGAGTCTGCCATTCTAAGTGCAACAGGGAGTTTATTCCACCATTTGGAGGCCAGGAGGGCAAAGAGTCTAGGACGAGTGCATCGTTGTCCTGGGGCTTTTAGCGAGGGTTCTGTCTGCATCCCTGTGTTAGCTGTGCTGAGTGAACGGGTGGGGTTGTAGGGATCTGTCAGGTTTTGGAGGTATGGAGGATAATAACAGACATGCTCACTGCAGATAAGAGACAGTACTGTCTGGACAGAATGAGTAGGCCAGGGAATGTTAGGAGCTGTCCATGGTTCTTTCTTCAGAGTGGTGCTGAATAGACAGCTCCTCTACACTCCTCTACTCTACTCTACTCCAGTGGTTCTCAACCTGTGGGTCGGGACCCCCAGGGGGGTCCCCACATGATTTTGAGCAGGTCCCCAGATGACAGTGAAGTGACAATTTAAAGAATTTTAAGACCTTTTTAGTACCTAAAAAATAAGAAATTAAATGAAAAAATATATATATTATTGCTTCAAAAGTAATCAACAAACTATACTATAAAAACTGGTAAAACATTGGCCAAATTGTCAAATAAGAATGTTTAAAATAGCCGATCTACAAGCCCACAATACCTCGCAGCGTGAGACGTTGTGAGCTTTTTGATCTGTTGAACTGAGTCAAACAAAATGGACTTTCCCAATTCCTACCTTCAAAGTGCTTATCAGTGTGGGTGGTCAGCAGTTCAAATATTATTATTTTGGGGGTCGCTGCCTGATGTTGAAAACCACTGCTCTACGTTAGGGGCGCAAGTACTGCGTTCGGCTGCGTATGTATGTCGGTGTATGCCCGCGTTTAAGCCCGTAGCCCAATCAGGGACCAGCATTTCTGGCAACGTCATCATTAACAGCCAATGAGGGACCAGCATTCCTGGTGATGCCAGTGGTGAGCGCACCTCATGGCGTGCTCTGCTGGCGCACTTGTGTACAAGACGCAAGTTGGCACCTCGACAGAGTGCAGTTCTAGTTTAATGTATAATTACTCTATCTATTAGGGCTGGTATATGACTTCAAATCATTATCAGGATTATTTAAAACTTTTGCCTCGATTATAACTATATTAATGAACGATTATAAAAGAAACTAGTGAAAATAGTAAATCTACATGCTCACAACTCTCTGTGATGTTATCTTTTGGCTGTTTGTACACCACCATTGTATAACGAAGTATTACAGGATCAAGATGTTAATCAGGCTAATGGATTTAGCCAATATTATAAAACATCTTTGTGTCGATTCGTTGATAAGAAATAAAAATATATATTTAAAAAAAACTCCATTATTTGATTAATCTGCATGAGCAAGATTAAGTTATTGGTTCTAAATATCAGTTTCGATATATTTGGTTAATTGCCCAGCCCTGCCAATACCTACCTAATTAACTATCCATCTGTCATAGACTGGCCGAGCTCAAAATGTGAGTGTGAAGTCTATGCAAATGTGTAGGCTCAAGCTCTCATGCGTTACGAGCTTATACTGTAGATGTGTCATTATCACTATTTGATGTACAAGAAAGTACAGTAACTAGGGATTAAGTGGTTTTAAGGGATTATAAGTGGATAATGGGCACTAAGGCATGCACACACACACTATTGGTTGCCCAAAACGTTGGTAAGATAACATTAACGTTACCGTTTGTAATCCTGTAAATGCAAGCCCACTTGTTGAATAACAAGAAATGACAGTCCTTTTATACTAGCTTGCGCCTTGGGGACTAGCCTTGTGGAGCAGTTTAGTGGCCTTGTGGACTCCACTGGGAACTGAATTTGTCCGTCTTACTCTTACCATTTATATTATAAGAATATAAATGGTAATATATAATAATATCTAATAATATATACATTCACACTTGTTCTCATGCTTTTTAGCCATATATGGTACAAAAGCAGGAGATTTTGGCAGGAGATTCTGACGTCATCGGCTGACTATCTGTAGACCAGCTTTGCAAGCTGGTAAAAACTCTATAGCCCCAAGGCAAGTAGCCTACATGTTTAGTTTGTAATTGGGGCTATAGAGTATGATGGTGTTGCATGTTTGTTAAAAGAGTACAAATGTACAAGCCAACAACGTGTTGCATGGTGATGCTTTGATAGTTTGTATATCTGTTTTAGGTTTTAACACTGTACTGTAGACAGGCGGACCAGCGGGAGTGACCTTCCTATTCCCAATCAGCTAGAGCTGCCAATTAAGTGCTGTCCAATTCAGGAACTTCATAGCAAATTCAAATCCTAAGAAGCAAGCTGCATTGGCCGGGAAAGCCCTGAGTATGACAGCAGGAAAGCCTTTATAAAGAGAGGCCACTCCCTCTTCCCTAATCAGCTCTCGTAGAACATCCCGGAAGCCATTTGGATACTTTCCCTCGGCAGCTGTCTGGAAACGAGATTTAAGAACGTCAGCTGGAGTTGCCACAGCCCAGTTAGTGGTCCCAGCCATTCCTCCTGCAAAGAGAATACTTGGAACACTGAGCTCATTGTGACTCTTTCCTGCCGGTGTGAGAATGTTCTTCAACCATTCATAGGTCAAAAAGTACGTCCCATTTCCTGGCACGTCTCGTATAAGTGTGAGAGCGGTGCCTCTGTAGATCCCTCTGACCCCACTCTTTCTGTACAGCTGTTTGACACAATCCATGGGACCTGCATATCGCACCTCTCCAGATGCTGCCTGGAACTGTAGAAGGCATTTGATACGTTCTCCGGGAGTAATGATTGGTGTGGTGAACACACCAGACAACATTCCTGCAGCAAAGAGCTGTGGGTTTGTGAGAATGTCATCAGGATTTTTCTGTTGTAATCTCTTTCCGAGGCCAAATCCAAAGAAACAAAAAGGACTACTTACTCCAATTATTGGGGCTGCCATACCTTTATATAGGACTTTCACGCCCTCTTTAGTGATTGTCTTTTGTAAGCAATCGATGGTTCCTGTATAAAAGGGGCTCTGCCCATGTTTAGCCATTGGCTGAGTCTGCAAACGTACTTTTATGGTATCTAGTGGAAATCCAATGAAGATCCGGCACACACCTCCGCACGCACCGGCTAAGAGAAAATCCACTGGACTTATTGGTTGTGGTTGCTTAGACATAACTTCTGTTCTTGTCATGTTGCCACTCTCAACTTTGTACCGTTTGCCGTAACTTTGGCAATACAAGGGAATAGAGACCAAGACTGTTGTATTTGGTGTTGCTAATTCTCTTGTTATTGCTGCTACTGTGTTGAGGAACCAAATTGTATTTGTATGTTGTTCATGTATAAGATGTTACAACTTTAAGGAACCAAAACCAAATAATACTTAGAATCGTGTACATATGTGAACCCCTCTAAGATGAAATACCTACTGTGACGCACATTTCTGCGTGGTGTGATTTTAAGCATATGTGTGTTGTATCTCGTGTAATGAAATATGTCGTCAGTCTTGCCCAAATATAGAGTTACAAACAGCTTTTGACTATAGGTGGTCGTGCTTAGAATGGGAACTGTTGCTATGAAAGGTGGTGCCATTACTGGGATGATGGAGGGGGTGCTGTTGCAAGCGATGCAGGAGGTGGCGATGCTGGGCTGGCTGGCTTAACCCAAACTTCAAATTAGGAGTCATTGACCAAGGATTCAAACAATGGGAACGAAAGGGCATGACAGTATGTACATTAATAGAGAATGGGCAGAGTTTTGATGATTTACGGACAACATATGATCTGGACAAACGTGAGTTTTTCTGATATCTACAGATAAGGGACTACTATGTAAAAGAGATTAAAACTGCTTCAATTAACCCACTAATCAAGATAATGGTTCAGGCCTACAATAATACAAAATGTAGAGTAATCTCAGCCCTTTATCAGGGACTGATGACAAGTAAGAAGGCCTCTCTATATGTTAAAGAGAAATGGGAAGCAGAACTTGGGGTGCAGATTGCAGAGGAGGACTGGTATAATATTTGTAAGACAGTGCACGGCCACAAGCTCTAGACTGTGGAGGTAATTTTGCTGGAAGAACACTATTAGATATTTCATAACTCCAAAGAAGTCACAGCAAAGAAACTATAGAGATTATGTGGATACATGGATGCTGGCCACAAGCATATATTTTGGAACTGCCCAAAAATGTACAAGTATTGGGATGATGTGCATGTGGTCAGTAATAAACGAGATCTTGAAATACGAAATACCGAAGACAAGTGTGGTGCTGTATCTAGGTAACTTGACACAGGAAAACACACATGGAGATGTCATCTGGTCATATCTGGTCAAGGTGCTGCTGGCAGCCAGCAAAAAAGCAATAACAAGATTGTGGTATAAAAGTGACCCTCCAACTTGTGAGCAGTGCTGTGCATTGTGGAGGAAATATATGTGATGGAGAGACTTACAAACTCGGGATACAAGAAGAACTGATCCTTGAGAAATTAGAGAAATGGACTGAATATAAACCCCAACAGAATGACACCACGAATGTCTGACATGGACTAAAATGTGATAATCAAATGATATAATAATGTTGACCCTGTGATGCGGTTTACATGTGACAAACTGCAAATACATTTTAAGTTAAAAATAAAAAAAAGTAGCGGAAAGCTTGGTGACACAAGGTTTAATTGTGCGACAGTGATGACATAATTGTATGTGACCCAAGTAGGGTCTGAAATGTATTTTTTTGCTGATCACTATAGTCCTCTACATTTGACTCCCTATATATAGTCAGAAGAGGACTATAGTGAATGTAGAGATTGGGCATCAAATCAAGACAGCTTGTTTTGATTTCACATTTTAAGAGAGTGCCAGTCCTCAAAACAATGTTGTGTGAGTGTTCACATTTCATTCTTTTTTCCCCCTCTTTCTTTGCAGAGCAGAAAAGATTTGGTGTAGAGGAAAAAAGGAGTGGGTCAAGGATGGGGGGACCTTGGTCAACAAAGTGGTTTCAGTAAGGTTTAAGTGGTTAATAGTCTTTCCTATCAATACAAAGGCGAGACCCAGAGACTTCAAACCAGCACACAAAGCTGGGGTGAGAAAGCTGGGGTGAGAGAGGCAAAAGAGTAGAAGGTGAGCTGAGATGCCTGTGTGAACAACAGACCAATGCTGGAGATTTCAGAAAGCTGAAATGTCTGTTATGTAATGTTGTACATATCGTAGTAGACCATTATGCCGAACTACAGTACATGCCTTGTCATTGTTATTTTAGCTATAAAATCAAACGTGGCTATTAAGATCTACGATCTATCCATTGATGGCATAATGATAAAGATATTCCAGAACCATGTGGCCCTGCCTGGACAAATGATAGTGTTTCCCCTCCAGTGTCTAACGCTTGAATTCCCTACTCTTGTTTTAATAAAAAAGGAACGTGAACAGAATTGAAGAGCACCATGACATGTTTATTATACACATAAATAAAATAGATTTCTTAATAATTGTACTCAATAAAGTGTACCAATAAAGGCTTCCTCATTATCTGGAGAACATTTGGTCTGATGGTGCCCTCTAGTGTCCAGACTAACCTCTGCTATTACACACACACACACACACACACACACACACACACACACACACACACACACACACACACACACACACACACACACACACACACACACACACACACACACCAGCCAGGGGAGAGGGAGAACAGCAGAAAGAGAAAGCGCGAGAGAGAGAAGGTGTGATGGTGACAACATGTCCTTCAGGCATGAGCATGGAGCCTGGTGATGCAGGCTTGTTTCCTTCTATCCATCCACATCCTCCGTGCCCTGAGGGAGTGGGAGTGGATGACAGGAATCATTTTCACTGTGCTTTTCTGCAGCCTTGTTTCTGTACAACACCTCTGTCTGCTTCGAGCAAAGGCAAATTAACACACAAGTATAGGAGTAGAAAGATGAGAAAACACATGCACGCACGCACGCACGCACTCACGCACACACACACACACACACACACACACACACACACACACGCACGCATGCACGAACGCACAGACATCCTCCAGTGGGATGTCAAGTCAGCTAGGGCACTTTTTATTTTCTGTTTTTAATATCAAAGAACAGTCTTCTCATTGTACTGGGAAACTGTCAGTACCAGGGCAGGAATTTCAGGGAGGCCATGAAGGCCATGGCCGTCGTTGCCCCTCAGTTTGGCCTTGTGCCCCTTCAAAAAATGGCATGACCTGAGGCCACAGTGGCCTTAATGCCCCTGCAGCTGACTCTACCACTTTCTCTGCCTCTGTCTTGTCAATATGGACACCAGTGTCTTGTTGAGTCACAATTTTTAAATCAATCCAGTATCTTTGATTTGTGCAGGGCTGAGCATCAGATTGTAAATACCCATTTATTTATTTCACAACAGATATTATACATATTACATTTAATTATTTCAATGGAGTAAATACAATCTTGTTTTATTTGATTGCCTTCCTGCCCTGGCATTTGGCCTTTGTGCCCTAAAAATGGACAACCCCAACGGCCAAGTGGCCTTGCCTCTAAAATGATGAATGATGATGAATTCCAGGCCTGATCAGTACCATAATAAACATGAGAATATAAACAGTGTATGCCAAAGAGAGTCACAGACAGGGGCTATGGATGAATGGTTTGTGTGCGAATGTCTGTGGTGCGATTCCTGCCAGAGCGTCTCTCTACGCTCTCCTCTAAGCAAAGCAAAAACTGGTAAGACAGACCGGTCTCTCTGTTGCACTAGGATCGTACAGTCATCACTCTCACTTACACAAACTCATCCATCGATAGCATTTCTTTTCGACTTTCTTATGTCTTCTCTTTCTCTCTCTCTCTCTCTCTGTCATGCACATACTGTAGGCACACACACAGACGCACACTCAGGTCAGAACCTTGAGTGGGCAAAAAAGTATTTTGCTTCAAGCTCCTTCTTCTGCTCTGCGTATTGTCACTGACAGCCGCTTTCATTTACTAGCAGCAAAAAGGTCAGAGCTGCCATCTTCCCCTGGACTACAGCTCAGACAGGAACTGCACTACACAGGGCCTGTCATTTATCAGCAGAGCTCCACCACACTCTTCTCTATGAGGCATGTTGGCCAATTAGGTGAGCTGTCTTGCAAAAGCCCTCGCAGTTTTTACACTGGCATCCTAGCCTCTGTGTATCCATGTAGTTAGGCTCTTACAGATACCATATTGTGTAGAAGAAGATTCAGCGACCTTTTCCTCAATTTCCTTTTTGTAAATGTCTGTGTTTTTCTCTCAATCTTTCTAGTACGTTTTTATACCTTTTCCTCGTATGTCTTTATATGTTTTTTCTGCTCTTCACTTGAAAGGAATTTGACATGGTGGGAACTGGCACTGACCTCTCAGTTCAACCCTCTGAGGTCTAGAGCTTTGGCTATGGAGCTCAGCGAAACCAGATTACGGAATTTACCAGGTCAAACATGGACCAAACTCAGCTGCCAAACACTGTATATGATAATGTGCCTGTCACATACAGTACAGTACACACGCGCACGCGCGCGCGCGCACACGCACATACAAGAGGTCAACAGATGAGTTCTGAGTGCAGTTCATCCATCCATTTGAAACCATTTGAAAACCATTGGTGTAGCCTCTTGAACCAGCCTCTCCTAGAAATCTACAATTACATTTGCTTTCAAAGCAAATGAAAATGTAGATATCTGGAGGAGACTGGTTTACGAGGCTAGGTAGGTCTTGAGTGGATGTTGTTCATTTACCCCAAATATACCACAATGTCAATGATGTGTCACAGTGATTGCTGAAGGCACCTCCAGAACTGCAGTGCAGAGCTGTAAATGCACTGTACTGTATCTGCTCCTCCACAGAGTAGTTCTTGACTTTTACAGACAGTTTAGACAGCTATTATTTCTGTGTGCAGCTCCAGTGTGTGTCCATACTATATCCATGAATTAAATACAGAGGGCTTTCAACGTAAAAAAAAAAAGACTGTAAAAGGTCTTATTTGAGATGTTCCTTTTAGGCAGGTTGTTTAACTACTTGTACTGTACAACATTTCAATTGTATTGACTATACTTGTACTGTTCTTCATTTTCGTCTAATAAATAATAATCAATCAATCAATATATGTGCATATGTGTGTGCCTAGGCCCAAAACATACAACACTGAAGATGGCTTAACGCCAACACGCGTATGTTTGTTTCTGCTGCTCTGTAGCTTACCTTGACCAACTAAACTTAAAATAAAAAGTGCCTTAAAAGGACTTGTCCGTGAGTGCTGGTGTTCTGTTTGAGATTTAAGAAGTCAAGCAATGTTGAAACGAGTTTGAGTCGTGCTCGCAGCCTCGCACCCCTGCTGTAACTGTGCCTAGGCTTGCTCATACAGTATTCCTCTTTGTAAAAAACGGACAATTTAATAAGATTACTCAAATCCACACATTTCAATGGTCTCTCTCTCTTTGTCTTTTTGTGTCACACACACACACACACACACACACACACACACACACACACACACACACACACACACACACACACACACACACACACACACACACACACACACACACACACACACACACACACACACACACACGTACAGAGTACAGACACATGCACCCACACCATTGCTGTGCAACATTAAGTAGTCAGTCAAATATTGAAAGAGAGAAAGAACATAATAGTAAAATCGCCTGTGGATTAATTTAACTCATAAGGGTTAACTCGCTGAAGTTTTGGAAAAAAAGACAACAAAGAAATAATTCACCTTGATTGTGTCCATCTCTCTCCGTCATCATTCACTTCAAGCACAAGATGTGTTTATAATCTTTAACAGTTTTTATTGTTCCAACACATACAAATAACAAGACATGTAATGCAGATGTAAACACGGGTTTGAAAAAGGTTCTTGAATAACAATGTATCATAACAATAGTTTCTTTTTTACAAGATGTGTTTATATATATATACAGTATGTAAAAGAGTGCTTCACAGCCTCAGCCTGATGGCCTCAAAAGTCTAGTATCTCCCCTGGACCAAAGAGACGTCTCCTTGGTCTAGTGGTTAAGATGTTAGACTTTCATGAGGGAGACCTGGGTTTGAAGCCCTGATGGGGAGCCATTGGTGCTGTGACCCGGATCGGGATCTGTTTCCCTGTGAGAGGGAGGAGTCTAGTATCTCCCCCGGACCAAAGAGATGTCTCTTTAGTGGTTAAGATGTTGGACTTTCATGCAGGAGACCGGGGTTCGCATCCCGGGCGTTCAAGGTGATTTATTTCTTACCAGTCGGGTGCTCAAAACAAAGCAAAAACCTTTCCGGGGCACGGTGGCGCAGTGGTTAGCGCTTCGCCTCACAGCTAGAAGGTCCTGGGTTCGATTCCCCCCGGGGGACGCTGTGGGCGCTGTGGGCGTGTTCCTCCCTCCGTGTCATCAGCGCCCACACCCTAGGTGGGGTTGGCGATAGGGCCTTTCTGTGTGGGGTTTGCATGTTCTCCCCGTGTCTCCTAGGGTTGATACCCTCACAAAAACATGCAGTAATCCTGGTCTCAATAATGCCTCCCCCTGGCCAGCCGGGGCGCCTGATGGAGGGGAAAGGAACTGGTTGGAATAACGTGTTCCTTCCACGTGCTACGTCCTTCCCAGGGAAATCCCCCCTGTCAGGTGAAAAGAAACAACTTGGACTACCCATGCATTGAAGGAAGCATGAGGTTTGTCCGTTGTCTCCCCAGGCGTGGCAGAGGGAGAGCAGAGCCCAGGATTACATAGGCAATTGGCACTGTGTGAAAAAATGGGTTACAAAATCGTGGGATAAAAATTATAGAAGTAAAAAAAATTTACTTTCATTCATACAAACATGTAAACACTTAGTTTTAGTTTAGTTTAGTTTATTTGTTACCTGACTTTTGCCAGATGGTGGCAGCATTGCGTTGCATGCAGAGCGTTACGCACTGCTGCAACTATCTGGCGAAAGTCAGGTTAGTTTATTTGCACATTTAAAAAAAAAACATATGAAAAAACAAAATAGAAAAAGACAAAACAATACATCATAAAGAAATAAACAAGACAAAAAAAAAAAAATAATAATGTGCCGGAAAGGCCAAAAGAAAACCATGAAGGGCTTGTCGAGTGGCCTTCCTAAAAGCTATCATTCAAGCTTAGAATCATCTTTACAATAGATTGAAAAATAGTTATTACTAATAATACATATTTATGAAATGGTAATCATTTTTCAGCACGTATATAGTGACCATCCGTGAAAGCAGATATTATCCAATATCAAACAGTTAATAATTAGAAATATATACATACACATACCCATACACTGAATATGAACCCACATAGAACATACCAGTATCAATTGCAAACAACCATGTCCATAACTAACCCACGAATGGCTAGCTATGTATGTTTTCTAACAAAAACATAATTAGTTGTCTCTTGAAAGAGCTGAGGCTTCAACTTCACCTTGCCAGGTGCACAAATGCATGAATGCAGTATGAAGCAGGCCCTAATAGGTTACCATATTGGACATACATGTCGATTGTTGTGTCCTATCGGAAATATAACACACAACAAACGGACAAACAGTTAACCATGAAGATTTTGTTCATTTCGGTTGTCAGTCTTGCGGCCCACGACTTCAAGTGATTTTACAATTGTGGCCCCCTCCCTGCCTAGTCTAGTTGAATACCCCTGCCATATACCATAATGTCAATGATGTGTCACAGTGATTGCTGACGGCACCTCCAGAACTGCAGTGCAGAGCTGTAGAATGCACTGTACTGTATCTGCTCCTCCACAGAGTAGTTCTTGACTTTTACAGACAGATTAGAGAGCTATTATTTCTGTGAGCAGCTCCAGCTGTGTGTGTGTCCATATTATGTGCATACCGTATGTGTGTGCCTAGGCTTGCTCATACAGTATTCCTCTTTGTAAAAAAGGGACAATTTAATAAGATTCCTCAAATCCACACATTTCAAAGGTCTCTCTCTCTCTCTCTCTCTCTCTCTCTCTGTCTTTCTGTGTCACTCACTCTCACACACACTCACACACTCACACACACACACACACACACACACACACACACACACACACACACACACACACACACACACACACACACACGTACAGAGTAGAGACACATGCACCCACACCATTGCTGTCTAACATTAAGTAGTCAGTCAAATATGGTTGTTTCAACTTGTTTGGATGTTATATTTTCTCTGCAAAGGCTGAGATAAGCAAGTTGAAAGAGAGAAAGAACATAATAGTAAAATTGCCTGTGGATTAATTTAACTCATAAGGGTTTACTCAGAAGTTTTTGCTGTGAAGAGTTTGGGAAAAAAAGACAACAAATAAATGACATTCCATAAGCAGTTCTTCTAAAGAATCCACAGCCTTCATCTGTCTTTTTCTTCCCTGTCTGATTCTCTTTATCTCTTATGGAGAGACATTCGCACACACGTACATGCACACATGCACACACGCGCACGCACGCGCACGCACACGCACGCGCACACACACACACACACACACACACACACACACACACACACACACACACACACACACACACACACACACACACACACACAAACACACACACACACACACACACACACACACACACACACACACACACACACACAGAATAGTGTGGGCCAACGGCTACGTCATCAAGAGCGAGCCACGCCCCCCCCGTACGAGCGCGGCCATTCAGCAGCGAAGTGTGATGTCACTTCCGTGAAATGGCGTGAAATGTCGCCCTCTACGGGGTTCATGCTGGTATTGTTTTGTATTCAAATCGCCATTGAGGAATTTGCGATTGCCGCATATAAGAACTGTGTTGAAAATATAAACACACCATGTGCGCGGACATGCTCTCAGCGACAGTCTGTCCCAGACACGAGTGTCTCTCTGTAGTTTCCAACATTTAGGACAGCGTTGATTACATTTTCTCTGACAACAGGCTATATCAGATATGAATGAATATCATAAACTATGCAGAACCCCCCCGCTGACAGAAACGCGCACATGGTGTGTTTATTTTTTTAACACAGTCCTTATATGCGGCAATCGCAAATTTCCCAATGGCGATTTGAATACAAAACAATACCTGCATGAACCCCCTAGAGGGCGTCATTACGCACAAATGACGACATGGCTTCGTTTCTCTATTGTTTGGGTCAATAACGCATCATCCCAACGTGACGCCCATTGGAATGCATGGAATGCGCGCGTTTTGAATGGAATTTAAATACCCGCAGTTGTAAACACTTCACAAGAACGCCGAACAAGATGGAGAGAGCCAAGCTTGGACTACCAATACCTTACAAAGACAAGCTCAATAACGAAGAAAGAGAGCGTTATCTGAGCAAAATTGAGGACATTGCTGCCTGGACTCGACCCATATGAACATGGTGAATCATGGTCAGAAGATGCTTTTGAATTGCTGCACGAGTGCACCTGATGCAGTAGGCTACCTCATCAACAAGCTATTATACATTTGATTCATTCCATAGTGAAAAATCTCTGCAGGCCCATGTTTATTTCACCTCTGGGTGGGTGTACAAGCTGCAGATTCACAGCGTAAACAGCAAAACCGTCATTCGTACAATGGTAGGTGACACAGTGCTACTGTACTTTCTCAACTGTCTGTGCAGAATAAAGTAGGCTAAAGTGTGTCCGTGTAACTTTCAAGTAGGCTTACAGGAAAATGTAAATTGAAAGCCATTAAAAAGCCAAGTACTCCTTCACAGTGACCCAGGTTCTTGACCAACAGGTTTTCATTAAATAACTACAGCATACATATGCAAAACACTAACAGTGACGACCCAAAGGCTTCTCTAGAAACATCAATTTACAAATGATATACAAGCATATGTAGGCAGGCTGTTTGCAAATCTTGAGGAGCTAACAGCCTGAGCTACAATGTGGAGATTACCACATTTTGATTGATTATTTTATTAGACAAAAATGGTACAAGTACAGTTAAACACCCTGCCTAAAAGGAACATCTCAAATAAGACCTTTCGCTGTCTGTTTTACGTTGAAAGACCTCTGTATTTAATTCATGGACATAATACATAAATACATTAACAATAAATAGTTTAAATACATAAAAACACACATTAAAAACAAGTGAAAATAGCCGAAAAGCAAGCATGCACACAAACACACACCTGAACAAATTATGATGTATTATTTTTTTCTTATTGTCATTGTAAGTCAGACTTCATTGTTAGACATGCTATTTAACACGTGATTTTGTTTTGACTACTATTTGCTTTTGTTCCTGACTGTACACAGCAGTAAGACAGACAGTTGCGAATGTGGATTGTATTAGTTGGCTTCACTTTAATATTTTGTCAACTGTACTTGAAACTTGTGCACTTTATTTTTTTGTTGTAAATAAAGGCATTCCGAACTGAAGTAATTTTCTTTCACTTCCTAATGTAAGTGGTTATAAATATATATTGTATTGAAAATTCCTATGATGACACGTGAATTAATAAGAATGACATGGTTTCAAGATTCAAGAATGTTTATTCGCAAGATAAAGTTACAACAAAAGATTTATTATCAATCGATAACATTTTGTCAACCATGGTGTCAAGTAACTACATTACCTCAAGTACTGTACTTAAGTACAATTTTAAGCTACGTGACTTTCTCTAGTATTTCTAAGTTACAGTACTTCTACTTAAACTCCACATCTCAGAGGAAAATATTGTACCTTTACTCCACCACAATTATTTGATAAGTTACTATATACTTGTTATTGCAAAACATACATTAACCACTTTGTATATCCCTGTATACATTTGGGGCATTTTTTAAATAGCAAATCTACAAGCTCACAATGCAGCACATTGTGAGCTTGTAGGTCTGCTATTTCAAAGGTTTTTATAAAACATGTGAAATGGGACAAACATGTGAAATGGGACTTTCTGTATAATGAGTACTTGCTACTTTTGGTACATTCTGATACCAATGACAGACAGAACACAGTAGTACATAGTCATAAAAAATAAAGCATCAGAACGTGTCTCTCTTGTAAGCTTATGTGCTCTGGAGTAATGACATGCCACAAGCTCAGTTAGACAAACCTTGAGAAAAAACTCCTGTGCCTTAGTGAGAACTTCATTCCAGAATCCAGATTCCAGATCTGGAAAGATCCAAACAATAGCATTGTCTTTCTCTGTCCAGACCACAAAGTCACAGTAGTCTGATTCTGTCACAAAGATCTGTGTCTGTAATTGGCTGTAGTATGGGTGTTTTTTCTTCAGGGTGTACTCGCCATCAATTATGTGAATGTGGGCATTTCACTTCCAGACAGCCTTTAGCAAGACAACATCCACACTGAATGATGCCATAGACTTCTGGAAATGAGGGATTTAGTATGAACCCTGATGGCTCAACTCTGAGGTTCTGATGCTTTATTTTTGCAAAACATAATTTAACCACTTTGTATATCCCCGTATACATTTCAGGCATTTGAAAATAGCCGATCTACAAGCTCACATTGCGGTGCTTTGTGAGCTTGTAGATCTGCTATTTTCAAAGGTTACTTTGTATACATTTTTAAAACATGTGAAATGGGACTTTCTGCATAATGAGTACTTGCTACTTTTGGCACAGTCTGGTACCAATACTTTAATTACAGACAGATAGAACACAGTACTATGCAGTAGATGGTCAGTAAAAAATATATATATTACAGTAGATCAGGGGTCTTCAACGTTTTCAGGCCAAGGACCCCTTAGTTGAGAGAGAGATGAAGCAGGGACCCCCACAACCTTTTCATAGATTCCATATAGTTTCATTGTTTGACAGCACTTTCCTCAGTATAATTTGGATTCATGTCAATTTGTGTTTTCAGATATTTAACCACTTGAACCGTCAATACTTAATAAACTTGACCTTTCACTCTGTACTTAGTCTGCTCTTCCCCCCCTCTACACCAAAGCTCTTTGCCGAAAATAGCCGATCTACAAGAGCGTGAGGCGTTGTGAGCCCTGACGTGTGACCTTCTGACCGTTGACATCGCAGGTTGTCAACAGAAGTGGCTGCAACAAAATGGATGTTGGATGCGGTTATTCTTCCTATTGTACCAGTCAGTGGATAGATGTTGCTGTCTGGTCTTCTTTTCCACCACCGCTGCCTGTGTTGCTGTTACTGCTGCCTTGTCTTTGAGGCCCTCACAGTGCTGGCGCAGGACAGGAAGTTCATATCCAACCTTTCCTGGATCGTAGAGCTGCTTCAGGGACTTTTAGGATTGAACAGAGTCTGGGTAATGATGGTATTAGCCAGGAACTGTAGACAGAGAAATGGACTGCTTCTTCAGCATGACCAGGAGTAAACCTAGACAGATAGATAGATAAGATAGATTATTAGATAGATTGTCTTTTTTAATATTTTTTTAAGTTACTCAACCACCTACAAGGTAACACAAATCTTTTGGGGAGGTCTAAATTGACCATTACCAGTATGTAACTCTGACATAATACAAATAAAACCAAATGGACCCTTACGGGTCCATTTGGTTTCATTTGTATACTGTCAGAGTTAAGGGGAGACCATGACATTGTTGTTTGAAAACTACTGATTTAGACCAAAATGCAAGTTTAAATGAGTTCTGCAATGAATCTCTGTATAAACAATTCAACAGGATTTTTTATATGGCTCCCTCATTGTATCACGATATATACGATATCTCTGAAAAGGCATATCGTGGAGACATTGTATCGTCTCAACGATATTTATCACCATATCGCCCAACCCTACCTCCACCTCCTCTGTGCCCTCCATCTCCACATCTGCTGCTGTTGCAGGGCCAGTGTTGCTCAGTAGCTCAGCAGCTCTTCGTCTCTTCTTCCTCCGTTCAAGCCGGTGAGCCAATGATGCCTTCACTTCTGTGTGCCCCAGGTGTAAAGAGGGTGCCCAGTCAGGATCACACTCATCCATTTCCATGGCTGGTTTTCCTGAGGGAAAAACAACAACGTCGCTCATTAGTAGTGTAATTGGTCTGTGTCCTGTATTGCGTCTACTTCTCTTGTATTGATTTGATATGTTGTTTTTTTTTTTTTGTTTTATTACAACGTTTTAACAGCCTGCTCAGGGACTAGGGGTCATCAACATGTGGCACATTTTAGACTTAACAGTATAATGTTCTTATTTGATCATAAGACCCAATTACTTAATTTCAGAATCCAGGTTTTCTTCAGAATAGGTATGACACTGATTTACTATGACATTATGGCACCTTAGTAGACCACTGACAGTGATTCTCAAACGTTTTATTTTCAAGAACCCCCATAACTCTGAGAGTGTACAGTTACAGTACAGTAACAGTCAGACCTGTAATGGTCATTTAGGGCTAGTGATTTATCATGTTTTTATGTCCATGGCAAAAATAGAATGTTGTAAAAAGAAATGTCCACTACAAGCCAGCATGGCCATGGCACAGGAATCAGGGATTACTGATGAAAGTTTGGCTCTGGCTCATTTACATTAATCATGGTGATTAATGTGTCCCTAGTAAATACATTAATAGTTATGTAATATAGTTATGAGTGTTGTTAATATATTAGGAAGAGAGAAGAGGAGCACTCGTCAAGCTTGGGAGATGTGGTCTGAGAGGCGAACGGCGGACGTGTTTCCGGAGTTGGGAGGATGGCGGGTTGCTCTGAAATGCAAACTGAATCGGATTCGAGTGAGGAGGATGATACCAGAAGAATTGAAGATAAAAAAGGGAAAAAAAGGAAACTAGTTACGTCGGGATGTGTCAGTGATCCAGAAGATGAGTTGGTTGTTGGGATGACAGCAGAGAGGAAAGTTGACGGGATTTTCAGTGACCTACATGCTGTGGGAAAGTTTGTTGTGGAAAGCATTGGAAGAGTAAAGTCAGTAAGAACAAGCAGAAGTGGAATGGTAATAATTGAGTGCAAGAGCAGGGAACAGGTTGCTAAGGCTTTGAATATCTTTAAGTTTGGTAAATGCCCCGTGAATATGTTCCGACTGGGGACAAAAGAAAGGAGGAGGAAGGGAGTTATAAGTGGCATTCCTCTGGCATGGAAGACAGACACAATTATCAACAAGATTGAAGGAGAAGGACTATGCGCTGTGAGGCGACTCACAAGGTATAGAGAAGGGGTACGAGAGGAGACAACATCAATGTGCTTGGCTTTTAAAGGAGATGTATTGCCAGACAGAGTGTACATCGATTACTTATGTTATAGGGTCAGACCGTTTGAAAGGGGACCACTCCGGTGCTTTTGTTGCCAACAATATGGACACGCCGCGGCGGTCTGTAGGGCTAGCAAAAAGTGTGGGAGGTGCGGTGGAGAAAACTGTCAGGAGGAGTGTAAGGAAGGGCCTGCAAAGTGCCTTCACTGTGGAGGAGAACACCACGCAGGGTCCTCACAGTGTCCGAGAAGAGTCGAAGAGATGAAAGTAAGAAAGGTTAGAACAGAGAACAGGGGGATATCCTATTCAGAAGCAGTGAATAGAGTGCAGAGGAATAAAGAAACGAAGACAGGACGACTGGCAGAACAACTGGAGGAAAGGAAAGAAGCAGAGAGGCGTACGCCGATCTGTATCGATAGGAAGCGTTTTTTGGCGTTCATCGCCATGGTCATTAATTGTGCGGTGGAGATACAGGGCAAGTCGGAAAGGATAAAGATGGTGTTGGATGCTGCAAGAAGGTTTTTGAATGTCATGGATGTCAGTGGAGAGGACCTGGACATTACCTTGAGAGAAGGGTTCATGCCTACTACACAGACTGTGTCTGGAGTAGGGGAATAGACATGCAGTAAATACAGAGACAAGTAGGTGGCGGTAATGCACAAGTTTGTATGCCATCCGCCAATAAACCCTATAAGAAGAAGAAGAAGAAGCACTCGTCAAAAATGGTTCACATAAACATTCGTCTAGGGTGCACGGCTCAGGTGAACAATGAACTTAGAGCAAGGACGCCAGCACTCACTTTAGATAGACTCCTTCTTGTTTATTACATTGTTTTCCCCCAGCAGCCAGTACATGTGGACGTTTCGGCCTCGGAGGCCTTCCTCAGCGTGTAAACAATATATTAATCAATCAACTCTATGCACAGATAGGCCTAAGATTGTAACACGCTCATGTGGAACATGGGCTAACCTAGGGCTAACAGCTTGGCTAACCTAGTTGGAGGATTACATCTTTACTTTTAGTTAGCAGCGACAAAATGGCAGTTTATTGTGTTTGATAATAACTTACCTTTGTGAAAATGCCACGAACAAACAAAGCTGTCCTTGGGTACGTTTTTGAACGTAAATCCTTTGCGTCGTACGGCTGAGATCCAAAGCCATTCAACGTCTCTTGCTCAACTCGTCCATTTGAGCTCCATACTTTCTCTTCCATGCTGGAAAGCAAAAAAACGAACTTTGTCCTCCCCATTCACCGGAGGTCCACTTCTGCTATGGCACTTATGAACGGAGCAAACGTGCACCATTGTTAGAAAGTAAATGTGTATAAAATGTGAACGGAAGAGTCACTGTTTACACCGTCTCTGGTCTGTACTGTTAGTTTTTGTCACAGAAAATGGCGGCCGCTGCCGCGTCACAAATGTTGACGCCCCCTTTTGGAAATTTTGGCCCACACTATATAGGTCACTGCCGCAGAGATATATGAAAGTGAATGGTACATCAAAACGATGTATCAGCTAATAGCACTACACACACATGCGTGCGCGCGCGCGCACACACACACACACACACACACACACACACACACACACACGCACACACGTTCACAGGTGGTGGAACAAATACATTGAATCTCTTGCATAATTCAACAAGACAAAAGAATGCAGTGGGTATTGTTTGAATTCCACTGTGGGATACCTCTCCACTGTACAACTGCCTCGGGTTTCGTGTGGATCCAACCCAGTAGAAAACAACAGCACAGGTGTTCTATGTGAGGCTGAAGTCGATTTAATCCCCGCTGCGACTCCTTTTCCCTCTCTCTCTTTGTCAGTGTTTCATTGTTACTCATTGTATCATCTCTCTTTCCCTCTCTGTTTTGCATTCCCTCTCACACACACGCACAAAGCGTGCTAATTTGAATGTGAGTGATCTGATTGCTCTCCTTTCCGCTCCTCCACAACAACGAAGCTAGGCCGGGAGAATATAGAAATAAGTAACCAGGCAGGGACGTGCTGGGCCCCTGATTCAGCCCGGGAAAAAGAGTTGGAGAGGCCCTCATTGCGCGCTATAGAGAGAGATCTCTCTCTATAGCGCTGCTGCTACTCAAAGATTTGCCATTTCAGATCATGACAAGTGACAAGCCAGTGGGCCAATTACGGTACATGAGTTATATTTTGTCGTTGTCGGGTGGAAACCGTGTATGTCCAAAACCATTTGTATTGTATTTATCATTTAAAAAATGATTTAAACTAGTGAAAACAGCTGATCTACAAGCAGTGCGAGGCGTTGTGTGTTTGTAGATCTGCTGTTTTCACTACTTTTGTGCGACGGCCTTGTATGATGGAGCAGGGCTTTGCTTTGCGAAAAAATGTAGAAATTTGAAACTTGGAGATACGAGGTTTCTGCCCGACAGTGACAATTTACTTTGTTGGCCGCCCAGCCCCCAAAATGGAACAAAGGCCGACATTTTATTTTAATATTTTTCCTAATGGCCGGCCTGGACCGGCCGGGAATGAACCGGCCGTTCGGGAGTTGTCCCGCTTTTCCCAATGGCCAGCACGTTCCTGCTGGAGAATATAGAAATAAGTAACCAGGAGATACTGGACAAGCCTTTACTCTGCTAAATCAGCTGTGACGCCCCGTTCCTCTCTGACCAGTGTCTTTTACATCACTGCACCAATCTATTTCTCTTCCCGTTCAAGTCATTGACTGGGTGTCAGGTCAAATCAACAGCACCAGACCATGCAAAGGACGCCACGCCACAAAGGATAACAGCTTTGTTACAGGGCCACCAACTAACAACATCAGTTATGGCAAACAAGAGGCAAGCATGTCCCTCTATAACAGGGGTGGGCAACTTTGATGATGGCGAGGGCCACTATATTTCCACCTTCTCTCCAGAGGGCCACAATGCATATTGCTACGTCCTACTTTGTCATTCTAGTATCTCATACAAAATAAGCCAAAAATAGCAGATCTACAAGCTCAAAACGCATCGCGCTGCGATGCGTTTTGAGCTTGTAGATCGGCAATTTTTGGCTTATTTTGAATTGGAATCCTGAATCATTTTCTTGTTAATTTGAATTGGAATCCTGAAATGTAACATTTTGATTTAATTTCAAACACATTTAATTATATACTCATGTTAACTTTGTCACTTTATGAACTTAATTACAAATACATTGGACATACAAAATACATTTTAATACTACTATACTAGTCATTACGCTACTAATATAGACTGACAGAATTAAAGCAGTACATGATAGGAATTGTAACAGCTGAAATCAGGTGGGGGGGCCGCCAGTTGCCCATGTATGCTCTATAACAAAAGATAGGCACAGGCTTCTCAGGACACATGTACATGCATCAGCGGCACCAGACCTGTAAATGCAAATGTCTGTCCATGGGCCAGACGGGTTGTCGGTATCAAAAAGGTGGCAAAGGTTACCATGCATTTTTGAAAAGCTCTATATCTGTAGATTATATTTTGGTATGATAACCCTTTCTTAGACCCAGCTAAATTGGTGTTATCAGCCGCTAGAGTTGGTCCCATTAACTTTACATTACAGGGAAAAAAAGCAAAAAATTAATCTGCTTTAAGTAGCATAAGAGGGGTCAAACTAGGGGGTTTTCATGATGCTGAATCCATTGCAAGCATCTGTTTAGCACGAAAAACATTCCTGGGGCTAAAACAGCCCCCACAAAAGTGATGACTCATCACTTTTCATCACTAAACCATAGTCTTTTTAGCCCAAGGAATGTTGTTTGTGCAAAACAGATGCTTGCAATGGATTCAGCATCATGACAAACCCCTAGTTTGACCCCTGACACCCCTCTTATGCTACTAAAAGCAGATAATTTTTTTGCTTATTTTCCCTGTAATGTAAAGTTAATGGGACACCAACTCCAGCGGCTGATAACACCAATTTAGCTGGGTCTAAGAAAGGGTTATCATACCAAAATATAATCTACAGATATAGAGCTTTTCAAAAATGCATGGTAACCTTTGCCACCTTTTTGATACCGACAACCCGTCTGGCCCATGGACTATTTAAAAGGAACTAGCAGTTTAGAATCACTAACTTATATGTTCAGTAGCCTATTTATAGTTTAATAATAATAATTTTACCTATATTCTCCCACGGGGGAAATTCAGTTTCATCTTAACCCAGCTGAGTGCTGCCCACAAGGAGCAGTTGGAGTTGGGGGTTAGGTCTCTTGCTCATGGAGACGACAAAACATAGCTGGAGCTGGAATCGTACCTGGGACCGCTGAGACCTCCGAGTCCTAGGCATGGACACTAACCATTCAGCTATGGCCATCCCATGATGACATGGCCTGATACATTGGTCTTAAACTTATCTGGCAGCTTACATTTATTCACATTTGCAAAACTCACTCAAATTGTTACATACAGTATCTCTGTGGTCACGTGATCCAGATGTATCTGTCAGTTATTTCAGATTCCCTTCTGACTGGCTAAAATTGTCTATTACCCCTTGAGATCTCCTTTTCAAGGGGGTCCACAGATTACAAAATACAGAATTCAAACATTTAGATACGATTCCAATGTTTGCAGGATTGAGTGGCTCATTTTGCATACAATGCCACATATTATGAACAAATGGCTATGACTGAGTTCCAAAGTTTAAAGGTCCTGGGTAGGAAAACTGCCTGGTGGAGGAGCGCACGTTTCTAGTTTGGCTTATACTGTAGGTAAGAGGAAGTCGACAGCACACAAGAACATCTTTTTCACACCTCTGTGGACAGAGACAACGGACACGTTTCGACCTGAACGGTCTTCCTCAGCCGAAAATGCGTCCGTTGTCTCTGTCCACAGAGGTAAATAAATCATGTTAAAAAGATTTACTTGTGTGCTGGCGACTTCCTCTTTCCTCATGTTATTATTTAATTAGGAGTGTTGCGGGCTTTCTGCTTTGTTGCAGTCTCTCTCTCTTATACTGTAGGTGCCTCATATGTTAATAAATAACTCCTTGAAATGAAAATAATCATTTGTATATTGTCATGTTATGTGAGTTTAATATAAGTTTAATAAGCAAATCACTGTTCAAAAGAGAAGCAGGCAGATACAGTACAAACCAATTTAATGTATAATTGTTTTCATTGAATGTAGGATGACATTAGGGCCTGACTAATAGACCAGATCATGACATCACCACAACCAAAGAAATATTTCAGGGGTAGATAATGCCGGCAACATTGCATTGGAGCAATATTATTTATTAACGTTATTTCTGGAGGAACAGGACACTTTTTTTTAGACCTATATACACAGGTTGACAAACTAGACATCAGAATCATCTTTATTGAAATAGCTAATGTTATGGACACTTTATTTTATATTGTGTAAATAATATATAGACATTATATCCAGAAATAACACTCATCTGGTCTATAGTAGGATGAGTGTCCACTGTACATAAATTACATAATAATATGGTAAGACATGTTTCATATAAATAACTACTGTAGGCCTACAGTATACAGACCTTCCACACATGAACCAAAACAAAAACTATCATATAAACTATGTATTTGTTTTATAACTGCATTGACACTTGCATGGAGTTCCACTTACTTTAAGTAAACAACCAGCCATCACTGAGGTTTACATTTATCCAGCAGTCCCACATTCTCACATTCAACTCTCTGCGTGTGTGTGTGTGTGTGTGTGTGTGTGTGTGTGTGTGTGTGTGTGTGTGTATGTGTGTGTGTGTGTGTGTACGTGTGCGTGCGTGCGTTAGAGAGAGAGAGAGAGAGAGAGAGAGAGAGAGAGAGAGAGAGAGACTGAAAGCAGGCAGTCTTGAATGCAACAGATACATTCTGTTTACTACTGCGAGCGATCACACTTAATAAAACACAAACTTTTTTTCAGTCTCACTGAAAGACAAGAGTTCATGTGTTCATGTAGTATATTCAGGGGTTCTGACTTGTCCACCGTTTCTCCAGCAGTGATATGAGGCGACACAATAAGAAGAGGAAAACAATAGTCCTCGGTTCACTCGTCAAAAGACCGAGCTAGGGTTTATTACACATAGCAAGTTATACAGAGGTTGCAGTCAGCTCCCGGGCTGATTGATCAAGGATCGATGTGTGGACGCACGACGTTGAGACAAAAAGCCCCGTTCCTCTCTGTGGAACACCTTTTATACTCCCAGTTTAATGAGTGTCTACATACGTGCACGTTAGCTGTGCATGTTGTATGTGTGCTACTACCAGCGCCGCAGAGTCTGGAAAATGTGTACATTAATGCAATTTATGTGACATGGGTCCTTCAGAAAATGTACATATATGGAAATGGTGGCCTGTGAGATGAGGCCAGATGTTCATCCGATGAGCCTGGTTCATCAGGCAGTGTCAGTTTTACGTGCATCTTTACGTGCGTGCCCGTGCGTGGGCTAAGCGTGTGTATATGGTGTCTTCAGTCTGATTTCCACGCACGCCTCCCGATGTGTGAGCACTCGGTGTCTAAACAATTTGGAAAGCTGAGAGTCTATTCGAGACACAGACTCCTTTTAAGGTCCTGAGATAGGCAGCTGTGTGCAGTAGAAGACTCATCAATCGTACTACAAGCCTCATGGGCTGGGCCCTTAATGTACAGAAGAATGTCCTCTTCGTATGCACCAAGATACTCTCATATCCATAATACTGTATGATAATATTCTGCATAAGTGCACGACTCAGAACTGGAGTGTGTGCTGGGGAAAAGAGTGTGTGAGAAGGGAGACAGATGTTCGACCCCAGCTCAGCAGTGTCCCGGCCTGATGGGTGGCTGTGTGTTCGCGTTAGACCAAAGCTCTAACGATACTGCAATCCCCCCTTGGCGGTTTTACCGCCACCTAGTGGGGAAAACTTGAACTCAAACCACACAGCCACACCGCAACCGACCCGGAGGGACCCCCGAGCATCGTCTAAACTGAATGTAAACAAATATCACAACACATGAAGATCTAAGCATTTGAAAACTAAAAGGAATCAACCCACAAAACAGACAGCTATCTTAACGTGAACGTCATAAAATACATTGCAGTGACAAACAATAATTATAGTGATCCTAGAGCTTACGCCCACACCCACACTATGTTTAAGCCTTGCAGTTTAGATCACAGCTAAAATATCATAAGCTGGAGATATACCTAACTTATAGACAACAATGAGGTAATGAAACAAAACACATTGAATAATAAAATGCATGCGCATCGGCGACGCTAATTCGCAACAGTCCTCACCCACTATCACAGCCTAAGAAACAACTAAAAAATTGTCTAATCTGAAAAGACGCGCAAAATCTTCGCCTAGGGGCTACCATACCATGTGGTGCATGTGGTGTAGGTGACAAATGCAATGTTGAAGGAAAGGTCGAAGTCAAGAACATTTGGAATGAATGCAAAGGATGGATCAGCCAGAAAAATGAGATCAGTAAGAAGCTTGTGGCTATCTAATGAGTATGTGTGGGGGCCAAAGGGGATGAAAGGAGAGCTGGAGGTACAGAGTACCTGGAGAGGATGTCCAGAGGCGGGCATGCCCCGGACGTCCTTTCAGTCAGTGATATTCAGGAACCGACGCCTCTCTCCATCCCATATGTCCCTGCGCTCATGGGGATGAATATCGATGTAATTCTCCGTATACATGCTATCGATCAGTACCTCATCCTTCACAACAAGGTACTCATCAGGAAGGGAAGAAGCAGAGCGTTCCTCCATCACCCTCATCTTGATTGCATGAATGTCCATGGCTCTGACTATGCCCTTCGCCACAACGGAATGGATCGAGGTGATGCAGCATTAACGAATGAGAGCCGATATAAACACAGTCACTAACATGGCGATTCATGTTTGGGTAGAGTATGAGTCCCGCCCCCCTAGGCGGTTTGTTTCACCATTTCAAGAGCCGACCTTCTGCCCAGCCGAAACTGAACAGGTTGACAGTCCGCATCCTTTTGGCTAGAGGGAACGACATTTTCTTGCAGAGAAAACTGTCCATATCTACCGGAAGGTGATTGTCCAAATTGTCCTTTGTGTGCCCGCCTGGCTTCATCGCCTCAGTGCAGTGTTCCTTGTAGTGTTCTCCGCTTGATGGAAGGGAAGGATTCTAGAAGTGGGCTGATTGTGCCTTGATTGACAAACTACCCTGCCTTGATAACTCACTCATGAAATGCTCGATTACAAACTACCAGTAGGTTAAAAGTTGGCACTAAAACTACAAGCTCACTGATGTCAACATCAATGACCCCATTGATAATAAGGGCCAGTGTGGTGGTTTTAGGCTGAGGGGCAGACCTGCAGCGCAGATCTATGAGTTCAAACCTGTACAACCATGGTTCTAGATTCCTCGGTTGAAGTTCCACCTCTGGAGGTGGTGGCCAGCTCAGACTCAGCGAGTCCCCCTCAGCGTGAATTAGCTACCATCAGGTCCGTGACTAGAACATGAGAGAGCAAGGGCGTCCCCTTTCCTCCCCACGGTCTCACTTACTGAGGCAGCAGGAGATTGATTTCAGTCCTCACCAGCACTTTCCAACAAGCTGCTTCCTATGTCAACTTATGACATCAGACTCAAAATGCAACTACGATGTTCAGTTCCATATGTGTTAATGCCATTCATGCGCCTAGAAAGTTATAACATAGTTGCGCCCCCCTTGTTAGTTGATCGATTATCTTACAAAATGATATGCTGTCTGTATAATCAAATTATCGATCTCATTCTAAATCTAAAAAAATAAACACATATCATCTCTATACTGGTGTATGAGATGCCAAGAGGTATCAGTAATATATATATATGTATGTATTTTTCCCTCATTGACTTCCAATATTTGTATTTTATTTATTCTAAAAATATTATTTATAATTCCATGGAGCTCAAGCGCTGTCCATGTATGTCTATACATTAGTACTATAATCATGTTCATTAGTGTCACATTTGTCTCTACATGTCCTTTTATCCATTATTTAGAAAGGGTGTAACAAAATAGTAACTGGATCGAACGATTAAGTTCAATTTACCATGATCGACCGTATCCATGCACCCGCCAATGCAACATACCATACCGTACAGCATTGTATCATATCCTATCATATCGTTTTACAATGCACATAATTGGTAGCAGATTGTTTTGTAATGCAAATAATTGATCGTATAAAAAGTATTTGCCTTGCATTTAGCAATTTCAAGAGCTAAGATTGCATATAACTACTCTTGGAATATCGATAAATGTGTTCATGTCAAAGTACGGGTTTATCTTATGTGTATCATATCGTCAGCCATGTTATCGTGACACATATCATATCGCTATTAAATATCATATATTACTAATATACAGTATCGTTACACCCCTATTATTAATATAATTTAATGATGTGATCTATTCATATGTTAACGGACCTGTCTCTAATCCTCTATCAATGTTGTCTCCCCCCCCCCCCCCCCCCCCCTTGTGGGAGATGTACACATCTTCCACAATTGTCTTTATATTCACTACTGTATAGCTAAGATTGCAAGGGTAGGGCTGTCTATATTCAATACACACCTTCCCTTATGGGCCATACACCTTCATTCATCCACCATTCACTATCATTCACACACCCATTCAGCCATCACCTACAGTCATACAGGCATCCACACTCAATCAATTCTTTCACTCAAGGCATGTAAACCTTCTCATTGAGCCCCATGGCTCCTCTGCCTACCCGAAAACTCGCTATCGCTAAACTCCTCCCTAGTCTTCAGGTGTCGACGGCCAGGCGAACAAACTGGTTGTTCCTCCCGGCACCCGGAATGCCGGATGCACCTAGCCATATACTCACCACAAAAATAAAAACAGTTCGGTAGACCTAGGTCCAGCCGCTTTGCCTACTTCAATGAGTTGATTTCCATGCCACACAATCATACACCAAAAGAAAAAAAACCGATTGCCAAATACTACTGTATGCCTATTAAGCTTCAAATGGTCTTGGGCCAGACTGATCCTGTCGGTCATGCGGAGCAGTCCATGTCCTGTAGATTTCACAGGTCCAGGTCTGTTCATTGTTCACCCAGATGGTCTCTGTGTTTGCGTCGTTGGGCATGACTGGGGATGGCCTGAACGCAGGTTTTTGGCTCTGATCTCCAGTGAGGTGTCCTCGCTGGTAGCTCCCCTGGCCCACGTGTGCTCAAACAGAAGAAAACAGAAAATAAAAAATCATTAGCATTAATTCTTCACATCTTCAAACCATAATCTCCACAATACAATGAATGTATAAACAAAACTGGAGAGAAACCCTGCAGGACCTCTGAAAATAACACCTTCTGCTACTGTATGGGTGGGTACCCATCACGGACCTCTGAATGCGTTTATTCCAGTGCTGGGACCCACACATTAATATATCTTTAATCGCGACCAGGGACTCATATAATTATATGAGTCTATAATTATATGAAAACTAGATCTACAAGCTCCTGTAGTTTTTTAGTTTTATTTTCTTAAAGGACGAGGTTTCCCCCACGACAGAAGCACCCTGTGGTCCTGTTGGCTCATTCTTACCTAACCTGCATGTACCCATCATAGGAGTGTGTACGTTAGCGTAAGGCGTTACAATGACTTGTATGCACCATCTTGTACATGTATGTATGGACATAACCAGACCATAAATGTAGGCCTACTTAGGCCTAGTACCTTGCTTGCATTGTAATCCCAAACGCAACAAAATGGAGCGTGTAACAATAAATTAATTATGTGGATGCAATTGAACTTTCAAAAAAACATGCTTCAATTAGATCTGGCAGATCTCCAGACATTGGTCCAAAGTTCATGCAAAATATGTTTCGTGCACGGGACACGAAAATCCCAGGAGGAGATGGACCTTTACTGTTTTTCATAGAATTCAATATGGTGGGAGAACTAAAGGTCAGATGTCAAAAGTCAGAGTGTCAAAATTGTTCGGCATGAGGAGACGGATAACTGTGTCCAGGTGCCATGGCTGCACGTCAAACAGAGCATGAGCTATACCTGTTCTCTGTCACCTATTAATCCCTATATGAATATGACAGTACAGGATACAGCCTGGCGAACAGTACACAGTTGTATTAGAACAATCATGCTCTTGAAGTGTGATAAAACAGTGTTTCTCAACTAGGGGTACTGCGAGGGTCACCCAGAAAACGCCCTTAAGAGAGAACTAGCATATCATGTCAGTTCATAGTTAGTAGGTTCGCGACAATGGAAGCGAGAAGGGCTGACACATCTAGTGTTATGTTTAATGAGGACACCTAGAGCCCCTAACGTGAGCCCAGATTCTTGAACTGAGATATGCTTCAAGGTTATGTGTAGTTATTCATGAAAACTGGACTTAAAGTGTTATGAACTGGAGGTAGTCTTAGCAAAGAGGTGATTCAAGAATAATTGTTAATTGGAGTGCCTCGAATTCAACCATCCCGGACAGGGTAGGTACTCAAGCTAAGGACAGTTGAGGAACATTGCTCTATACAGAAAGGCATGACTGGACAACATCATTGCATAATAACAGCGGAATGGGAAAACAGACCAGCTTAATCAAAGAAACAACGAGCGAGAGGTAGAGAGGGGGAGAGAGGGAGAGAGACAAAGATATAAAGAGAGAGAGAAGGAGAGAGATTGGGAGAGAGAGACAAAAGATAGAGAGAGAGAGAGAGAGAAGAGAGAGAGAGAAAGAGAAGGAGGTAGAGAGAGAAAAAGGAAACCTGTGTGTGGATGTATGTACTGTATGTGTGTGTGTGTGTGTGTGTGTATGTGTGTATGTGTGTGTGTGTGTGTGTGTGTGTGTGTGTGTGTGTGTGTGTGTGTGTGTGTGTGTGTGTGTGTGTGTGTGTGAGTGTGGGTGTGTGTAGGTGTATGTATGTATGAATAGAAAAGGTGCCCAAGTTTTGAGGAGAACTTGGCTGCCTAGTATAGACTGATAGATAAATAATGAGAATCACTTACGTGTGCCCGCCTCTCAGGCGAGCCCACCATTATAAATTAGGCTATGTATAAGCGACCCCCCAAACATTTAATCACTATATTGAACCACTGGATGGACCAGGGCTTTATATAGGAAAACATCAATTGCAAAAGCGGAAAGGAAAAATAATAAAAGATAAACAGTAGGCCTATATATTAGTTCATTTGAGCAGCCTACATTAAAATGGGCCTCCATGACTGCCTATTTAACTCTCAGGTCTGGGTAGACAACCAGCCCTGGCGGGGATCTTCCCCTGCAATTAATCTCTATTGGTTGCAAGACTCTATTCGTTTGGAGACTTTCTTGTCACATTTACCAATCCATGATAGGCTTTCAATCTGACATAGGCCTACTTTAATTTGTTCACTGGTGCTGGCATTGACATGCAAGGTTCTAATGTTCTAAACGACAGTTATAGGATAAATTAATTATGATAAATGAAATGACAATGGCAAAACATAACCCTTGCTTAAGAACACGTTCATGCAGCCATACAGAACCAATGGCTGGCTACCACCTGTTCCTCTATCGATGATATATGAGAATGACGCAAATATGCCAGCAGGCTGCTGGCAGCGACTGTGCCGAGTGACATTCTAATGAAACAGGAGTTTTAGCAACACGTGAAAAACAAATTACACTGTAATCTCTTCTTGGGAAAAAAGTGACAATTACAGCATGCGTCCGGAAAAGAATTTGGCCATCCTACCGGGGAGGTTCACAATGAACACACATAGACAAATTATAACACACTAATTTACTCAATACTTGAAGAAAAGCACATCCAGACTCCTCACACACCGAGAAGAGATCAATAGACACAGACGTGTATGCATATGGTGCGGAAAGGTGGGGGCCAGTGTCTGCTAAGGGGAGAGGTTCAGCCTGCACGGGCCTTGGCTAAACTAGTTTTGTGTTCCCATCGCTCAGAAGAAAGGGGACCCTGTGATTGGTCTCAACATTTGCTCTGGTCTCCGAGCTGCTTGAGTAAAAATACTCCTCCTGCATCCCCGTTCCCACAATCCACATTATTTTGTAATCTTTAGGTCTTCCCCCCTTAAAACATGAGCAACATGTTTTAGAAACAGGCATTCCCAATCTCTATTTCAACCCTCAATAAACACAGCAGCATATTCAAATAGTGCACAACAAACAATAACGCCCCATGTAAAAATACTAGAAGTTGCACAGGATAAGTTAACCCTACCGTCCACAGAACCGCTGTGAGCAACTATGTAATGGTGTCTGACCCTGGGACCTGCTACCCAACTACTCAAGTAAAAACACTCCCAACTTAAAGGCTGCTCCCAAGACAAAAGGGGCCCTCCCAGATACACACGCAGAGGGGAGAGATAACAGAGGGGAGAGCAACAGGAGGCAGGACCCAAACAACTTTCCTCCTCCTTGCACAACACTCATCCTCATTATATATCCATTGACTTTTCTATTATTCTCATACCTAATTTCAGTTTCAGCAATTTCACCAATATCATCTAATTAGTCTACGCTTATCCACTACAATATAACCAATATCATCCACTTATCCTCACTACCGTCGTTACACTAGACATAGACCGTCACAAATCAAGACACTATCATACTCTTCACACGTATAAACACACAGACGTAGACACCCAACATGCAACATGAACACACCCACTAACAAACAAACAAACAACAAATAAAGATACACAGGCCGGCATAAACAAGCAACAAATAAAGATACATAGGCCTAATCATACCACTCACAGCAGCACGTCACCCAGACGGCCAACATCACTCCTCCAGTACTGAAAATCACGCGCGCATAAACCACACAACACAATTAAGTCATGACTTATAATCACAATAATCACTCGCCTGCAGGCCACGTCTGAATTACTGGGCACCTACGACGCGCACAGGCGTGATCACCAGTCACCACACAACCGATAATCCACGACACTGAAGCGAAGCCACCCCACGCAAGAGTTGATCAGACCTTAACGTCTAGGATGGAATCAGACCGCCCGAAACAATTTAATTGAGATTGGTGGAGCAATTAACCGAACTCCGAACCGGCACATAGTCAAACACTAATAAAAAGAGAAAGAAGACAGCAGGAACGCTACTGGTATCCCTCCCTAATAAAAGACTATATAACCAAACTCTTTGCGTCTCATAACGCGAGACCCGCGTAGCGGCATCACAGCGGCTTTTTAGGGGTGATTAGAGGTTCGCGACCGTGCCCTAATCCGATTAAAATCTAAGCAATTGACGAGTACCCAGATTAGAATCAACTCTTTGCTTCCAAAAACACGCAGGAACGGCGCTTTGTATTAATCCCATCATCGGGGTACAAAAGAAAAAACGTGAGCTGACGGCAACCCCATCAAGACTGTCGCCCTGTCACTGCGAGAGAAATAAAAAATATATATATATATAAATAAGGGACAAGTCAGCTACCTCGTGGGATCTGGACTGCAGCTAGACGGACACTGATGTGTACAGGGAGGAGCTGGCTCCAGATCCAGCCCGAGAAAGACAGCTGGGCTCCCTTTGCGCTCTGGAAAAGGAATGCGGCCGACCAGGGGCTGCCTTCGTTTAACAAATTGCCAGCACGTCCCTGCACACGCAACAGAAGTGATTTGAACTTGATGCAAGCCAACTCACCTCTGTGTTTCCAGGTCCAAATGCTATGCAGAACCACGTTGGGCAGCCAATTTTGTAGTATATTCAGGGGTTCTGACTTGTCCACCGTTTCTCCAGCAGTGATATGAGGCGACACAATAAGAAGAGGAAAACAATAGTCCTCGGTTCACTCGTCAAAAGACCGAGCTAGGGTTTATTACACATAGCAAGTTATACAGAGGTTGCAGTCAGCTCCCGGGCTGATTGATCAAGGATCGATGTGTGGACGCACGACGTTGAGACAAAAAGCCCCGTTCCTCTCTGTGGAACACCTTTTATACTCCCAGTTTAATGAGTGTCTACATACGTGCACGTTAGCTGTGCATGTTGTATGTGTGCTACTACCAGCGCCGCAGAGTCTGGAAAATGTGTACATTAATGCAATTTATGTGACATGGGTCCTTCAGAAAATGTACATATATGGAAATGGTGGCCTGTGAGATGAGGCCAGATGTTCATCCGATGAGCCTGGTTCATCAGGCAGTGTCAGTTTTACGTGCATCTTTACGTGCGTGCCCGTGCGTGGGCTAAGCGTGTGTATATGGTGTCTTCAGTCTGATTTCCACGCACGCCTCCCGATGTGTGAGCACTCGGTGTCTAAACAATTTGGAAAGCTGAGAGTCTATTCGAGACACAGACTCCTTTTAAGGTCCTGAGATAGGCAGCTGTGTGCAGTAGAAGACTCATCAATCGTACTACAAGCCTCATGGGCTGGGCCCTTAATGTACAGAAGAATGTCCTCTTCGTATGCACCAAGATACTCTCATATCCATAATACTGTATGATAATATTCTGCATAAGTGCACGACTCAGAACTGGAGTGTGTGCTGGGGAAAAGAGTGTGTGAGAAGGGAGACAGATGTTCGACCCCAGCTCAGCAGTGTCCCGGCCTGATGGGTGGCTGTGTGTTCGCGTTAGACCAAAGCTCTAACGATACTGCAATCCCCCCTTGGCGGTTTTACCGCCACCTAGTGGGGAAAACTTGAACTCAAACCACACAGCCACACCGCAACCGACCCGGAGGGACCCCCGAGCATCGTCTAAACTGAATGTAAACAAATATCACAACACATGAAGATCTAAGCATTTGAAAACTAAAAGGAATCAACCCACAAAACAGACAGCTATCTTAACGTGAACGTCATAAAATACATTGCAGTGACAAACAATAATTATAGTGATCCTAGAGCTTACGCCCACACCCACACTATGTTTAAGCCTTGCAGTTTAGATCACAGCTAAAATATCATAAGCTGGAGATATACCTAACTTATAGACAACAATGAGGTAATGAAACAAAACACATTGAATAATAAAATGCATGCGCATCGGCGACGCTAATTCGCAACAGTCCTCACCCACTATCACAGCCTAAGAAACAACTAAAAAATTGTCTAATCTGAAAAGACGCGCAAAATCTTCGCCTAGGGGCTACCATACCATGTGGTGCATGTGGTGTAGGTGACAAATGCAATGTTGAAGGAAAGGTCGAAGTCAAGAACATTTGGAATGAATGCAAAGGATGGATCAGCCAGAAAAATGAGATCAGTAAGAAGCTTGTGGCTATCTAATGAGTATGTGTGGGGGCCAAAGGGGATGAAAGGAGAGCTGGAGGTACAGAGTACCTGGAGAGGATGTCCAGAGGCGGGCATGCCCCGGACGTCCTTTCAGTCAGTGATATTCAGGAACCGACGCCTCTCTCCATCCCATATGTCCCTGCGCTCATGGGGATGAATATCGATGTAATTCTCCGTATACATGCTATCGATCAGTACCTCATCCTTCACAACAAGGTACTCATCAGGAAGGGAAGAAGCAGAGCGTTCCTCCATCACCCTCATCTTGATTGCATGAATGTCCATGGCTCTGACTATGCCCTTCGCCACAACGGAATGGATCGAGGTGATGCAGCATTAACGAATGAGAGCCGATATAAACACAGTCACTAACATGGCGATTCATGTTTGGGTAGAGTATGAGTCCCGCCCCCCTAGGCGGTTTGTTTCACCATTTCAAGAGCCGACCTTCTGCCCAGCCGAAACTGAACAGGTTGACAGTCCGCATCCTTTTGGCTAGAGGGAACGACATTTTCTTGCAGAGAAAACTGTCCATATCTACCGGAAGGTGATTGTCCAAATTGTCCTTTGTGTGCCCGCCTGGCTTCATCGCCTCAGTGCAGTGTTCCTTGTAGTGTTCTCCGCTTGATGGAAGGGAAGGATTCTAGAAGTGGGCTGATTGTGCCTTGATTGACAAACTACCCTGCCTTGATAACTCACTCATGAAATGCTCGATTACAAACTACCAGTAGGTTAAAAGTTGGCACTAAAACTACAAGCTCACTGATGTCAACATCAATGACCCCATTGATAATAAGGGCCAGTGTGGTGGTTTTAGGCTGAGGGGCAGACCTGCA
Source organism: Nannobrachium achirus (assembly GCF_963921795.1). Classification (NCBI taxonomy): domain Eukaryota; kingdom Metazoa; phylum Chordata; class Actinopteri; order Myctophiformes; family Myctophidae; genus Nannobrachium; species Nannobrachium achirus. The sequence continues at coordinate 16,830,412 of NC_137820.1, forward strand.
GCGCAGATCTATGAGTTCAAACCTGTACAACCATGGTTCTAGATTCCTCGGTTGAAGTTCCACCTCTGGAGGTGGTGGCCAGCTCAGACTCAGCGAGTCCCCCTCAGCGTGAATTAGCTACCATCAGGTCCGTGACTAGAACATGAGAGAGCAAGGGCGTCCCCTTTCCTCCCCACGGTCTCACTTACTGAGGCAGCAGGAGATTGATTTCAGTCCTCACCAGCACTTTCCAACAAGCTGCTTCCTATGTCAACTTATGACATCAGACTCAAAATGCAACTACGATGTTCAGTTCCATATGTGTTAATGCCATTCATGCGCCTAGAAAGTTATAACATAGTTGCGCCCCCCTTGTTAGTTGATCGATTATCTTACAAAATGATATGCTGTCTGTATAATCAAATTATCGATCTCATTCTAAATCTAAAAAAATAAACACATATCATCTCTATACTGGTGTATGAGATGCCAAGAGGTATCAGTAATATATATATATGTATGTATTTTTCCCTCATTGACTTCCAATATTTGTATTTTATTTATTCTAAAAATATTATTTATAATTCCATGGAGCTCAAGCGCTGTCCATGTATGTCTATACATTAGTACTATAATCATGTTCATTAGTGTCACATTTGTCTCTACATGTCCTTTTATCCATTATTTAGAAAGGGTGTAACAAAATAGTAACTGGATCGAACGATTAAGTTCAATTTACCATGATCGACCGTATCCATGCACCCGCCAATGCAACATACCATACCGTACAGCATTGTATCATATCCTATCATATCGTTTTACAATGCACATAATTGGTAGCAGATTGTTTTGTAATGCAAATAATTGATCGTATAAAAAGTATTTGCCTTGCATTTAGCAATTTCAAGAGCTAAGATTGCATATAACTACTCTTGGAATATCGATAAATGTGTTCATGTCAAAGTACGGGTTTATCTTATGTGTATCATATCGTCAGCCATGTTATCGTGACACATATCATATCGCTATTAAATATCATATATTACTAATATACAGTATCGTTACACCCCTATTATTAATATAATTTAATGATGTGATCTATTCATATGTTAACGGACCTGTCTCTAATCCTCTATCAATGTTGTCTCCCCCCCCCCCCCCCCCCCCTTGTGGGAGATGTACACATCTTCCACAATTGTCTTTATATTCACTACTGTATAGCTAAGATTGCAAGGGTAGGGCTGTCTATATTCAATACACACCTTCCCTTATGGGCCATACACCTTCATTCATCCACCATTCACTATCATTCACACACCCATTCAGCCATCACCTACAGTCATACAGGCATCCACACTCAATCAATTCTTTCACTCAAGGCATGTAAACCTTCTCATTGAGCCCCATGGCTCCTCTGCCTACCCGAAAACTCGCTATCGCTAAACTCCTCCCTAGTCTTCAGGTGTCGACGGCCAGGCGAACAAACTGGTTGTTCCTCCCGGCACCCGGAATGCCGGATGCACCTAGCCATATACTCACCACAAAAATAAAAACAGTTCGGTAGACCTAGGTCCAGCCGCTTTGCCTACTTCAATGAGTTGATTTCCATGCCACACAATCATACACCAAAAGAAAAAAAACCGATTGCCAAATACTACTGTATGCCTATTAAGCTTCAAATGGTCTTGGGCCAGACTGATCCTGTCGGTCATGCGGAGCAGTCCATGTCCTGTAGATTTCACAGGTCCAGGTCTGTTCATTGTTCACCCAGATGGTCTCTGTGTTTGCGTCGTTGGGCATGACTGGGGATGGCCTGAACGCAGGTTTTTGGCTCTGATCTCCAGTGAGGTGTCCTCGCTGGTAGCTCCCCTGGCCCACGTGTGCTCAAACAGAAGAAAACAGAAAATAAAAAATCATTAGCATTAATTCTTCACATCTTCAAACCATAATCTCCACAATACAATGAATGTATAAACAAAACTGGAGAGAAACCCTGCAGGACCTCTGAAAATAACACCTTCTGCTACTGTATGGGTGGGTACCCATCACGGACCTCTGAATGCGTTTATTCCAGTGCTGGGACCCACACATTAATATATCTTTAATCGCGACCAGGGACTCATATAATTATATGAGTCTATAATTATATGAAAACTAGATCTACAAGCTCCTGTAGTTTTTTAGTTTTATTTTCTTAAAGGACGAGGTTTCCCCCACGACAGAAGCACCCTGTGGTCCTGTTGGCTCATTCTTACCTAACCTGCATGTACCCATCATAGGAGTGTGTACGTTAGCGTAAGGCGTTACAATGACTTGTATGCACCATCTTGTACATGTATGTATGGACATAACCAGACCATAAATGTAGGCCTACTTAGGCCTAGTACCTTGCTTGCATTGTAATCCCAAACGCAACAAAATGGAGCGTGTAACAATAAATTAATTATGTGGATGCAATTGAACTTTCAAAAAAACATGCTTCAATTAGATCTGGCAGATCTCCAGACATTGGTCCAAAGTTCATGCAAAATATGTTTCGTGCACGGGACACGAAAATCCCAGGAGGAGATGGACCTTTACTGTTTTTCATAGAATTCAATATGGTGGGAGAACTAAAGGTCAGATGTCAAAAGTCAGAGTGTCAAAATTGTTCGGCATGAGGAGACGGATAACTGTGTCCAGGTGCCATGGCTGCACGTCAAACAGAGCATGAGCTATACCTGTTCTCTGTCACCTATTAATCCCTATATGAATATGACAGTACAGGATACAGCCTGGCGAACAGTACACAGTTGTATTAGAACAATCATGCTCTTGAAGTGTGATAAAACAGTGTTTCTCAACTAGGGGTACTGCGAGGGTCACCCAGAAAACGCCCTTAAGAGAGAACTAGCATATCATGTCAGTTCATAGTTAGTAGGTTCGCGACAATGGAAGCGAGAAGGGCTGACACATCTAGTGTTATGTTTAATGAGGACACCTAGAGCCCCTAACGTGAGCCCAGATTCTTGAACTGAGATATGCTTCAAGGTTATGTGTAGTTATTCATGAAAACTGGACTTAAAGTGTTATGAACTGGAGGTAGTCTTAGCAAAGAGGTGATTCAAGAATAATTGTTAATTGGAGTGCCTCGAATTCAACCATCCCGGACAGGGTAGGTACTCAAGCTAAGGACAGTTGAGGAACATTGCTCTATACAGAAAGGCATGACTGGACAACATCATTGCATAATAACAGCGGAATGGGAAAACAGACCAGCTTAATCAAAGAAACAACGAGCGAGAGGTAGAGAGGGGGAGAGAGGGAGAGAGACAAAGATATAAAGAGAGAGAGAAGGAGAGAGATTGGGAGAGAGAGACAAAAGATAGAGAGAGAGAGAGAGAGAAGAGAGAGAGAGAAAGAGAAGGAGGTAGAGAGAGAAAAAGGAAACCTGTGTGTGGATGTATGTACTGTATGTGTGTGTGTGTGTGTGTGTGTATGTGTGTATGTGTGTGTGTGTGTGTGTGTGTGTGTGTGTGTGTGTGTGTGTGTGTGTGTGTGTGTGTGTGTGTGTGTGTGAGTGTGGGTGTGTGTAGGTGTATGTATGTATGAATAGAAAAGGTGCCCAAGTTTTGAGGAGAACTTGGCTGCCTAGTATAGACTGATAGATAAATAATGAGAATCACTTACGTGTGCCCGCCTCTCAGGCGAGCCCACCATTATAAATTAGGCTATGTATAAGCGACCCCCCAAACATTTAATCACTATATTGAACCACTGGATGGACCAGGGCTTTATATAGGAAAACATCAATTGCAAAAGCGGAAAGGAAAAATAATAAAAGATAAACAGTAGGCCTATATATTAGTTCATTTGAGCAGCCTACATTAAAATGGGCCTCCATGACTGCCTATTTAACTCTCAGGTCTGGGTAGACAACCAGCCCTGGCGGGGATCTTCCCCTGCAATTAATCTCTATTGGTTGCAAGACTCTATTCGTTTGGAGACTTTCTTGTCACATTTACCAATCCATGATAGGCTTTCAATCTGACATAGGCCTACTTTAATTTGTTCACTGGTGCTGGCATTGACATGCAAGGTTCTAATGTTCTAAACGACAGTTATAGGATAAATTAATTATGATAAATGAAATGACAATGGCAAAACATAACCCTTGCTTAAGAACACGTTCATGCAGCCATACAGAACCAATGGCTGGCTACCACCTGTTCCTCTATCGATGATATATGAGAATGACGCAAATATGCCAGCAGGCTGCTGGCAGCGACTGTGCCGAGTGACATTCTAATGAAACAGGAGTTTTAGCAACACGTGAAAAACAAATTACACTGTAATCTCTTCTTGGGAAAAAAGTGACAATTACAGCATGCGTCCGGAAAAGAATTTGGCCATCCTACCGGGGAGGTTCACAATGAACACACATAGACAAATTATAACACACTAATTTACTCAATACTTGAAGAAAAGCACATCCAGACTCCTCACACACCGAGAAGAGATCAATAGACACAGACGTGTATGCATATGGTGCGGAAAGGTGGGGGCCAGTGTCTGCTAAGGGGAGAGGTTCAGCCTGCACGGGCCTTGGCTAAACTAGTTTTGTGTTCCCATCGCTCAGAAGAAAGGGGACCCTGTGATTGGTCTCAACATTTGCTCTGGTCTCCGAGCTGCTTGAGTAAAAATACTCCTCCTGCATCCCCGTTCCCACAATCCACATTATTTTGTAATCTTTAGGTCTTCCCCCCTTAAAACATGAGCAACATGTTTTAGAAACAGGCATTCCCAATCTCTATTTCAACCCTCAATAAACACAGCAGCATATTCAAATAGTGCACAACAAACAATAACGCCCCATGTAAAAATACTAGAAGTTGCACAGGATAAGTTAACCCTACCGTCCACAGAACCGCTGTGAGCAACTATGTAATGGTGTCTGACCCTGGGACCTGCTACCCAACTACTCAAGTAAAAACACTCCCAACTTAAAGGCTGCTCCCAAGACAAAAGGGGCCCTCCCAGATACACACGCAGAGGGGAGAGATAACAGAGGGGAGAGCAACAGGAGGCAGGACCCAAACAACTTTCCTCCTCCTTGCACAACACTCATCCTCATTATATATCCATTGACTTTTCTATTATTCTCATACCTAATTTCAGTTTCAGCAATTTCACCAATATCATCTAATTAGTCTACGCTTATCCACTACAATATAACCAATATCATCCACTTATCCTCACTACCGTCGTTACACTAGACATAGACCGTCACAAATCAAGACACTATCATACTCTTCACACGTATAAACACACAGACGTAGACACCCAACATGCAACATGAACACACCCACTAACAAACAAACAAACAACAAATAAAGATACACAGGCCGGCATAAACAAGCAACAAATAAAGATACATAGGCCTAATCATACCACTCACAGCAGCACGTCACCCAGACGGCCAACATCACTCCTCCAGTACTGAAAATCACGCGCGCATAAACCACACAACACAATTAAGTCATGACTTATAATCACAATAATCACTCGCCTGCAGGCCACGTCTGAATTACTGGGCACCTACGACGCGCACAGGCGTGATCACCAGTCACCACACAACCGATAATCCACGACACTGAAGCGAAGCCACCCCACGCAAGAGTTGATCAGACCTTAACGTCTAGGATGGAATCAGACCGCCCGAAACAATTTAATTGAGATTGGTGGAGCAATTAACCGAACTCCGAACCGGCACATAGTCAAACACTAATAAAAAGAGAAAGAAGACAGCAGGAACGCTACTGGTATCCCTCCCTAATAAAAGACTATATAACCAAACTCTTTGCGTCTCATAACGCGAGACCCGCGTAGCGGCATCACAGCGGCTTTTTAGGGGTGATTAGAGGTTCGCGACCGTGCCCTAATCCGATTAAAATCTAAGCAATTGACGAGTACCCAGATTAGAATCAACTCTTTGCTTCCAAAAACACGCAGGAACGGCGCTTTGTATTAATCCCATCATCGGGGTACAAAAGAAAAAACGTGAGCTGACGGCAACCCCATCAAGACTGTCGCCCTGTCACTGCGAGAGAAATAAAAAATATATATATATATAAATAAGGGACAAGTCAGCTACCTCGTGGGATCTGGACTGCAGCTAGACGGACACTGATGTGTACAGGGAGGAGCTGGCTCCAGATCCAGCCCGAGAAAGACAGCTGGGCTCCCTTTGCGCTCTGGAAAAGGAATGCGGCCGACCAGGGGCTGCCTTCGTTTAACAAATTGCCAGCACGTCCCTGCACACGCAACAGAAGTGATTTGAACTTGATGCAAGCCAACTCACCTCTGTGTTTCCAGGTCCAAATGCTATGCAGAACCACGTTGGGCAGCCAATTTTGTAGTATATTCAGGGGTTCTGACTTGTCCACCGTTTCTCCAGCAGTGATATGAGGCGACACAATAAGAAGAGGAAAACAATAGTCCTCGGTTCACTCGTCAAAAGACCGAGCTAGGGTTTATTACACATAGCAAGTTATACAGAGGTTGCAGTCAGCTCCCGGGCTGATTGATCAAGGATCGATGTGTGGACGCACGACGTTGAGACAAAAAGCCCCGTTCCTCTCTGTGGAACACCTTTTATACTCCCAGTTTAATGAGTGTCTACATACGTGCACGTTAGCTGTGCATGTTGTATGTGTGCTACTACCAGCGCCGCAGAGTCTGGAAAATGTGTACATTAATGCAATTTATGTGACATGGGTCCTTCAGAAAATGTACATATATGGAAATGGTGGCCTGTGAGATGAGGCCAGATGTTCATCCGATGAGCCTGGTTCATCAGGCAGTGTCAGTTTTACGTGCATCTTTACGTGCGTGCCCGTGCGTGGGCTAAGCGTGTGTATATGGTGTCTTCAGTCTGATTTCCACGCACGCCTCCCGATGTGTGAGCACTCGGTGTCTAAACAATTTGGAAAGCTGAGAGTCTATTCGAGACACAGACTCCTTTTAAGGTCCTGAGATAGGCAGCTGTGTGCAGTAGAAGACTCATCAATCGTACTACAAGCCTCATGGGCTGGGCCCTTAATGTACAGAAGAATGTCCTCTTCGTATGCACCAAGATACTCTCATATCCATAATACTGTATGATAATATTCTGCATAAGTGCACGACTCAGAACTGGAGTGTGTGCTGGGGAAAAGAGTGTGTGAGAAGGGAGACAGATGTTCGACCCCAGCTCAGCAGTGTCCCGGCCTGATGGGTGGCTGTGTGTTCGCGTTAGACCAAAGCTCTAACGATACTGCATTCATTTGTCGGTTTATGTACCACCTTGCTGTATATTTATGTTTACAGCAATCTTGTGAAATATTATCTCATACATACTGTAGTAGCAATAATAAACCATTAAAAATAAAGGTGGCCTCCCACTGATTAACATAACACATTGATATTGTTGCTATGGTCTGTTATACTACTTGATTGTAGTTCAAAAACAGTTAACAGTTAAGAGCAATTGTAAAACAATGATTCATTTGACTTTTGTAACAACAAAAGTGAAGATAATACTGGAGGTTAAAAACTGTGCGCTCTTTAGAAGGTGCCTCAGTCTCTGATGCGTCTTAGAATCTTCATAGGCATCTACAGCAGCAGAGCATCATGGGACACCCACCTGACGCTTAATTTATACACCATCGCATGAGGGTGTCGTTTAACAAAAGTAACTGATCGACCAACCTACAACGTTGCCATGTAGATCCGTTATTTCATGGCAATGAGAGTATAAATTAGGCTTAACGTACTGCTTAACACATCTGGTGCCAACCCCGAGTTTCCCGAGTTTGTATTGATACCAACGCTGTGCCAACCCCGAGTTTCCCGAGTTTGGGCCGTTTAAAAAAAAAAAAGAAAAAGAAAAAAAATTCAAAAACATTTTTTTCAAATTTTTTTTTGGACCTCCAGAAATGTATTAGGCATGATAGCGATCGCGAAATTGCATGTTTAACCCCCATTCTTTCAAACATGGCAGCCATGTTTGTTTACATCTGAAGAAAACATAATGGCCCATAAATCATGAATGCCTGAACGGATTTCCAAGCGGATTTTTTTGTTTGAAAGCTGTGAACAGCATCTACACACGTGGTGCATCATCTAGGCATGGGCGTGCACTTTTTACACAATTGCACAATTACATGGAAGTCTATGGTAACCATGGCAACGCGAGACATTGAAGAGAAAAAATCATTGCAACATAAGTGTTAAGAGCTCCCGATGGCTTCTGTGCAGAGAGGAGTGGTTAGGCAGTGCGGGTGGGGTGAGTCGTCTTGATCTCCAGGGAGAGGACAGATGGAGTGCTGGTGTCCGGTGTGGGGAGCCCGGCTTTGAAATAGCCCTGCAGGTCCATGTTGATGGAGAAGACTCTGGGCAGCAGCTGTCTCTGATACTGGTCCAGGCGCGTGAGGGCGCCCAGGACGCAGAAACCTCCTTCGTTCACCCAGGTAGGCAGCAGGCCGGAAGAACCAATATGAGCCGGCAGGCACTCGTAGTGATGCAGCTTTAGTTGACAAGAAAACCTACAGGAAACATTGCAAGAATGTACCGTATGAGCTTCAAGAGGAGAAGACTCTTGTGAATCGCTGTGAATGCGTCTGTGATTTCTGATATTGCTATCTCTATTTAGTTTTATTGTATTTTTACTTCAATGAAAATTACCTTTAAAATGTGTGTGTGTGTGTGTGTGTGTGTGTGTGTGTGTGTGTGTGTGTGTGTGTGTGTGTGTGTGTGTGTGTCTAGCTATACTTATGGGGACTAAACGCATGTTCACACAGTCACCTGCAGGGGACCTCTGACAGTGTGGGGACAAAATAGTACGTCCCCACAACGGTTAGGTTAGGGAGTGAAGACTTCAATATATTGTCCTAGGCCAAGTTAATGCCTAAGATGCAGTATAGAGAAAAGTGCTTTCGCCATCTTGTTTTTAAAAAGAAAGAATGTTGCAATTTTAAATTGGGCTGGTTCCCCTAGTTCATAAAATCATACAGGTCTGGGTTAGGGTTAGGGTTAAGGTTAGGGTTAGGGTTAGGGGTTAGGTTTAGGGATAGAGGTTAGGGTAAAGCCACAGGACTTGCATAAAAATGAATGGAAGTCTATGTAATGTCCCCACAAGTGATGTAAATATATAGTGTGTGTGTGTGTGTGTGTGTGTGTGTGTGTGTGTGTGTGTGCGTGCGTGCGTGTGTGCGTGCGTGCGTGTGTGTGAAACAGAAGAAAGTGTCCCACCCGGCAGACACATGCTGGGAGATGCTTTTGGAGGCCTGACGTAGAACACACTGCAGCATTTTGGACATCTGCTCTCGAATCCAAACCACATCTTCCTGGACGTATGGAATCCACTCTAAAAGTCTAACGACAAGACACACCATTATGTATTTCAACTGTTGCTGGTCTAATGTTAGCTGTTACCTGTGGCTGAAAACACCTCAGCTTCAATAACTATCTTTTTAGAATTGTCTGATAGTGAAGGGTCAACGGGTGAGGATCTACAGAGCAGAGGCACTGTTGCATCAGATCAAAGTGCATGACACATTGATCTGATGCAACAGTGCCTCTGTAGATCACACAGGCCTCACAACGTCAGAATTTATTTTGCAATCTACACAGGCTGCGACCACATCGAAAGATGAGTCTCAAAGTATGCCAAAATAAATTGTGATTCCTGGGCATAACTATGGGTGTCAGTAACTCCAAAAGGTGTGGGGTCTGCCGGAAATCGAGAATCTCGATTTCAAATGAATTACTTTTACCAGAATGGCCAGCACATAATTGTTGCTCTTTCAAACTGCCCCTCGTCTGGCCTATATAATCAATCAGGAAACTGAAATGTTGCTATATTTGTTCAAAATTATTGACAGAAATATTATCCCAGCAGATAGAAATGTAAAAAAAATAAAACGTTTTTATAGAGAGTTTCTTTGTCTGGAATAGTGAGATTAGAGCTGTGATGTCCTACCTGACAGTCATGGACATGGCAGACTCCAGAGGCAGAGTATAGGGAAGCATCAAAGTAGAGGCCATCCTTACAGGAAGAGAGCGGGTCAGGCTCCTCCTCTCCTTACAAGCTTCCACCAGAGCTATGGAGGAATTCAGAGTCAATCCATCTCAACACAAGACTCATTACCAGTGGTGTAAAGTAACTACATTTACTTAAGTACTGTACTTAAAGGAGTAGTTCACCACTATTCAACCTGTCTTCATATAATAGGTCCTCACTAATGTTCATGATAAAATATCACAATTTTTTTCTACTCAGTCCAAGTCTCCTAGGAGAGCTGTGGGAAGTTCAGAATCCATCGTCTTGTGACATCATCATTTTCCAAAAAAGAAATTTAAAGTTATACCATGTAACTTTTTTTATAAAACAAATCTTAAAATTGTCCTAACTGTTAAATCGCTAAAGTTTTAGAACACCCACTCCGTTATTTTCAGCTTCTGAAGCCTTCTCTTTATATGTTTTCTATGAGCCGTGAGGGGGGGAGAATTTCGCGGCAAAATGACGTAATCTGCATCATCTGTATACGTTTGTGTATACGTTGGCCAATCACATCGCAGATCATACACACATGATACACTACCGGCCAATTACAGTGCATCTTGCGTCTTTTCAGGAAATAGCTTGCTTCAACAGCTTTGTTTACTGCTGGTCTAGAAGTCTAGCATGTAGCTCCCCAACCGCTGCTCGTAGAGGGACACAGGAGACCTCATTGAAAGCGTGGCGGACGCGGTGGTCTGACGGCCCGGTCCGCTGCGAAAAACGGACGAAAAAAGCAGACGCGACCGCGGTTTGCTATACTGCTACAGACCACTAGTTGAGCAACTTACACAGTATAGCTTTAATCAATATTTTTGAAAAATATATTTAGATTTTTGGGTTTCTGACCTGCCCACAGCCCTCCTCTGAGAAAAAAAAAAAAAAAAAAAAAAAGCTATTTTTGAGTGAGGACCAATTATATGAACATAGGTTGAAAAGTGGTGGAGTGCCCCTTTAAGAACAATTTTGAATTATTTGTTCTTTACTTCTACTCCATTACTTCTCGGATCCAAATGTACTTTAACTCCACTACATTTATTTGGAAACTTTAGTTACTAGTTACTTTGCACATATACCTATAAATGATAATATTAACAAACATACATTTACCACGTTAACCCTATTTTATACCTAGGCTATTTGAAAATAGCCAATCTAAAAGCTCACAACGAATCGAGCTTGTAGATCTGCTATATTCAAACCTATTAGTACTTTTACTTTTGGTACTTTAAGTATATTTTGATGCCAATACTTTGTACTTTTACTCAAGTAACATTTGAACACAGGCCTTTTACTTGTAACAGAGTATTTCTAAATTTCAGTATTGATACTTTTACTTAAGTAAAACATTTGAGTACTTTTTCCACCTCTGCTCATTACAGTAAGAGTGCAGAGTGAGTCTTTTAAAAACTTTTGAATATCTCAGTTTATCTTCATTTTAATAAAGTTAAATACTATAAGTATCTACATTTTTAATACCTAAAATGTATTTATGTTATTCTTACAATCTTGTAGGATTAAACAAAAAGGTAACCATGATGCTCTGCATAGAAATTGAGAAACAACCTTTGTATAGTTGGGGTGGGAGGTGATCAATGATTTGCTTCTCTAAGGAGGAAGCAGCGTGAGCCTCCACCTCTACACCTGCCTGCTCCCCTTCCTCATCTTCATTACTGATATCATCATTGTCCTCGTTTTGTTCCCCATTGGCCAGCAGGCGTCTCCATCTGAGAGGCCCGTTGACATTGAGCAATCCTGTGTACAAAACCAATATGAAAATATGGACTTTCTTAAGCCAAGGACATGCCAATCTTTGATCAATAGAGCAGTGGTTCTCAACCTGTGGGTCGATCAGGACCCCCAGGGGACCCCAGGGGGCCCCCAAATTATTTTGGGGGTCCCTAGATGATTAACTTAACATTGTTTTCTCACTCAACAGTAAACAAACCAACATAACGTTTAAGTGTATAGAGGTTATCTGCACAGTTTTAAAGAGCCAATTTAAGGACTGTTTAACACTTCTAAAATTACAAATTAAACATTGGCCAAATTGTCAAATATTAGAGGCAGAAATTGTGAAAATAGCCGATCTACTGCGAGGCGTTGTGAGCATGTAGATCTGCTATTTTCACAATAGAACCGTGTTATACAAAATCTAATGCCTCAACTCTTAGGGCTCGTCAGGGTGGGGCGGGTCCCCAGTTAAAATATGATTATTTTGGGGGTCACAGCCTGAAAAGGTTGAGAACCACTGCAATAGAGGACCGAATCCTCCCCACCCCCAATTTGTTAAAAGATTTATAATGAAGGTCTGTGTAGAAAATGTAAGTTGCCACACGGGGGCAGAACAATACTGTTCAGCAAAGAATAACATGTTGTAACAGGAAGCAGAGTTCCAGTGCAGTCTATCTACTGTGACACAATCATGTAAACAGCTTTAGTCATATTTTGGACAAATTTCATTTCTATCATGTTAACAGTATTTTAAAAAATCAGAGAATATATTAAAAAGATATTTGTGACAATGTATGTACAGGTTCATATTGTATATTTTATTAGAAGAAGCCAATGTAAATGATATGATTCACCCTAGAGATTAAAAAGGCTTGATGCAGAATATATCAAACAATCTCTGGTACTTACCATTCCTCTTTAAAAAGTGAAGAGCATCTTTATATCCCTGTTTACACATGTCTTTCATAACCTGCACCCAAAACAAACAAACCAATATACACCTGTCATTAGCCAGACAGATCCATAGAGGTAACTCCAGTTCATCTAAGCCAGTTACAAGGCACAAATCAATTAATTCTTCTTGTGACTTGACTGCATTTCAACTTGCATGTGTGCTTTCGGTGTGTTTGCATGTTATGTTTCTATGTAAATGTACGTGTAGCCTACCTGAGTTTTTTTCTTTGTTGATGTGTGTATTTGTTTAGTATGTGTGTCTAAGTGTGAGGGGAGACAGGTTAAATTAACCAATTTCACTCTAGCGTACCTCTTCTGCTCAAATAGGGACATGGACTGACAGATAGATCCATATCCATATATGGGCGTGAAAGGGACAAATGGTAAGACGGAATACATTTCCAAGCAAATTCCTCGTGAACCACACTTTCCCAGAATTGCATCTTTCTAGTTGGTGAACATTCTGCAAAAATATCAGATCTACAAGCTCACAACTCTTGTAATTTCTCTATTTTTGCTATTTGACGTACAACAGGGTGTAAGTGTAAGTGATCAAATTACCAATGGATCTGGGGGGAAAAGCGCCCTGGAGACTCTGTAGAGGTTTGGGAGGGTGAACTGGATGCTGGTGTTGGTGAAGCGCAGTTCGTGTATGTTGGTCGAGGTGTCCCGGGGGCAGATGTCGCTCTCTCCCGAAAACGGCGACACAGTGATGGTGTTTTTCAACTCGTACTGAGGCAGGTTATCTGAGATCCCTCCGTCTACGTATCGCTAAGTCAAAGACAAACAGTCACCGATCAGACAATGCCATCATGAGCCGGGGTGTTTTGTCTGTTGTGTTTCGTCTCATGGCTCTCTGCATTTTCGTTCCAATTTATCTCTCTGCTTGGCTGCAGGGAAAACTAGGATTAATTCCACTTAAATGAGTTCTTAATGTTTTAACTTTTGAATAATCTGGAGTGTTTGTAAGAAGCTGTAAATTCCTGTGATGTGTGCCAACTGATAAAATCACAGTGACATCAGGTTTGAAGAGGACAGCACAACCCTCGATCCCTAGCCAACAGAGTCACATGTGCCCCCCGGCTCTGGAATAGTCTACCCCTCCAAATTAGATCTGCACAGTCAATTGGGACTTTCAAAACTCTACTAAAAAAACAATATTTTTTTCCCTGGCTTTTAATCGCATCTAATTGTTTTAACTGTGCATAGTCTTTCTTTGAGCTGTTTTAGTAAATTGCCTATTGTTGTTCTTTGTTTTGCTGCTTTTAAATGTTTGTTCCATCAATTGTTTGAATTGTTTTTGTTTTAACCTGTACAGCACTTTGGTTCAGCTTGACTGTTTGTACTAAATGTGCTATATAAATAAAGCTTGATTGATTGATTGATTGATGTGTAATGCCACTCTCGCTCTGAACACATCCTAGCGACAGGCCCACAAACAGTAACAAACACACAAGCCAGGGGCACAGGGGGGTATGCGGCGTCCGGTTGAGAGAGCTGGTATTACTCAATGATAGTTCCTAGAAACGTCCAGTGCCAGAAACATGTCCTGTGAAATATCTAGGAATGATCTGATCTACAAGGAATTTGCGCAGCACTATTGCCAAACCCACGTCATTCAGAACAAACACATTTGTCAAAAGGGCGTCGGGATGTTTGTGGAAAGGGAAAAAAAAGGAAAAGAAAACAGCAACAACAGATCCCAATTTAAGTAAATACAAGATGAAAGGTCAATCATTTTGTCCAATCAAATTCAAGTAAAGAAAAGGAGGTATTTGCCAGTTACACATTTATGAGAGCTTTGATTATTTAAACTTTTTCATACCACCGCGCTCTGACTCCTCTGGTGCGACTTAGATCAACATAAAAAAATAAATGGGTCAGAGTGGCAAGAGTGAGTTTCCTCTTTTATTATTATTTACATGTCGAATGAACAAACGCTTCGGATATCCAGACTTAGACAGTGTCCAGCTTTGTTTATTTATAGATAATGGCTATGAAGGGTAAGCGTTCACATGTGTAACACAATACTTGATCCACTTACCACTAGGGCTGTCACGATTATGACATTTTACATGACGATTAATTGTCACTCAAATAATTGCGATTAACGATTTAATTGTGTTTTTGTTGTTGACAATTACATTTCTGTTTGCCTTTAAGGCTTTGAAGTTGCACATGGCAGATATGACACATAACCTAAATATACAAAGAAATTAAGGACATATTTGACAACTTTACATTTTAAAAAGAACATTGATAGTGGAAATAGCCAATCTACAAGCTCACAACGCGTCGCGATGAGCTTGTAGATCTGCTATTTCCACTATTTTTTAAATGTTTGAACATATATAAACATTTCTCAACATGTAAACGATTATGACAATTATCACGAAATAATTGTGACAGCCCTACTTACCACACCTTGTAGCATAGGGGGAATGACGCCACAGTACACAGGAATGAAGGCACTGCATACACATGCCTGTTAAAAACAAAACAAAACAAAAAGAAAGGGTTTGAGGAGAGTGTGTAGCTTGTTAACCACATGAACTGTAGCATCCCTATTCTGAGCATGTAATAATAGGCGAGCATATAGTCTCGCGTAGCCAGACAACTATTCCACAATCTCCGAATGTATGCCGGGAGCATTTGCAAATAGCGGAGGCTACATATACATATTATGCTACTAATAAACAACCTAATGTCTGTCTGTCTGATGTCAGTCTGATCCTGACATCACTGATACTAAACAGTGCCCAAATGTGGAGATAACTGACATCACTGATACTACTGCCTGTACTGTGCATGTGTCTCCGCCATGATAACAGCCACATGCTGAAACTGCACAAATTTTGAGATGACTGACCTCACTGATACCGCCGCCATGGTAACAGACGCAATCCTGAACCAGCTTGCACCTTGTGGACTTATGTGGACTATTACCAGCTTAATGTATACATTCACATGTCACTTTTTCTCCAGATCTTTTACCAAATATGGTAAAAAATCACACTAGTGCAAAGTGAGCGGTGCAAACACAACACACATGCATACGTTTATGTGTATGAGCAGCACGGATCTCCATACATGAGACCACGGTGTTAGCTTGCTGTTATTAGTATTAATCACTACATCTCAAAGTTGGGCCGTGACACATTGTAAGCTTGTAGATGAACTATTTCAGTAACTGCAAGGGCACCTGCGCAAATCAGTGTCCGAGGACTTTGAAGTTCAGACGAAATCCAAGATGTGGGGTTGGTCAGACTTTGCCCTTTGCAAATTGTTTTGGCTAATACATTTGTATCTCCATACATGGAGGAGATCCATGCAAATTTTAATTCTAACCCTAACCCTTTGGCTAATACATTTGGGTCTCTCCTTGTTTGGGCCGCTCTGTCCGTGGCTTCAGCTACTTTGTGTGTATGAGCACAGATCTCATACATGGAGATCTGTACTTTTTGCCTAACACAAAGTGAAACGCAGGAGCGATTTGCACCGCTCAAAAATCATGAGATTTTGGCATACTTGATGACGATGTGTAGACCAGCTTTGCAAGCTGGTAAAAATCAAGTTCACACCGACTATTAAAAAGAAATCACACCTAGTGTGAAGTGAGCAGTGCTATTTATGAGTTCATTTCATTAACACGGAGCTTGGCCAATGTAAACCCTGCGCGAACGACAAACTTGGATAGCTTTTTTTGGGGCGTGGACAAAGCCAGATGTTGGCGCACCACTCAAAAATACAATGGTGAATGATATAGTTAGTGTGGTTGCTATAGGCAACACACTATGGTATTCAGTCCGAGAAATGTTATCCGAGTTGGATGTCTGCACAACAGAAAAGTGAAGCTTTTGGTCATGCTTCACTTGACATCTCAATATATAATATAATTGGTAAGATGGAATTCATTTCCCAGCGGATTCCTCGCGACTCACGTCACAGCAACCACATTTGCGATTTTCCAGAATTACGTCTTTCTAGTTATATAGTTATTATCTTTCTAGTTATATAATTATTATCTCTCTAGTTATATAGATATTATATTTCTAGTTATATAGTTATTATCTTTCTAGTTATAGTGCTCAGTGTGAATGACACTTGACTCTGGTATCAATTTTCTATATTTTCAATATCTACAAGCTCACAATCCATTGCAATTTGACAAGTTGTGAGTTTGTAGATCTGGTATTTGGGAATTTTGGGTAAAAAAAATCTAAAAATGTGTCCCAGTCAACAGTCAATCAGGCTTTTCATGAAAAGATCTTTGATCATCAGTTGAAGGATAAAGTTAGGTGAAGAAGGCGTACTGAAATCACTGGTTTCGGTACGTTGACAATTCACTCCTTTACACACTTCTGTCTCTACTCAAAAATATTCCTCTGATACCTCACCCTCCGCATTCATACAATCTCACTCCCTTTTTATTACAAAAATCTAAATGAAGCTGAAAGTAAAGAGACTATGGCATACCAACCATCCATAATAATGTGAGTTGATTTAGATGCATAAAACGAGTGTACACAAGTAAAGCATAGGGGGAATGATTTACTTGAGAATTTACTGTTATAGAATGAATAAATCATTTTGTGTTTTGAATGCATAGGATCTGTGATGTGACGTAAAATATGTGAAATATGTAAGCCAACATACAGTAGTCCACATTCTGAAGACTGCATTCTTCCAATTTTTAACAAAATACAAAATAAGCAAATCTTGAGTGTGTCATAGCCTGCAGAAACACTTAGATTGCATCTTGAAATGTAAACATTACAGAGCTTCACAAAAGATCTTGCTTTGTCTGACTACTGTGGTACTGATCTCCACTCTACATCTTAGACTCTTGGATTTATCAAATTGTACGTTTATGTGCTTTTACTGGAGCAATCTGGCAGAATAGTTAAAATGTATAAATAAAAGTAAGTACAAGAAAGAAAAAAGCTATAATCAAAATGTTATAGGGAACAAAACTCCCAAGTCATAGCTGAATTAGGAGGAATACACAGCTCTGATGCTATTTGCATTTTAAAAGTAAGGCCAATGTTTAGTCAGCAAGCTTCCTCACAAGGTTAACTTCAACAACTTTGTTTTGCTATCCAAACATTGGATTCATGATATTATGATATTATTACGACTATTCATGCATACTATATACAGTAGACCTACTCTCACCTGTACTACCTCCTCCTTGCTGTAGTACTGGGACACCAGGACGTTCTCTCCATCCGACACACGGGTGAGAGAGATTCCTAGCCGGCCTGTGGCCCGATGGTGGACATCATCTGGCAGCGTACGATGCAGCATACAACGCATTATCTTCACCAGGTTGAATGATGGATGCAGAGGACCGAGAAACCGTTTCCTGGCCTCTTTTGCAACATCGATGATGCTTGCCCCAGCCTCTCCTGTAAATAAAAGATTAAAATAGAATAGAAAACAGAATGAGACCTTTTATTTTCTACATAACACAGGGCCTACAATGCAAAAAAATGTTTTGATAGAGGATTCCTATTGGTAAAGATAAAGGATCAGAATAATTGCATGAGATATGATATGGGATGGGACCAGCCGGACCACATAGCCTACTTTGTGGCTCTAAAAATGTATCTATTAGGTGGGATGTTGGCTAAACAATCATCCATGGCCCTAATCTTCTGAAGGGCTTTGTTTGAGCAGATTTTCCAGTAGCCAATATTTACAATCTTGACTGACTGACTGACTGACTGACTGACTGACTGACTGACTGACTGACTGACTGACTGACTGACTGACTGATTGATTGATTGAATATTTTATTAGCAGTTAAAAAAGCACAGGAAGGTAGGCCTACAGTTCGATACCCAATTTAAACCCAAGAAAGCAGTAAAGCACTATATAGCAGTTTCCATTGAAAGTATACTATGGCTTGATTCCATTGGGGTCCTTTTTACTCAATTCATTGGGGGGAAGGGAAAAAAGACCACAAGAATAACCCAGCAGCTCATAAAGAGCGTCAGCTCGTTCATTTTAACAGGAGCATTTTTTTACAGCAATACAATAGATGTACCTACCAAGACATGTCCCACTGACCAGAGCAGTGGCTGTCAGAGCCCCGGCAGATGCCCCATATATGTGACGCGCATTTTCCACCAAGAAAGGAGCCTGCTCCAGCAGACAGCTCGCCACCCCTATGTGGTAGATCCCCAAGAAGCCGCAACCTGCGAAAGAAATGTTCCATGGCGAATCTAGAGGAAACATACCGGTTGTGAGTTTACAAAGTTCGCGCGGTCATAAAAAAATAAAAGTTGTTTTCTTTTTTCACTTTTATCACGACACTATTGTGTTATATTTGTCTGCACGGACGGCTGCACCCATGCTGTTTCCCCATGTCATTCATCCGATGTCCCACAGCTGTTATGTCACTTTGGAACTACATAGTAACAGTCCAGTCGAGTCTGCTCTGTTGACATTTCTTCTCCCACGCTCGGTGTGTTTACCAGAGCGCAACGCCAACCAACGTGACCAATCACTATCAATGTAATCGACGTCGCTCAAACAGCCGCCCAATGGCTGCAGTGCAATAATAGCCCATGTCCAAACTCGAGTCATTTTCATCTCAGTGGCTGTGCCAGTAGCATCCCTGTTCATTCAATTCCCACTGGGACTGATAGAAGTTAAGAGCAGCTTGTTTGCCTCATCATGAGGCATAAATAAAGATCTTTATTTATCTGTAGTAGCCTAGACTAGACTACAACGTTATTTTACATTACCCTTCAGAATGAAAGTAAGTTTACAATACACAAATATAGCCTATAGATATTGTGTTCTGGATTGCCAAATCCTGATACATTTCATTTATTCACATCAATATTTTCAAAACAAACACACACACACACACACACACACACACACACACACACACACACACACACACACACACACACACACACACACACACACACACACACACACACACACACACACACACAGACAGACAGACAGACAGACAGACAGACAGACAGACAGACAGACAGACAGACAGACAGACAGACAGACAAAGAGAGAGAGAATGATTTTGGTGATTGTGTCTTCTCTCACTGTCTGACTACACACATAAATCAAATAAAACACATAGGCCTATAGCCTAATACTTTAATTATTATCTTTGGAACTTTGTTCAGTGAACAAAGGAAAGTTGGGTCATATGAGTATAGTCAATACAGTATGGACAGTAAAACTAAGCATGTTTACAACAGTGGTTACAAAATAGGCCTACACAGCTATAAACTGTATTTCACAAGAAATAAAATGACGAATCCCTTAGAAAAGTATTAATTCCCACAACACCATGATGCAGAGGGTTTACAAGTCTCTTGTGAATTGTTCTGGAACATTATCTGTAAAAGTTGTTCGTGGAATTGACAGCAGTATATTCTGCCCTATCGTGACCCCTAGGTCAATTACAGTTAAATCACCACATTTATCCCCCACTAGGTTTGAGGCACAAGGCAGAATATGTTATAATGTACTAAACAACATTGTAGTGCCTTCAAAGTCATATTAACTGAAATGAGGACACAGCTAAATCTAATGTTTTCCTATGTACAAGGAATCAATTGTAGTGAACATTTTGTTATCTAACATGGCTAGAAAATAAATAGGAGTTTGTCCTGCTGCCTCAAAGTCTGTGCCGACGTCAATTTGAGGATGAGTCAGAGGAAAAAAATAACTGTGCATGACCAAGGGATGAGATCATGGGGTATTTTCTGGGGAGGGTTGTTTGTGTTCCCAAATAACTGCCAAGTTTGGTAAAAGCATAATGTGCCATTTTGAAATCTTCACCACTAGGGATAGTGCATAATGATAGAGCTAGAGATACATTAAAATAACTAATGTATCATGTAACCTAAGCCAAAAAACATACCGGTAGCTTAATATGTCAAAGAATGTATTTATAATATTTACAAGATTAAAAAGAACAAAGATAACGCTATCAGTATACACGAAGGAGCTTGCAAACTGTGAAAACAAGTAAATCTATATTGAAAAAGGAAATCATAACAATGACTTTTCATATGAACTCTACAGAACATTCTTATGTGTAATGCACTGGTTAACACCAGACAAAGGTAAGTAAGTAAGTAATGTATTGTAAGTAAGTAAAGGACTACAATGGAAATAAGTTCTCACGCTGTCTTATCCTTTTGACAGATACACAAATTCTCCCTCAACACATTACCCTAGAACAGGGGTGGGCAATTATTTTTTCCATGGGGCCACATGAGCAACAGAAAATATTGTGGAGGACCGGGCCAAAAGGCAATGCTCCCTGCAAGATGTGCTCCCCGACAACTGCACACAGCTTTACATCCGACTTCAGTAAATACTTAGCAGTCCAATTTTTGTTGAAACCCCAACCCCGGCATTCAGCATTGACTTTTACTTTTTTTTTTGCCACTTTAGCCATTTTTGATGGGTAAGGGTCGTCTTGACGTGTGACCAGTCTGACCACCTGCTTGTTATTGAGACAACATCCAATGATCACGCACATGTGCTGATGTACGCATTGCGTCCATATACGTGAATAAAAAACTCAAATAAAAGAAATGCAGCTTTAGTCCATGCATGAGGTAAATTTTTAAATGTGTTTATTTTGTAATTTGCCATTAACCCTACAAGGGCCGTTCAGAGTGAACCAAAGGGCTGCATACGGCCCCGGGCCACACAATGCCCAGGTCTGCCCTAGAACATATCAGTGTAAATAAAATCACAAAAAGAATAACCAAAACTGTTGTGCAACTCAAGGCATGTAAGTACTTCCCACAGCACCCCCCACCACAGGGGTCCATACTATCCTCATTGTCCCATGAACCCAAATCTGCTCTGGGGTCTACAGTATAGTGTCAGTGAGACACATCTGGTGTTAAGGCTTAGTTCCTCTACCTGGTTCTCCTCTGCCTCAGCTAATTGGCTGGGAGCCATCCTAGCCTGGTGTTTTGCCCCTTGCTCACCAGGGAGTGACCCTGGACTCTGCATGGCAGAAGCATCCTCCTCCCTGAGCCAGCCTTGCACCGGGCTGCATACTTAATAGTTGAATATTGCTGGTTGGTGTTGGATCCTCTCGGGGCACTTCTGCCAGGCCCATTTCAGCCAGTAAATACTAGCTGCAGGGTATTCAGCTGGGAGAAATTCTTCACTGATGTTTAATCACCAAAACATCTCAGGATGGTAGGGCAGCGGTCAGGGACATCTCCTTGCCGCTCCCTGGTGTGCTGCAAACAAACCACAACTATGACATTCTGGGATCAATTGTCTTACATCTCTCTGCTCTTTATTTCCTGACTCCTGTCCCACTCCATACGCTGGGCTATTTGTTTAAGAGTAGAGATATGTGCTTGTGTGTCTGTGTTTATTTGTGTCTTAAGTTGTAACAACAATAAATTAATAAAACTACAGTGATGGAGAAGAAGACTATAGAAGTTCGATCATCGTGTAGTAGGCTACCATTTCACACAGACAATTTTGATGTAGCTAAATGTCTTAATTAACACCTACTTTACCACCATGGCCACATCGCTGGTCGAAAAACTACCCGATCCATCTGGGTTGCTTGGTGTACATAGCACGTCAAAAAATTCCACAAAAATCTAGGTGTACGCAAAGAAAATTTTTAAACTTGCTATGGTGAAATTGAGCACCCTACGACAACACAAAGCCACTGGCCATGACAACATTCCCCCCAAATTTCTCATAGACTCAGCCGCATCCATTGCTCCAATGATTACCTCCCATTTTCCACTTATTTATTTTATTTTATTTTAGGCTAGTTCTTTATGACTGTTTTTTTTTTCTTTCTTTTTTTGCTATTGATGATATCCTCTGCATACTGTGTTCTATCCGTCTGTCATTCAGTGTTATATAAATTTAAATATGAGATAAATGTGTAAATAAGACAAAAAGCTTACTAGGATCTCCTTTTAGTTGACCTTGTAGCAGTGAACTGTACTGTCTGTCTCATGATGAAACTGTACCTTTTCCTATGCAAACTTCTAATAAAGTCTTCAATCAATAATGATTAGTTGAATCCATCGACTGTAAATGGAGACACCCCCACCACCACCACAACGTCATTCACTTCTGAGCTATTCCTGAAATTTGACAGCCTTGGAGTTATGTTCATTTTAATAGGTATAAACGGGGAATAAATGATAAATCATTCAATTATTAACATCTTCCTGCGTTGCTTTACTCCCAACTGAAGACAGATGAGTAACAGTCGATTATATGGTAAATAGTGCCACCGTGTGGATGAACATGGACTCACAGCGAGTTCACTGTCTAAAATCTGGTCCCCCGCCTTGTATTGAAACTTTGGCGGGTGCACTACGCAGGCGCGCGTTTTATCTATTAGAACAAACCGGATGAGTGGTGCTTCTGGATTATAGACGAAGAAAGAGGCCAACTCCGTATTCCGGTGGCTCAAGTGAACCTAATCAAACACACATATATGACGCAAACCTTTCCTTGGGGAGAGAGAAAAAAATCGGAATTCAGCAGCGAAGTGTGATGTCACTTCCGTGAAATGGCGTGAAATGTCGCCCTCTACGGGGTTCATGCTGGTATTGTTTTGTATTCAAATCGCCATTGAGGAATTTGCGATTGCCGCATATAAGAACTGTGTTGAAAATATAAACACACCATGTGCGCGGACATGCTCTCAGCGACAGTCTGTCCCAGACACGAGTGTCTCTCTGTAGTTTCCAACATTTAGGACAGCGTTGATTACATTTTCTCTGACAACAGGCTATATCAGATATGAATGAATATCATAAACTATGCAGAACCCCCCCGCTGACAGAAACGCGCACATGGTGTGTTTATTTTTTTAACACAGTCCTTATATGCGGCAATCGCAAATTTCCCAATGGCGATTTGAATACAAAACAATACCTGCATGAACCCCCTAGAGGGCGTCATTACGCACAAATGACGACATGGCTTCGTTTCTCTTGTCGGAAATAAGGAAGTAAACAAACTGAAAACCTATTGTACACTGCACAGGCAAGTTGTCTTTTCTGCTTTCTCGAACAAATGACAAAAGACTAGTGTCATTTGTAGTAATACTTACTTACATTAGTGATAGTGTTATATAACATTGACACGTTATTACTACCCAACAACAACAACACTTATGTCTGGTATGACAGCAGCGTTGGATGGCCATGAATGAATACGAACGTCTGTGAGATCATGTGCAAAACACAGACGTGTAGCATTATGCAGAAAGAAAACGAAAGGTAACATTGGGCAATGTAATTGTGCTGAACTAAGCGCACCTTTTAAACGGAGAGAATGAGCAGCGGTGATGAAGATAATGGGACTCGAGCATCCAAATGGACTGGTTCAGGATGGTCAGAGGATGAAGTTACTCCTGCAAGAACAACATCCAACAAGAAAGAAGACAATCCTGTGGACCTGACGGCCCTCAGACTCTGCGTAGAAAGTCAGCACCAGGAGGATCAAGGGAAATCAGATTCAGAAGGGGGAGCTGTGCTACCAGTCAGGACAAACAAAGGGGACAATGACACGAGAGCGTCAGTGTTGAGTACAAGTGGAGCGGTGTCTGAAGGTTGGACAGAAACAGTAATAAGGGAACCCCAGAAAGATGGGGACCCAACCACCTTTCGCCCCCCTGCATCTCCATCACCTAGCCTCACTGACACCTGGGCTCCTTCCTTTTCGAACCGCTCCTCTCCCTCTTCCCTCATCCATCACACACCTTCATCTTCCTCCTGTGTCTCATCCTCCTCTTCCCCTGCCTTGTCGCTCACTCCTCCCTTGCCCCCCACAGTGGAGCTCTCTTCTGTGCTGGCAGACACCAGGTTGACTCTGGACGTGTACCAGGGTGGGGCGGCGGTTCTCCCGATCCTATGGGGGTCCATCCCAGGGCAGCTGAGGGCCCTTCAGTACCTGAGACTGGGCTCTGAGGATGGAGCGGGAATAGAAGACGCCCTCGAGGTCCTACATCACCTCAAACAGCTTCGCTCACTGGCTATCCGAGGTACACATACGATACATACATACATACTGTACCTATACTGTTGTGACATAATAACAAACAAGGCTAAATGTGTTTTTAGGTCTTAACCGCTTTAATGTGTTTTTAAATATTTCAGGTGAAAAAATAATAATAGCCAATCTGAGCTTGTAGATCGGCAATTCTCATTGAAGTATTTGATATAAGATCAAGTAGATTGGCTATATGGCTTCTCACTCTCTGTTATATTCTCTGTTACCCTGTACTCTGTCCTTTACTCAAACCCTTGCTTCCCCTTTCTGTTCCACCTCCGTCTCACCTGTGTCTTTATTTTTCAAGGACACTGTTTTTATGATGCCCAAGGTCTCCCCCTGCCTGGCCTCCTCACTGCCCTGCCCAGTTCCCTCGCCTCCCTCTCTCTCCTTGTGCACCTGGATCTGTCTTTTAACCAACTCTCCTGCCTGCCCCCCTGCCTGCTCCACCTGCCTGCTCTGTCCTCGTTGCTCCTCTGCCACAACCGTCTCTCAGTCCTTCCCCCTGACATTGGCCAACTGTCCTCTCTCGGCTACCTCTCCCTGCTGGGGAACCGGCTGGTCTCTCTCCCCCAGAGCCTGGGTCAGCTGAAGGGGCTGCAGATGCTGGACGTCTCGCACAACCTACTTCAGAGCCTGCCCGACGAGATCGGCGCCCTGGGGGAGCTCGTTAAGCTGGAGTTGTCCCACAATGAGCTGAGGCAGCTGCCAGAGACCATGGGTAAGAGCGAACGGGTGAGTGGAAGGCAAGATCAGGTTCAGATTTACACAAAGACTTTGGCCTCCAATCCACCAATTCACCTTTTTACCATATTAGCTTCCTGTTCACATCGCTGTGTTTTACGGTTCTGGGGACTGCAGTGTCCACTGTCCATTCATTATATGTGGTTAAGCTTACAGTGCTCAAGCACTCTTGACTTTTCAATTCTTGCGTGGACACTCACCTCATTTACATCTAGCTGTATAAAGCACTTTGCTACTGTGACCTGGGTTAGGACATCCGGACCGAGGCTGATTAATATCGGTGTGGGGAAAACACCAGATTTTAAGTTAGCTTGAAAATCTGGTGATATTTTTGGTGAGCAACACCGTCATGCGACAGGCTTAAAGAAAGAAAGCAAAGAGGCCACAAAGACCACTTTGCCAAAACGGTCCCATGAATCGCTAAATATAAATAGTCATATGGTTAATGAGAAAATAGAAGTGAGGATGAAAACAAGCGAACACAGAGTGCACTGTTCAGTGGGATCAGATCTAGATATAAGATCATAAGAATCTGTCCTCTGTGTTTCCCAGGGTCTCTCCTCTCTCTCAGGGAGCTGGCCATCCACAGCAACCACCTTCGCCTCATCCCGCAGTGTCTGAGCCAACTGCCTCTGCTGAAAATGGATGCACGGAACAACCCTCTGGGACGACCCCCAACACCTCCACCCCTTCCACCAACACCAGGCGAGCGAATGGAATTACCCTTCTGTTCATAGCGCTCTAGTTAACTCTGCTCTATAATTGTTTTTATTGTAAGACATTTTTATCTGTCTACTTTGTCTGTATAATTTGCACAGTCTTTAAAATGTGTAATACAGATAGTTTATTGTTATTTGTTATTAGGCTAACATTGATTATTGCTGTTACTGTGTTATCTGCTCTCTCTTCTCAGATCGAGTGGAGACGAAGATCCCAGAGTTACACCTTGCCTTTAGCCAACATAGGTATGACAAGCACACAACTCCTTTCATATTCACATAAGCACTGGAAGCAAAATGGATGGGTTCGTGTTAAAAATGTTTTGCTCCCTGTGCTCCTCAGTTTCTGTGTGTCGTCTGCTGGCTGTCACGTCTTTCTCCCAGGGGGGGCTGAGCTCCTGTTCCCCCCAGGGTGCCTGGCAACTACCACGAGGCTGAAGTGGGCCGAGAAGAAACCAGACAGGAAGTGGGTGTGGCTAGAGGAGCACGACATCCTGTCAAGCCGGCCGCTGGAACTTCGTCCACACGGAATTACCTTTCTGAAGGTACGATTATGGTGGTTGAAATGTGTGCCATTTCTGCTTCCACAAAGTGCATTGCATTCTTTGACACACTCTTTCAACCTGGATTCCCTATTTTGGGTGGAAATATCTATTTCTTTTTAGACAGGGCTGATGCACACCTCAAAGGTTGGTGGCAGGTGCACATCTTTAAAAAGGGGATCTCTGATAATAAAATCTAAGAAAATGACACTGTCAAGAACTTTCAACGTTTCGGTCATGGGAACCTTCATCAGGACGGACAATGGTGAAAATGTTCAAAAATGTAAATAAAAGATCTACAAGCTTACAGCGCAGCCTGTTGTGAGCTTGTAGATCGGCTATTTTTCAAAATGTTTGAATGGGGCTCTTATGTGATTTAATAAAATAGTTCAGTTCATGCATATTTACTTTACTTGTTTGCTCGTTCATTGTTAAACTTAAATATTCTTTTCATATTTAATATAATATATACTAATTTAATCTATTAAAACATTATTTGTGTGCATAATATGTTACATTTCTTCAAATTTAAGTTGTTCAATATTTTTTTCATGCAAAATATTGGTGAAAACATCAGTAGTTGGTCTAGTGGTTCAGTTCGTGTCTGCCTTGCTCACGTTTCAGTAGCCTACTCATTAGGCTATTTAAGCTTTGCACTGCAACGGCAGATGACAACGGCAACTGGAAATGACCAGCGCTCAATAGATCAACCTGCCGCCGTCGCGGCCGTCTCTACTACGGCAGAGTCTACCTTTCCACGTAGCGGCTACAATGCCTGCTGTGTGGTCGCGTCGCCATGGGAACTAAAGCGTTCAGCGAAAAGGGTGGGACCCTGTCGCCGATGGCTGGTTGCTTAACACTTTTGACCGCTACGGCGATTACGTCATAACAGCCGTAGTCCCGCCTCACGTAGCCGTAGTAAAAACGCACCCCTTAAATTCCCTATTAAATGTTTTGCAATGCTCCCAGCCAGTGGAGGTGTGTGTGCCATACCATCGGTCCAGCAGCAGGGAGGTGGTTGTGCGGAGGTTTGATGGGCAGGCATGGAGCACGCTGCCCACTGTTCTGAGGAGAGGAAGCCAGAGCAACTCATGCCACCCCGGAGGACGTCCTGCCAGGGTAACCCTCAACACCTCTCACTATCAAAGAATCTCTTAGTATTGGGCTGGGCAATTAACTGAAAGTATTTAATCGGTCAGTTAATTTTAATGTTGCTACTTTCCTAACTAATAATTTAGCATATTTACAGTAAAGACTAGTAAAGAAAACTAGTTTTAAAATGATATTTCATTCGTTTTAATCGAGGTAAAAGTTTTAAATAATTGTGATATTGATTTGAAGTCATTGCCTTAGTCTCTCTCTACTAGTATAATTATCAGCAATTACTATTTCAGAATCATACAATTCACCAAGTAGCCTACAATATATCTGCAGGATTTGACTATTATGATTTAGATCAATGCTTTAGTATTCATATTCATAATATACTTTGGGAGGAAAAAAGGAACCCTTAAGCGTCATCCCACATTCCCACTTCTTTTTTTTTTTTATATTTGGTGTGAACACTGCCATCCACTTGGTTTAGAACTATTTTAAAACTGTTTTGTATAGTTATAGTGCTCAGTGTGAATGGCCCTTTAGACATTACTGTCATCTAAGTGTCCCACGTATTTCACATCTTTGTGGCCTGAATTACATTGGAGTCATTGGAGTAGTATCTGCATTGAGAGTGCATCTTTAAAGTAAGGTTCTCCAACTCTTGTCCTCTTTATCCCTGTAGCTGGCCTGCTCGTCTGTGAAGCAGTTCTCCTGGTTTGTAGCTGTGTCCCGTCCAGTGAGGGACAGCTGTTCCCTCACCCCAGAGGGCACACTGTTGGTGTCCAGCTTTGACCCCGGTATCAAGTTGCTATTCCCCCCAGACTCCACTCTGCAGGCCCGAACCATTACCTTACAGGTAAACACAGTTTAGTTGTGTAGTGCAATACAGTTTATTTTTTGGTGAATAGCCTAATTTATTTAAAGTGATTCCTAGCATACCATCATGGACGGAGTGCTACTAATCACCATGCTGCTGTTTTTGTAAATAAACACCAGCATCTGTTTTTTATTTGTCAGTCAGTTACTCTTTTTTCACATGCAAGAAAACGCAGGCTACGGTGTTTAACTGGCCAAATAATTGGCAGAATTGAGCAGAAATCTATAATGTAATATAGCTACGGTATAATAGTATTTCCCAGTCAGGCTAAAATCTGAGTATTTGTGTGGTATAGTGTGAATACACTCAATGTGGTTGTTTATTTGTGTTTGTGTGTGCTTTTCCTGTACTGTAGGTGCTGCAGGTGTCTGTGTCAGAGGTGCAGGCATTTTGTGGTGACGCCCAGGCCAGGGTCAGCCCCCTACTCTGCCTCTCGCAGACTCCCAGCATGGATTTCCTGCAACCTATTAAGGTGCAGGTCCCTCTACCAAATGGAGTACCAGGTACGACATGAGAATCTGTAATCTGTTAACATTATTCTAACACAGGGGTCTTCAACGTTTTCAGGCCGGGGACCCCCAAACTGATGAGGAGATGGAGCAGGGACCCCCTACCACCTCGTAGGGTGGGGGGGTCGGGGCTACGACATATTTTTTATTTTAAACGTATACAAGTTACAGCGAGCAGGGTGGGCCGTACCACTACCATTTCTAAACATACTACTTATTAACTGAGAACAAATGTCAATAATATCAACAATCTGTCAATTCCATAGTAATCATGTATTCAAGCTATTCAAAATGGATAGAATCATGATTTATTTTTTAACATAGATGTAAAAAAAACGAGAAAAAAAAAAAAAAAAAAAAACATTTTTTGAAATATATATATATTTTTTTTAAGCAATAATTTCGCGGACCCCCTGCAGTACCTCCGCGGACCCCCTGTTGAAGACCCCTGTTCTAACAAATACTGTATTATGCACTAGGGCATTCACCAAATATTCGAATATTCGAATATCAAAGTCACTATTCGACGTTGTTCACCGAAGTCGAATATTTGCTTTTTTTATTGTTTTCTCTTTAAAAAAGATATAGTTTATAAAGCATGGCGAGATAGGAAGTCATAAGAATGAGTTGTCAATGCCTCTGGTGGATGAATTTGTTAATGCTCTATACCAGGGGTTCTCAAACCTTTTTAGGCCGTGACCCCCAAAATAAACATATTTTGAACTGGGGACCCCCACCCTGACAAGCACTTGGAATTGTAGGTATTACATTTAATGTGACTCGGTTCCACAAATAAATATTGTGAAAATGGCAGATCTACATGCTCACAACGCCTCGCAACGCGAGGCGTTGTGAGCATGTAGATCGGCTATTTTCACAACATTCGCCTCTTGCTTACTTAATATTTGACAGTTTGGCCAGTCCTGTCGAATAGTCGACTATTCGAATACTTTGAGGTTGAATAATTCGAATACTAAAAATCACTATTCGTGATTGCCCTATTATGCACACACACACATGCAGTTGAAAACGCACGTTCTGTCAACGGTCACCGTTTTCGACTGCGCCACAACACCATGTGTAACTGATCTCTCTCCCTGGACGTGTACATATGCAGAGTTTGTAAACAAAGGTCATTACCTTAAAATCAATCTGTGTTGCAATCCATACTCCTAACTTGAGATACGATAAAGGAGGTAGAGGTACACAACAAGGCATTCAAGTGCACTGGAAAGTTGCAATTTTCACTGAAGGTTTGCAGTTATGCAGTGCAGACACACGAAGGAACACAACATTAATACAAGTATTGTCAACGTGCCCCGGTGCTCCTCAGGACACATGGTGGACATGTCCTGCCTACATCTACTACATGGTGACCCCAACGCCCAGACCTGGACGGACATCACGTCACAAGTGTCTCTCTATGTCACTCATCTCTATGCCATATTCTACATCACACATTTCTCCTGGTGAGTTGAGTTCCTATTATGTTTGGGTTAGGGCTGTCACGATTAAAAAAGTACATTGATAGTGGAAATAGCCGATCTACAAGCTCACAACGTGTCGCGATGCGACGCGTTGTGAGCTTGTAGATCTGCTATTTCCACTATGTTTGACCTTTTTTTAAATGTATGAACATTTTTCAACATGGAAACGATTATGACGATTATGAAAAATAATCACGATTATGTCAAAAATAAAATCACTCTTTCAAACTGGATTCCCTATTTTGCGTGGAATTTTTTTTAGACAAGGCTGATGCACACCTCAAAGGTTGGTGGCAGGTGCACATATTCAAAAAGGGGATCTCTGATAATAAAATCAAGAACTTTCAACGTTTCGGTCATGGGAACCTTCATCAGGACGGACAATGGTGAAAATGTTCAAAAATGTAAATAAATGTTCAAAAATGTAAATAAAAGATTAGACGATTATGTAATAATTGTGACAGTCCTAGTTTGGGTTGATTCATATGCATTTTGTATCCTGTTTAATATTAACTTCATAAAATGTTTTCTTAGGTACTGGTTGTGGTACACTACTCAGCGCTGTGTCAGTGGGGTGGTCAGGCGGGTCTACCAAAGGCTAAAACAGTTCAAAGTCCAGTTCCTGGTCCTCCAGAGAAAGACTGATCCCACGCAGGTTCTCTTACAATGCTTACCTACAAATAAGGTAGGCTAATTATTCTTTCCTGTCAACACATTTTGACCAGACTACGTTTACCAAGAACAGCCTTCTTCTCACCTTGGTGTCTGAGTGATAATAGAAAAAAAGTATTTACAATCTTGCCTTAAATTTCCAAGAATTGGAATTGGTGACAGTGGTGGATGTGCATGAACACATATAATTAACCGATATAGGCTGGCATAGCAAAAAACACTGTTGCACTTTACAGAGATGAATAAATTGGGGGCGGGGTCATCCAATTGATCTGCGTTAGAGGAACAGATACCTGCGACTGCAGTTCCCTTGGCTGTGATCTCCCTATTTTTTTTTTTTTTATTGCGACCGTCAGGGAGCAGTTTACTATGAAAACCTCCACCGGCCGTCCGTCCGTCCGTCCGTCCGTCACACCTTTGTGACCATCAACAAACGTCACACCTTTGTTGATGTTTAAATCGAAGAGTCTTGGTCAAATACTTCTGTTGGTTTCTGCACTGATCAT
This sequence comes from Nannobrachium achirus, assembly GCF_963921795.1. Classification (NCBI taxonomy): domain Eukaryota; kingdom Metazoa; phylum Chordata; class Actinopteri; order Myctophiformes; family Myctophidae; genus Nannobrachium; species Nannobrachium achirus. The sequence goes on from NC_137820.1 coordinate 16,862,362, forward strand.
TTATACAATTCAGCTGTGTTTGCTCGTGTCATCATGATGAGGTCATAAATCAGCCATGCCCAAATATAGATTTTACGGGTTTACATGCTTACTCAGTTATTCGTTATGTGAAAGTCCTATGACGTCTATGATATCTGACATCATCATACATACATTCCCTTTTATGCCCATAAATGGAGATCCCCTCTGTAGAACCAGCCACTGACATCACTGTAATGTCAGGGGAACCAAATCCCTTTTATGCCCATATATGGAGATCCCTGTGATGCCAGGGGAACCAAATCCCTTTTATGCCCATATATGGAGATATGGAGATCCCCGTGTTGCCAGGGTAACCAAATCCATTTTATGCCCATATATGGAGATCCCTGTGATGCCAGGGGAACCAAATCCCTTTTACGCCCATATATGGAGATCCCTTATGTCATCAATATTAAGCCCATATCTGTGAATATCTTTGGGTACCAGATGTCTCCATATATGGTTAAATGGTCCGATATACATCACTGGCCAGAAGACCAAGAAATGGTGCAACCTCGCCCTTTGCTTTTCTCCCTATAGGCATCTTACTGGTAGGTAGTTTAATGAGGAATGCAGTATGGTGGTAGGTAGGTAGTTATGGCCTTTGATGTAAGATTTTCACTTTCTAGGATAACTATATTTGCTATTCCCAGATGATGCCCTTTTAGGGTACCCCTCATGCCCATATATGGAGATCCCCAGGCTTTACTAATTAACATAAGTTTTATGCCCATATATGGAGATCAGTGTCCCAATGTCATCAGATATATGGGCATAAATGGACACAGGCAAACTAGATGGGCTGTATGGATATCCAGATGTGTGATGTAAGTGTTTTATTCCAAATGTGGCACCCCACAGACATATTTCCAGAAACAAAATCCCTTTCATGCCCATATATGGAGATTTCTGATGTCATCAATCCCAGGCCCTGTAAAAAACATGGTTGCTATGGTATGAGCAACTTATGTCTCCATATATGGAGATTCAACTTCAATGAGTAACCATGGCAAACTGTCAACTGCCCGTATGTCTTGATAATTGGTAAAACAAACTTTTGGCCTATTTGTGGAGATAAGCGACCAACGGTCGCTTATCTCCCGATTAGGGAGTCTTACTGGTTATTGCGACCGTCAGGGAGCAGTTTACTATGAAAACCTCCACCGGCCGTCCGTCCGTCCGTCCGTCCGTCCGTCACACCTTTGTGACCATCAACAAACGTCACACCTTTGTTGATGTTTAAATCGAAGAGTCTTGGTCAAATACTTCTGTTGGTTTCTGCACTGATCATTTATACAATTCAGCTGTGTTTGCTCGTGTCATCATGATGAGGTCATAAATCAGCCATGCCCAAATATAGATTTTACGGGTTTACATGCTTACTCAGTTATTCGTTATGTGAAAGTCCTATGACGTCTATGATATCTGACATCATCATACATACATTCCCTTTTATGCCCATAAATGGAGATCCCCTCTGTAGAACCAGCCACTGACATCACTGTAATGTCAGGGGAACCAAATCCCTTTTATGCCCATATATGGAGATCCCTGTGATGCCAGGGGAACCAAATCCCTTTTATGCCCATATATGGAGATATGGAGATCCCCGTGTTGCCAGGGTAACCAAATCCATTTTATGCCCATATATGGAGATCCCTGTGATGCCAGGGGAACCAAATCCCTTTTACGCCCATATATGGAGATCCCTTATGTCATCAATATTAAGCCCATATCTGTGAATATCTTTGGGTACCAGATGTCTCCATATATGGTTAAATGGTCCGATATACATCACTGGCCAGAAGACCAAGAAATGGTGCAACCTCGCCCTTTGCTTTTCTCCCTATAGGCATCTTACTGGTAGGTAGTTTAATGAGGAATGCAGTATGGTGGTAGGTAGGTAGTTATGGCCTTTGATGTAAGATTTTCACTTTCTAGGATAACTATATTTGCTATTCCCAGATGATGCCCTTTTAGGGTACCCCTCATGCCCATATATGGAGATCCCCAGGCTTTACTAATTAACATAAGTTTTATGCCCATATATGGAGATCAGTGTCCCAATGTCATCAGATATATGGGCATAAATGGACACAGGCAAACTAGATGGGCTGTATGGATATCCAGATGTGTGATGTAAGTGTTTTATTCCAAATGTGGCACCCCACAGACATATTTCCAGAAACAAAATCCCTTTCATGCCCATATATGGAGATTTCTGATGTCATCAATCCCAGGCCCTGTAAAAAACATGGTTGCTATGGTATGAGCAACTTATGTCTCCATATATGGAGATTCAACTTCAATGAGTAACCATGGCAAACTGTCAACTGCCCGTATGTCTTGATAATTGGTAAAGCAAACTTTTGGCCTATTTGTGGAGATAAGCGACCAACGGTCGCTTATCTCCCGATTAGGGAGTCTTACTGGTCAGTATGCAAAATTATTAATAACAATGTGTACAATGTGTTACTATTATCTATTATATCACATATCAGCGTGGAGTCCTAAAGAGTTTTATTCTAATTATGGCTGTTGAGTGGCCTGACACCAGGCAGTATCACACAACAAGTGATGAAGTTTAACTGGTTCACATTACGTGACCAGAAGATATGAGTTGGAACAGATATAGAAAGGAATGGAAGGAAGGTATGATACAGTAAAAATAGCAGACAATAAAAGCAGACAATAAAACATGATGTACTTCAATTGTATAATAGTTTCCCTTCAACAGTTTGATCTAGTTTTAGTGAGCATACAGTATCTGATGAAGCAGTGGCCGTGGCGTCATACAGTAACTATCATATCTACTGTATATTCTCACATAGATGAGAGTGAATTAGTGCTAACAGATAAAGGTTAATCATGTTTAGCATGTTTTTCCTTTGTATGAGGGCATGTAAGGCCCCTTTTGAGAGATTAAGTGTTCTATAAATAATGTTTCATTGAATTGAGTCCTTATGGCTCAACCAGTGTGCACACCACATGTCTCTCCACTGGTGGTATCTCATTAAATATGCATATAATCTGTGATAAGCCACGTCCAGCTGTTGAAAATCAATGCGATTGAAAATGTTGGACTGACTGAACAACCGACAGAGTGGCTTATACAGAACTAGTGCATAGTCACAGATAACATTACACACAATTTAGTCTTTAAAGTGTAGCCTGAGTGTGGGACAATGACCACATTACTGCAACGTTCTCAGTTTGATTTATGCCCTCAGCACCAGTGCTGCATGCATATCATTGCTCTTCTCTGCTTCACTGCTTGATATCTCAATGAAGCAAAAATAGCTTTAAAGAAATTATCTTTTTAAAGGGGGAAAAGTTAACTGTAAAAATGGTCAAAGGGGAAGTGCTGAAAAGGGTCGTTTTATGTTTGCCCCTCAGGTGGACAGCAGGGTTCAGTCTCTGTCGGAGCAGTATGAGGGACCACAGCCGTCCGACCTCTGTGACATACTGGAAGGGGAGCAGTTCTTTGCTGGCTTTGAGAAGGGCCTGGACATCAATTCAGGTCTGAAGTCCTTTTGGAGACTTTTATCTTAAAGAGGTTTATCTCTAACATTTAACCTCCGCTGCCACCCCAAGATCTCGTAGTGCTTCCCTTGGAGCAGCAGATTGTAAGACCTCGTCAGGTGATATTTCTCATTAGGGCTGTCACGATTATGACATTTTTCATGACGATTAATTGTCACTCAAATAATTGCGATTCATGATTTAATTGTGTTTTTTGTCGTTGACAATTACATTTCTGTTTGGCTTTGTAGGCTTTGAAGTTGCACGTGGCAGATATGACACATAACCTCAATGGACTTTTGAAGAAAATGATGATTGCACTTTTTTACTTTATTTTTTGTTTATGTATCACGTTTTTTTTATATAATATATATTGTGACCATTATTATTTGTTTTAATGTTTTGTTTTTAATTGTGAGTTCAAAATAAAGATTATCAAATCAAATCAATATACAAAGAAATCACTGACACATTTGACAACTTTATACTTAAAAAAGAACATTGATAGTGGAAATAGCCTATCTACAAGCTCACAACGCGTCGCATCGCGACGCGTTGTGAGCTTGTAGATCTGCTATTTCCACTATTTTTGAAAATGTTTGAAACTATATGAACATTTTTCAACAGGGAAACGATTATGACGATTATGACAAAATAATTGCGAATATGTCAAATAATTGCAATTAGACGATTATGTAATAATTGTGACGGGCCTATTTCTCATACTTCTTTCCTCCAGATAGACCAGACTGTGAGGGAGGAAGACTGTCTTTTGTGTTCTACTCCAGCCTGAAGAACTTGAAGGAGGTGTATGTCTCTCCAGCTGAGGGACATGCAGGGCCAGTGAGGGGACAAGTAAGATGGAACATGAATACATTGCACACATACAGTAGTATTCGATACTAACTCAACTAGTATTTCATCCTATCAATCCTGTTCTGAATAAGAGTGAAGCCTTAAGCAATAAACATGAATCCTTTATCATCAGTTGTACCATAATGGTAATCGAAGTGTTTATATATACAGTAGTACCTACTGCATCATTCTTGTAAAAGTCTAAGTCTGAAAATAATGCTGTGTAAATATGAAAATATACAATAAATATCAAGTCAGATTTAGAATTCAAGAAAATAGTCCCCACTCACATGTAAGGCCCATATTTTATATGATAATGCAGTAACATTACAAGAAATAAATCAACCCCTTGCTTTTTTTCTTGTGTAAAAGAAACTAAAAGCAAAATCAAGTTGAAAACTATCCTTTTGTTATTTTCTTTTTTAATATTGTTGCTTTTTACCCCCTTTTCTCCCCAATTTAGTCTTATTTATGCCTTAATTATTTGGAATCTATACAAAAGTGTGGGAAGCGGAAGAGGCAAGAGAGAACCAGTCCAGCAGGGATGTTATGTATGATGTATCATATATAATATATGTATCCATTCTGGTACATATTGTTGGATAATAGACATTGTGAATGTGTCTCCTATCTCTCCTTGGCTGTAGGTGTCTTTTTATAGAGGAGAGGTTCCCAGTGATCTGCCACAGGAGGTGGCCAGGAAGAGGAAAGGACATGACACCCAGTGGTTGGCAACCTTACCACTCAGACTTCCAGTTAGTCAAACATTATGTTTTGCATTCTCCTGGTTACTTAGGACAGTGGTTCTCAACCTGTGGGTCGGGTTCCCAAATTATTTTGGGGGGTCCCCAGATGATTAACTTAAAGCTGTACTGTGGAAGCTGCTCAACTAGTGGTCAGTAGCGGTATTGCTTTTTTCGTCCGGAGTCGCCGCGGACCACCGGAACGGGGGTCCGCGGACCACCGCGGCCGCCGCAAGCACCTCCGCCTCGCCGATACACATCCGTAGAGCCGTCTCCCGTCATTTTTAGACCAGGATTGAGGGAGTAGCAGGCAAGATTCCTTCACCAATGTAAACACAGTTGCTGAGGGAAGCTACTTCCTTTAGAGACAGCAAGACTCGCTGTGATTGGCCGGTGGTGTATGATCCGCGCTGTGATTGGCCGGTAGTGTATCATGTGGGAGATGACATCATTTTGCCGGGAAATTCTACCCCCTCACAACTCATAGAAAACGTATAGGTTCCGGACGGAACCATGTTTATTTAATACCGGAGGACAAGGTCCCCCTATGGGATAACAGCGCCATCTGGCGCTGCAACAGAGTAAAACTCATAAGCTCCCGTACGAGAAATATCATTTGTCGGGAGGGCTGTCAATCACAAACGAGGGCACCGCCCCCGAGTGTATATAAGCCCTGTGGGCTATCATAACTTCCTCTAAAGCCGCACCTCTGCGCCCGCGACTAGCGAACCGAGGGGCTTTATTCGGGGGACCTTGTCCTCCGGTATTAAATAAACATGGTTCCGTCCGGAACCTATACGTTTATTGTCATACCTCCAGACAAGGTCCCCCTATGGGACTCATACACTCCCCGAGAAGCCATGAACCGACAAGACTGTCGTGCACACCGACCACACCCGGAAGGAGGTCCCGTCAACCGACGTGACCCCTTTCAGGACTGATCCGACCCAGACCCACAGGGCCTGGGCGTGTCAGACAGAAAAAGACCCTGACAGACCGAGGCCTGCCTTATGCACTAAGGGCAGACACAGGTCCACCTTATAAAACTGCAGTAATATAAGGGAAAAACTCAGGGTCCCCCCCCATGTATCCTAGAGACAGCAGCATGCTGTCTCAGGAAGGGGAGAGAGCCGCCCCACTACATAGTAGGAAGGGCAGCAGCACCCAGAACCGTATGCGCCATAGCAGAAGGCGCAACGTCCAGGTGATAGTAGGTCGCAAAGGTGGACGGCGAAGACCAATTCGCCGCTGCACAAATCTCCTCAATGGAGACACCTTTGGACAAAGCCCAAGAGGTAGACACACCCCTAGTACTGTGGGCCTTAAGTGCTTCCGGCACTTCAGACCCAGACCGGGTGTAAGCCAACCTAATTGCATCCACAAGCCATCTCGACAGAGTGGGCTTGGACACCGCTTTCCGTTGACGGGCATTCATGACCACGAAAAGCTGAGAAGTAGACCTGCTGTCCACCGTCCTATCACAGTAGGCCTTCAGGGCCCTAACTGGACAAAGACAATGAAGACGCCTATCCTCCTCCGATGCAAACGGAGGAGGATGGAAAGCCGTCAAAACAACAGGTTCCTTCGGAACCACACGGTTCTTAGGAATAAAACTCAAATGAGGTTTAAGAAGAACCTTGGAGTCATTATTGAGAAACCTCATACAATCAGGGCTCACAGAGAGCGCATGAAGGTCGCTCACACGCTTAGCCGTAGACAAGGCAAGCAAAAGAGCTGTTTTGAAACTTAAATGTTTCAAAGAGGTCCTCCCAATCGGTTCAAAGGGTGCCTTGCAAAGGCCCTCAAGAACCACTTGTAGATCCCACACAGGAAACAAGGCTCTAGTCACAGGTCTCAAATGGTCAACACCATGCATGAACTGGACCACCTCAGGTATTTTAGAAAGGCCTTTACCTGCCACCCCCAGGTGGCAGGCATCAATAGCCGCTAAATAACCCCTCAGTGTAGAGAACGCCAGACCAAGGTCCAGGCGGTCCTGCAGGAAATCTAACACCCTCTGGGCCGAAGCTAAATGAGCCACCACAGGTGGCTCCTGTAGCTCACACCAGTCCAAAAAGGCATTCCACCTTCCATCATACACAGCCCTAGTAGAGGGGGCTCTAGCACTCTAAATAGTGGCTACAACCGTCGGTGAGAAGCCTGCTGCGAGCAGGTTCTCCCTCTCACGGGCCAAACCCACAGGTCTAGGCCCCGTGGGTCTGGATGGAAGATCTCGTCCCCTGCCTGGCGCAGCAGATCCCTGTGCAAGGGAAGCCGCCAAGGGGGTCGAGAGAGCAGTGGGGTGATCAGAGACCTCCACACTCCCCTGGATGGTGTCACCAGAAGAACCTCCTGGTTGGAACATCTGATCCTCTCCAGAGTGGGAAGGATCAGTTCCAGGGGTGGAAACGCGTAGAGAAGACCTTGTGGCCATTCGTAAGCAAACGCGTCCGTCCCCAGAGGAGAAGGTCCCCTCACTGAGAAGTAAAGGGGACACTTCGCGTTCTCCTGGGAGGCAAAGAGATCGACTCGAGGTTGACCGAACCTGGAGAAAATCTGCCTCACCACCGCAGGGTGGAGAGACCAATCCTCGTAACGAGGCTCCCCCCTGGACAACAGATCGGCGCCGCCGTTCTGAAGGCCCGGGACATGGGAGGCTCTGATGGACCTCAACCGAGGCAAGCACCAGAGGGTCATCTCGCGCGCCAGCTGATCCAGCGTACGCGAGGAGAGGCCGCCCTGTTTGTTGAGATAATACAGGGCCGCCGTGTTGTCCGTCCTGACCAGGACATGGCAACCCCGGAGAAATGGTTCGAAATGCTTGAGCGCCAAGTAGATCGCCATTAACTCCAGATAGTTGATGTGGTACTCCAACATGGCCTGGGTCCAAAGGCCCCTGGCTGAGCGCCCCTCGTGGGTGGCGCCCCACCCTGAGCGGCTGGCGTCTGTGGTGATCACCTTGCGTGACACCACTTCGCCCATGGAGACCCCACTCGTCAACAACGCCTGGTCCCTCCATGGGACCAGAGCGTCCATGCAGACCTGGCTGACTGTCACCTTCCTGTACCCTTGAAGGGAAGGAATCCTGAGCGCCAGTGACCACCGCTGGAAGGGTCTCATATGAAACCTGCCCAGACGCAGAAGTTGCACTGCTGACGCCATCAGCCCAGTCAACTTCATGCACTCCTTGTACCTGACCACCTGGTTCAGTCGGAAGGAGCCGAGACAAGTCAGAAACCTGTCCACCCTCTCCGGGGAGAGGCGAGCGGACATGGTGGCCGAGTCCAGAGATATTCCTATAAAGGAAATCTGCTGGGAGGGTGACAACATGCTTTTGCCAAAATTGACGTTGAAACCCAAGGCCTTCAGGTGTGACAACACCAGATTGGTATGGCGCGCCGCTTCTGAGCAGGAGGCGGCGGAAATCATCCAATCGTCTATGTAGTTCGCCAGCCTGACTCCCTGATGCCTCAGTGGAGCAATGGCTGCCTCGGTCACTTTCACGAAAACCCGAGGGCTCAGGGAAAGACCGAAAGGGAGGACCGTGTACTCGTACAGGCGCCCCTCGAAGGCGAACCGCAGGAACTTCCTGTGTGGGGGATAAATGAGGATGTGCTGATAAGCGTCCCTCAGATCCACTGAACAGTGGAAATCCCCCTGTCTCACTGATTTCATCAGTGACTCTGACGTCAGCATCCTGAATTTGAACTTTTTCAAGTGCTTGTTCAGAGCACGTAAGTCCATAATCGGACGCAGCCCCCCTCCTTTTTTCTGAACCAGAAAATAACGGCTCCAGAAGCCTAAACGGCTCTGGTCGCGTGATAACTCCACTATAGCGCCCTTGCGCAATAGTGAGTCTATCTCCTCCCTCAAGGCATCCGCTTTCAAGCCGCGGGCTCGAGTGTAAATAACCTTGCTGGATAGGGAGGGTATTTCCGCGAACTGTAGTCTGTAGCCCCGTGTCACCGTCCGAAACACCCAGTGATTCGGATTGCAACGCTTCCAATGCTCTGCACACTGTGCTAACGTGTTGCTGAGCAACGGAGAAGCCTTGGGGTTGTACCGCCTGAGCGGGACTACTGGGCCGGGAGGGAGAGGTTCCGTATCCGGGCACGTATCCGTATCCGCTAGACGCCGGGCCGGAAGGCGCGGAGACACCGGCGGAAAGAGCGTTTCCGTTTCCGGTACGCTTATTTCCGTATCCGGTGGGAGACGGACACGTGACCTCCAAGAAGCCTCGCTTGTTAAAAATACAGGCGGCACATAGCGTGGAGCCCGGGGGACAGGGTTCATCGCATAAGTAACTTAATCCCCGGCTCGGGGAATTGTATTTACGTTTACAACCTGTGCTAAGGCCTTTATATGCTTCCTTACGGGAAGACGAGGCCGACCCTGGGTGATATGTGTTGGCTTCTTCCCTGACGCTAAGACCAAACTCCTGTCCTGAACTAGAGTCGGCATAACAGTGCCGCTCGGTGGAGACAGAGGGGTATTGCACACTAGTGAGACCATACCATTGTGAATAGGAATTAGCTTGTCTGGGAACATTTTGCAAAGAGAAATATTCTGCTTGTAACCTGTCTGCGTGACTGGAGGAAGCGATATTTTCTGAGTGGAAAGAAATTCCAGCCTGGACTTCTCTACACTGGCTAAATTCATGCAAAATGGGGTCGTCTGTACTAAAGCAGGTGGGTTTGAAATAAACAGGCATTGTTTTATCAACACACTTTTTAATACAGGCACTGGAGGAGAGCACAGAGGAGGAATAAACATTGATTTCTTGGCATAAGAAAAATTGTTCATATTGTCCAAACGTCTGCGCTTGCAAGGGGGGGTCCCCTGAATTTTCAGGGGGACCCCGCCAGAGTCCAGTGTCACTTTCGCGGCGGCTTCCCACGGGCTTTGTGGGAGCTGGCCGGTATCCCGTGCCTGGGAGGGTGGCGGGATTGGGAGCGGGCCTGAGCCCCCGCTGCAGTGCGAGGGGGTCCCGCGGAGGAAGAAGAGGGGGTCCTAGGGGGATTGTTCTGTTTCCCCTGCTTGGAGGAAGAGCGCCCCCTGTCAGCCTGACCAGGGGCCTTGCTCCGTCCCTGTCTCTTTTCCTTTCTGGGTACCTGGGGGTCCGTCGTGGCCTCCAGGAGCTCCAGAGTGATCTTCTTATCCGCCACCTCCTGGCGGAGAAGCTCCAGTCCACCGCCCATGAGGGAGGTAGGGTGGCCGGGGAGGTCTTGCAGGACCTTCTCGGTCTCCTCTCCGGAACTGCCAGGACACTTTACCTTATCAAGCCACCTGGCACGTTCCGCCTGGATGCAGTAATCCATGCCGTGTCCAAGCCACTCGATGGCGTGGACATTCAGGTCCATCAGCATGCGCAGCGACTTGTCCATTTCCTCCACCATCACGTCAGGCACCTCCCGCATCTCGCTAAGGAGGCGCCTGGTGGAGAAAAGCAGCAGCTGGGTGGCGTTCATCGTCCTGGCTGCCAGCGCGGAGGCTCTGTAAGAGTTCCTAACCCTGGAAGACTGCTTGTCGTCAAAGGGGATGGCAAACCCAGGAGGCTTCTTCCCCACGGACAGATTGAGGGGATTGCGGCCTCTAGGACCGGTCCGCTCATGACCTGACTTGAGGCTCCCGACAAGGGACTGCGCCATCAGCTTGTCCATGGGAGGGCACAAGGGGATTCCCGCCTTCTCTGCGTCGCGGCAGTCGACCAGGAAGGGGAGCTTGGGGGGGTCCTTGTGTGTAGTCCAGGTTGAATGCAGGGCCTCTGCAAAGCCTGGGACCAGTGGGAGCTTTTCCATTCGAAGCGGGGGAGAGGAATCCACATCCTGGCCAAGGAGGGGAACTCTAGCCCGTGGTCCGAGTGGCGCGTCTCCGAGCGGCAGCTCCAGGCCACAACGGATGGTAGCACGTTCCAGCACCGAGAGCTCGTCCATGGGGATGGAGTCTGGGTCTTGTGCCGCTGCCCCTCTCGCCCCAGCCGGCATGGAAGGGGGGAGAGAGGCAGAAGGGGCTTGGGAGGACGCGGCGGAGGTGGAAGCCTCGGCATGAGGAACCACCCTGGCCGCGCCTCCGCCCTGTCCGGAGGGGAAAGAGGACTCGTCTTCCTCCGAGTACTCACCCTCCGTGTCCACCTCATCCATGTCGTAGTCCTCTAGCTCCGGTTCGTCTCCGTCGCTAGCATGCCAGGAGACGGGGCTAGGTGGCCGCATAGCCCGTAGCTGGGGGACGGAGAAAGAGAGAGGAATGTCACCGACGACTAGAGGGTGGAATTCTTTGGGGGGGACGGTCCAGGTTGCAGCTGGCGGTGGAGCAACGTGGGCGGTCTTGCATGTTCTCTTCTTGGGCACGGCAGCAGTCGAGCCCGTCGGAGAAACAGCAGTGATAGCAGGGGCCGCAGACCCGCTAGCAACGGGGCTACCGAAGCTAGCTGAGGGCGAGGCCGCTGGAGGCCTAACCACGTGGCGAGAAGCAGCGCTGTGGCGTACAGCGCTGTCCGGCACACGAGGAGAGGTGTCTGGGAGGGATCCGGCGGAGACCGTGGTGTGAAGGCCGTAACCAGCGCCAGCGATCTCACAGCGGGCCTCGAGGGCTGGAACATCATACTGGAGGCAGTCAGTACAGTTCACCCCCGTGGCCGGGGCCGGAGGGGACAGAGAGGCCAAGGCGTGTCCTACCCCCATGCAGACAATGCAGAACGGATGAGTATCTTCATTGGCGATGAGGCCTTTGCAGCTGGGAAGGCCGCACTTCTTCGGTACCCTGGCTAGCAGGTTGCTAACTGTGGGCCGACGAGCCGCCATCGTGAGCTAACCGAAGCTAAGCGAAGCTAAGCTAGGGCAGGGAGACACGTGGCAGAACGTACAGAGAAGAAGTAAAAGACTCAAAGCGAAAGTGAAGAAAAGACCGAACTGTAGGAAGAATAGAAGTAGAAAACGTACGGGAGATAATCTATAAAGGCCAGTGGCCGACTTCCTAGCCGTCGCTTTAGGCTAAACTTTACAGAATTAAAACTTATATGGCTGAGTTCGCGACACTCTAGTTGCAGGTAAGCAGAGGTGCGGAAGAGGAAGTTATGATAGCCCACAGGGCTTATATACACTCGGGGGCGGTGCCCTCGTTTGTGATTGACAGCCCTCCCGACAAATGATATTTCTCGTACGGGAGCTTATGAGTTTTACTCTGTTGCAGCGCCAGATGGCGCTGTTATCCCATAGGGGGACCTTGTCTGGAGGTATGACAATAAACATATAAAGAGAAGGCTTCAGAAGCTGAAAATAACAGAGTGGGTGTTCTAAAACTTTAGCGATTTAACAGTTAGGACAATTTTAAGATTTGTTTTATAAAAAAAGTTACATGGTATAACTTTAATGTGCAACATTGTTTTCTCACCCAACAGTAAACAAACCAACTTAAAGTGTATTGGGTATATGCACATTTCTAAAGTGACAATTCAAGGACTTTTTAATACCTCTAAAATGACGAATTAAACATTGGCCAGATTCTCAAATATTTGATGCAGAAATTGTGAAAATAGCTGATCTAGTTGCATGTAGATCTGCCTTTTTCACAATAGAACCGTGTTATGCAAAATGTAATTCCTCAACTCTTAGTGCTCGTCAGGGTGGGGGGTCCCCAGTTAAAATATGATTATTTTGGGGGTTGCGGCCTGAAAAGGTTGAGAACCACTGACTTAGGAGACATCCACTGTGTGCGTCCATCCGTGTGTATGTTAATGTTTTACTTCTAGGTTATTAGATCAGCAATTATTTAAACCCAAGGCATTTGGTGTAATAATGTTGTATGGTTCTTCATAAAGAGTCTCTTATGCTTTGAGGCCATATCAGTGTAGTTTTATTACATATCTTTCAGGCTATATATAGAGATCCTTCTGAAAAAAATAGTATATTGTGTAAAAGTTCATTTTCTTCTGTAACATAATAGATTTTTTTTAAACTTTCATATATTTTAGATTCATTGAGCATGCAGTGAAATATTCAAAAGCTTTTTTTGTTTTAATTTAGATTTTTATGGCTTACAGCTCATGAAAATCAAAAATCCATATCTCTAAATATTAGAATATTCCACATGTCCACTCAAAAGAAGCATTTATAATACAGAAATGTCAAACTTCTGCTGAAACGTTTTGTTAATTTATGCACTCAGTACTTGGTCTGGAATACTTTTGAACAAATTGTCTTTGTTGATGGGGCGTGGCATGAAGTTGGTCAGCCTGTGGTACTGCTCAGTGTTATGGAAGCCAAGGTTTGCTTTGATAGAGGCCATAAGTTCATCTGTGTGGTTGAGTCTGGGGTCTCTCATCTTCCTCTTGACAACACAACACAGATTCTCTGTGGGGTTCGGGTCAGGACAGTTTGCTGGTCAGTTAAACCCAGTAATACCATGGTCAGTACACCTTTTGGCTCTGTGGGCAGGTGCCAAGTGCTTCTGGCTAAAATAAATCATCATCTCCATGAAGCTTGTCAACCTACTGAAGCATTACATGCTCTAAAATCTTTGGCACTTGGCACCTGCCCACAGAGCCAAAACTACTAGCAACTGGTGTACAGACCATGGTATTACTGGCCTCCAGCAAACTGGCCTGAACTGAACCCCACAGAGAATCTGTGTTGTGTTGTCAAGAGGAAGATGAGAGATACCAGACTCAACCACACAGATGAGCTTAACAATTTTGCTGCCATTTTAAACATAGCTGTACTAAGCAGCTGCCAAATTGTCCTTACCTTTTAACGTGGGCACGTGCACGCATAGTGCATGATCTGTGCGCGACTCATGTAGTAGACCGGTAGACAAGATGACAGCTTTCGAATAAAAAAAATCCATTGTAATAGACAAATCCATTGCCAGGCAGTATCCTGCTGAATCCGCCAGTATTTACATAAGAAACGTTAGAAATAGCCAGCTGTGCGCTATGGTAACACGTGGGCACGTTCGCGCACATAGCAGACGATATGTGCGCGGATCATATGCCAGGCTGGCACAAGAATCAAACAGCTATCAAATAAAAAAAAACGTGATGATATGGCCGTGCAGCTCCTTCCTCTGTTTACAACGCAAACCTATGGGACGGCAGCTGCGATGGGCTCTCAGACCGGATATGGAAACCTAGATCCGGTCTAAACAGGAAATACGACCAGATACAGTTAGGGGGCGGGCCTAAAGTCTCCGAAGCGGCTATATACAGCGACCATACTTTTAATCGTTTCATAATTATTAAAGCTAATTAAATCTTCGGGCTCCTCGGGCATCGCAGAGAGGTACAGCGGGAAATCTCCGGTTTCGACGGGGATCGCGGTAAATGAGTTAAGGCCTCTATGAAAGCAAACCTGGGCTTCCATAGCATCTCAGAAGTACCACAGGCTGACCACCTTCATGCCACGCCCCATTGATGAAGGAATTTGTTCGAAGGTATTCCATACCAAGTACTGAGTGCATAAATTAACATAATGTTTCAGAAGTTTGACATTTCTGTATTATAAATCTTTCTTTTGAGTGGTCATGTGAAATATTCTAATATTTTGAGATTTTTGATTTTCATGAGCTATATGCCATAAAAATAAATTAAAACAAAAAAGCTTTTGAATATTTCACTGCATACACAATGAATCTAAAATATATGAAAGTTTAAAAAAATCTATTATGTTACAGAAGAAAATGAACTTTTACACAATATTCAAATTTTTTGAGAAGGATCCTGTAGAACCAGTTTCCTCAATCTACAGTATGTTCAAACAAATAAAGAGTTAAATATGTAGGTACGATGGCCTATAGCAATAGAATCCCCTCCCATGACAAACTAATGTGGCTGTCTCCCATTGGATTATTGCATTGCAATAAGAGTCAGAGTGTATACCATATTATTCCCTCCCACACGCATGAAATGTGCGCATACACGCTCACGTGTGGTCACTGAATGAAATGGTTAGTAGAGGATATCGTTTTTTTTTTTGTATGTCTTGGACAGTACTGTACAATACTGTACTTTGTATATACTGTAGCGTAACACGGTAGAACACACCACTGCAATAATGCATACACCAGTCCACGTGTTACAACTGCATGTATGCTATTCCCCACTAAATCTTTCAACTCTAAACACTGTGATTGGCTGAGACATGCAGAGGTAGCGGCCTAGCGAAAGCAGGAGAACTCTTCTTGGTTTGCCTGATAACCTACTACATCCACAACAGCTTGTCGGCGCACTCGCCAACGTGCAAGGCCATCGGCTGCTTGCCTCGGGTGCTTCGCTCAGCTGCCTTATCAAAAGTTGTGCATTTGTTGTAAAACCATGCGCTTATGCAGAACATTGCGTGACCCAAAATGAGCACTTAAAGAGGCGGTGCCATAGTTTCTGGTTTTCATGTATCTATGAGGTTGACAGTTCTTCATTAGACCTCCTGGTGTGGTTGTTATGAGCAATTATGTATTCCCTTAGTATTTGGGGTTTCTTCCTGGAGGCTGACACCTTGTGGGTCAAAAGTGCAGATCCAAAAACAGTGATTAAATGACATCATATAATCATCTCCTCCCCTTTTACCATTCACCCAACACTGTGGGTGTGGCTAACTTCAGCTGGATCACCACCCACCTGACAACCAGGCATACTTAATGAACTGGTGGGTGTGGCCACCTAAAAACCTACTGTACACTTTTTTGGAAGAAAATCTTCCTCCTAGTATAATCATAATACCTGATTATCATGTTTTTTTTGGGGGGGGGGGGTCATGGCACTGCATCTTTAACCCATTTTAGTCAGGAATCCCATACTGTACATGCGTTAAAACTATTCTGTGATTGTTCTTCACTATCAGGCTCTAAGTTGGGATAGGAGCTATGGCATGGAGGAACACCAGTACCCTCCTCTGAACCTGGGGGACCCTGAGAGTGGCTACCTGACAGAGGCCAACCTGTTGTCCATCTCTCTACAGATAGGACAGGACTGGCGCAGCATTGGCATGAACCTGGGCTTGAGCTACCAGGAGCTGGACCGGATCCAGTACAAGTACAAGTGGGTATAGTAGAACAGGTCATGTTTCATTAAGAGATAGTTACAATATTGAGTCTGCCAAGGCGCCAATTAATATCTTAAAATGTCTAAAATGGTCTGATTTAAAAAGAATTGTCATGATTGCTGGCATCATATGCTTTTGATTTAATTTTAAAATGACCCTAGCATCCCTGTTCTAGCAGTTCTAGGGCTGAATATAGCAAAAGTAGCAGAATTCAATTAAGCTCATGAGTTGTGAGCTTGTAGAGCAGGTATTTTTGGTGAAGAGGTTTGGTATTGGGCACACAAAAAAAAGCAGTAGACCTAATATAGAGCCCTGGGGGACTCTTGGTCCAATAAGTGTATAAGATTTAAGGGGTTGCAAAATATATAAAATAAATTGGTTAGTGTTATTACATGATATGACTTAAATTTTCCAATCATGACTGGAAATGCCTTTCGACATTGACTGATTTGCAATATTCAGATTAAGGTGGAACTCCAGGATTAATGAGAGATGTTGTAATGAATGAAGCTAAACCTGAGTAAAGCTGAGTTTTTTTCCTAATTCAGTTCTCTTTTTGTCTTCCTATCCCCCTGTCCTCCACACACATGCAAAGCAACTTGTGTACTTCAAAAAGCGCTATATAAATTCCAGGTTTTATTATCATTAAGCACACCCAGCTTCGATGCAATTTGAAAGTCTAGCCAACACCAACTTCTCCTGAATTGCTCTAAAAATTGCTTGAGCTCTAAAAGTGTTGTTAGCTAAGCTGTCACGCCACTGTGCGCTTCTTGCCTTTCCTTGCTTTGCCCTGGGTTCGCTCCCACAGTGTCAGTTTGCTTACCACTAGTTCTGGGTGCCTGACGCACTGCCCAGCCTCATTCTCCTCTCTCTGACTTTGTCTGTGACCCGTGGTAGTAGCCTAGCTTTGCTCATACTAATTCCTCGCTGCATATCGGATATTAGTCTGGACTTGCGAACAGAATTTTCCTTTCAAGGGGTGAGTTAAAAAAATGGCTCTGGACACGATTGGTGGCCAGACCCATATTCACCAAGGGCAAGTTTTTTTGCCCAGGCGGATTGGTCTGGTTCCAGGCTACCGTGGTAGGTTCCCGTAGAGGACCACATTTCTGAAGTGCCATTCGTAGCATGCCTGTGGAGACACCCAGCTTCATGACGTCCTTAATCTGGATCGTGGTCAAAGAGATGGAGAGATCATTCGTCATACGTCATTGTGTATTTCCAGATGAGCATGTGAGCCGCTCAGTGCATGTGCATACGTGTGTTAGCATAGCCCATACCCCTGGGACGAGGACGGGGTCTTGGTGGACAAGATGGAGATGAGACATATTGTGCCTGAAGACAACCTGCAGTAAGGGGCGAGAAAGCGAATAAATGTGGTGGAGAATTTTGATGGTTTTAATCTTTCTGTCAGCCGTCACGGTGCCATCTGGGACGCTGCAGGAGATTACACACATAGACTGACGATCAGCTGGCACCCTCCCCCCTCCTTTTACTCAGAAAACCACTCACGCATGCTCCTCACACGCGGCCCTAGAGGTGGAAGGAAGGAGGGGGAAATGGATTATGGGATATTATAAAAAATGAATGGGCGGTTAAATGTGTCGTGACGTACACATGGCATGCCTCTGCAAAAGTGCAAATACAAAGGAGAACACGTGCCCAGTGAATTCCCTCACACAAGAAAAACTGTTTTACAATGCAAATAATCTGTAATGTGATGGATGTTGTGCCAGATCCAGATAAGTGTCTTCTAATTTATTTTCATAATTTCTGTCATAATATACATTTGTCATATCATATCTCATAACTGTTCAGATTCCGTCTTTTGTGATTCACTGTTGTCTCATCCATTAAATCACATCTTCATGGGGCACCCACTGGCCTACTGGTCCAGGCGCATACCACTTAGGCATAGGCATAGATGCCTGGCAGCGGCGCAGATTCGATTCCCAATCCGGACGACCTTCGCTGCGTGTCACTCCCCATCTCTCCTCCCGTTTCCTGTCAGTCTACTGTCCTGTCAATAAAGGCATAAAAAAAATCACATCTTCATGTTGTCTTCTTGCCCCTTCAGGGATAACCTGGGTGCCTTGGTGCTGGACATGCTGTTCCACTGGGCACGAGGGCATAAGGGCGTGGGCCAGGGGGCCGTGCCCAGGCTGGTGGAAGCCATGGTGGAGAGCGGCAGGAAGGACCTGGCCGAAGAGATTGAGGACATAGTCAGCTTGGGAACGAAGAAGTACAGAGAGTCCCTGAGGAGAGTGGGTCTGGAAGCGGAGACCTCCTCCTCCCTTCACAATGAACCGCCGTAGCGGGTGGTGCAGATGGCTGCCTTGCATGAGCAACTAGGACACCCTGCCAGAACGTTCGGGGTACCATGTGCCACCATTATGGAAATCCTGCTGTCTTGCACTATGAAACCTTTCTTTGTTGTACTTTGTTCAGAATCGCGGTAGCTGGTGACAAGTTAGCAATACCACTTTACGTGACACGGAGGGGTCCAAAGGAGCTGACCAGGTGAATAAAAATAATGGTCAAAGGTCACCTTTTCACAATTTTTATAATCTCTCCCACCATGCTGAGTGACAGAGGATCAACTTCCACTCGACCAGGGACGTGCTGTCCATTGGGAAAAGCGGGACAACTCCCGAACGGCCGGTTCATTCCTGGCCGGTCCAGGCCGGCCATTAGGAAAGAAATTAAAATAAAATGTCGGCCTTCGTTCCATTTTGGGGGCTGGGCGGCCAACAAAGTAAATCATCACTGTCGGCCAGAAACCTTGTATCTCCAAGTTTCAAATGTGTTAATTTTTTCCAAAAGCAAAGCCCTGCTTCATCATACGAGGCCGTCGCACAAAAGTAGTGAAAACAGCAGATCTACAAGCACACAACGCCTCGCGGTGCGAGGCAAACCCGACAACGACGAAATATAACTCATGTAATTGGCCCCCTGGCTTGTCACTTGTCATGATCTGAAATGGCAAATCTTTGAGTAGCAGCAGCGCTATAGAGAGATCTGTAGAGAGATCTCTCTATAGCTCGCAATGAGGGCCTCTCCAACTCTTTTTTCCGGGCTGAATCAGGGGCCCAGCATGTCCCTGCACTCCACTCAGTTTGTATAGAGCTTGGAGCTAACGACAGTGAGGTCTGACTGTCTGAGGGCATCTTTATGAATCAGTGACTTTTCACCTGTGTGCCTTGATTCTCTTTACAGACAGTTTTAGGTGCAGTACTGTATTGTCTCAATAAAACATTTACACGAACAGCTTAAAAATATGTAATTTCTTTCTTTAAAAAAAGAAAAATATATAGACTATATTTAAGTCAAATATGCTGATTATGAAGAAACGTGTTGGTTTTAGAATCTACACAAATGCACACTGTATGCCTGTAATGCCTCATGTCATGACTCATGGTCCATTTAAAACATCCCCAAATGACCCAATCGATCTATGCATGTTCTCTCTCTCTCTCTCTCTCTCTCGCGCGCGCGCGCGCGCTCACTCGCTCGCTCTCTTTTTATTTGAAGGTCACTGGGTTTGAGAAAAATCGTCACGACCGTCACGATGACGCAGAATTCCATCTCCTCCCTTTTTAAGCACCTTTTTATCTGCACTAAATGGAAAATTGTAACTGCGCTTTCCACTATAAGCCACTAGAGGACCTGACTTTATCACTTTGCTTTGCCGTTTTGTTTTGCTCCGGTAGAGTCTAGATCCCATTGCCCGGAGCGACGTTCGCGCTGTGATTGGTTATATGGTTGTCAATTGGTTGCAGCGACCAATTTACCATAGCAACCAGGTTGCTAAGGGCCTAAGGTGCGTTTATTCTACCAACCAACGTCATATATATTTCATATCCATTATTGGTAGCACACGATTGCGATTCAACCTATAACATCAGCCCCGAAATTGTGTTTTCTTCCCACACAGCAGATTACAGTAGTTTGAACTGTATGGTCTGTGATTGTGAATCCTTCCTTGTGTCATTGGTTGGCAGCCGACCAACTACCCAATCACAACGAGATGTAGTCCCGCCGCGCTATGGGATAGAGCTCCATCACTACAAGGCAGCTACTCCCCCTCCCTCCCTCCCTCCTCCCACCCTCTGCTCTCTACAAATGCTAGTAGTAACACCGGTAGGTAGTACTGTAGGTTAGCAACTGGCTGTCAGTGAAAAGCATAGGGCGAGAAACCGTACTTTAATTATATACGTAAATTATTCCACACAGGGTTAAAGGACACGGCGCTATACGGTATGTACACAAACGGTTAAATAGGCTTCATTCTGATTTCGGCTCGTGTCTGTTAGAAATTAGAATAACGGCTTCTGCTGCTGAAAGGTATCCATCCTCTCCTTGACTCCGTATTATCTGATCTCACTGAAATGTATGTGGATTTGTGGAATTATATGTTGTTTTGACAATAACCGTGAAAGTGCACTTAAATGGGGTTATTTGAAATGGCATATGTTTTTATTTGTGGGCTCCGGTGCGAGGATCAAATCATTTCCGTTATGAAGACTCGATTTACTATCGATAGCATCTTGGTAATAGAGTCCGTTATCTTTTATGGGATGGGGCGAGGATGTGAATAGCCTATGGCACGCTTTATGACAGTGAGTTTCAGAAATGATTAGTTAAGGTTGGTTATACATTGTGCTTTATTAACTTGTCCTGTTAGACTTTTAGTACAATAACGAACGATAGCATGCTGACTCAGGTGGGATGGCATGGATCATGTTTGCGGGGTTTGAGACCAAGCTGTTAACTTGTTATAAGCAGTTGTTTTCTATTTCGGATTAAGATTAACTGCGGGACCCGTTTCATCTTCCAGACGTAGAAAGGCGGGTAGTGTTTACGAGGGGAGGGCGTCCATGATCCGGCGTCCACGTAATGTAGTCTCCCATCAATGATTTCTTTTTGGCGAGCGACACCGTCGTACGACGGGATCAAATTCGAGCCACCCCGGGGTTTATAATTGCTACTACGAGGAAGGGTTGAGCTCGTGGGGGTCACAAGGGGGGCGGGGGGGGGGGGGGGGGGAGTGGAACTGAGTTACTAGGGCACAAGGTGGAGGGGCCTTAACTCAATTTGTAGGCATATACATTTGTAACTCAAATTTTGCTTCTGGGGGGTCCCTGCATGTAACCAAATATTTGGGCCAAAATACATAGAGACCTATCATTTTTGGAGACCTTAACATGAAAAAGTTTGAGCACCACTGACATAGAAACATAGGTTTAAAAAAAAAACTAGAAGGATTTGAAATATCCAAAGACTTGCCAAATTTTCACGATTTTTCTCTGTGAGCTTGTATATCTGCTATTTTTTCAATAGTTATGAGTTATGAAGAACATTCATGGGGTGCCCGCAGTGAATCCTTGTACCCAGGGCCCAGAATCTGGTGCGATTCACCCCTGGTTGAGCCTGAATGCTATGTCAAAGGGACCCACCCACACAAGAAGAACACACTCACAGTCACATCAATGTATTCATGTACAGGTTTATGCTTATCAGGCCATGGCACAGCCAATAGCCTACATAATTAATGAGGGGGTGGCAATGGCATCCTCTGCTTCCAATTCCAGGTGGAAAGGATGTATGTTGGGTTTGGTGCACTTGAAGAGTTATTATCCATTTAATACATAGTTGTGTGCATATCCAGGGTCTACTTTGGTCTATAATTAATTATCCCAAGTTTACGTCAGAGAGAGCAAACTATATTATAAACATGTCAAGCTGTTTTCAAGCTGTTTATGCCTTATTTATTGAAATTGCAGATCTACAAGCTTGCAATGGAACATGTAGATCTGCAGCAGGGTGTGACACCATTGTATGGTATTGTATTTGGAATCATCTGGACATTCTGGCCCTCCCTTACTTGCTTGGAATGCTTGGGGGCTGCGTTTGTCTTTGATTAAAGAAAAAGAAACTCAGTCTGTTCCCCATGTTTTATTGAGACAAGAAAGCTAAGAAGGCATAGATAGGCTTGTGTGTGTGTGTGTGTGTGTGTGTGTGTGTGTGTGTGTGTGTGTGTGTGTGTGTGTGTGTGTGTGTGTGTGTGTGTGTGTGTGTGTGTGTGTGTGTGTGTGTGTGTGTGTGTGTGTGTGTGTGTGTGTGTGTGTGTGTGTGCGTGCGCGCGCGCGTGTGTGTGTGTGTGTGTGTGTGTGTGTGTGAACCTTGACCAGTTACTACAAGCTCTAGTTACTGCTGGAGCTATTACTGCTATTATCATCTATGCACAGAAAAGCTGAACTTAGTTTTTTCCTATGAAAAAGTAGGCCCTTGCTAGACTGACGTTACTCATTTATGCAGACTATGTTTATGCATAACTTGTAACCTTAATGGCTGCAATATTAGCTTAAAAAACAGTAATAAAGGCATGCCGGTGTCTGGGCCATACACATGCAGGCAGACAGACAGTAACAGCGATTCCAATGTATTTTAATCCCTATGGTTGTGGGAGGAGGACATGGTGATGAGATTTATCTGTGACCACAAATCCACCCCTTGTTTGGATTTGTTGGTTTCAAACCAACTAAATGTGCGTCATAGCTGCCTTTAACCTTGTCGTTTGACAAGAGAAATGGAAAGAATACACATAATGTTGTGGATTGGGAACTTAAAACCAAACGTTTATGCAATATAGGGCACAACGGAACAGCTGTATTATTCTCATACTATTGTACAGTTGCATGCTGGAAGTAGCTGCTTAATTCAACAGCTATTTTAATACTGTACAGTATATAAATGGCAACCGCTGGTTGCCAACTTCAAGTAAAAATATTTGAAACATTAAAAAAATCTATCTGTCTGTTTTAAATGAAGCCAAATATTGAAAGCAATAAAGCCTAATTCATACTCTGTAGTACAACAGCATTGCTTGCCGAAAATAACGGATAATTTCTTCAAACGACAACGTTGCTTAATGGAGTATAAATGAAGCTTAACACGTACAATCCATGGACCTCAAAGACAGTCCTCTCAATCCTACTCCCAGTTCCAATTCATGATATGTAGCGTAAATTGTAACTAATTGAAGCAGGATGTGCTTCCTGGACAGTCACCTCATGAGGAAGGAACCATGTGATTCTCATTTGTTGCTGCATTGTCAAGAATCACAGTCACGTGAGCTGCTGACTACCATAGTATCCTGTTACAAACCGCTTCATCTCTGCCGCCACAGATTGTCAAACTTTTGTGACTAGAATGACAACTTTTTTGGACAATGCCATTGGCAACGTTTGCCTCATTGTATTTGCATGAGAAGAATATCATTTGAATGCCCTCCTGTTTTTGCATAACAAATAGCCCAGATTTCCAAACAGGTCAAGGCTTTTAAAATCTTTGTTAATATTCTCTGCGGCTGTCACACAGACATGGGTCAGACCAGGTCATGGATGAGCAAACTAGCAATGTCTGGCTTCTAGGGCTGTCACAATTATTACATAATCGTCTAATCGCAATTATTTGAGGTAATCGCAATTATTTTGCATAATCGTCATAATCGTTTCCATTTTGAGAAATGATCATATTGTTTCAAACACTTTTAAAAAAGTAGTGGAAATAGCAGATCTACAAGCTCACAACGCGTCGCGATGCAACGCGTTGTGAGCTTGTAGATCGGCTATTTCCACTATCAATGTTCTTTTTTAAGTATAAATGTCAGTAATTTCTTTGTATATTTAGGTTATGTGTCATATATACCATGTGCAATTTCAAAGCCTAAAAGCCAAACAGAAATGTAATTGTCAACGACAAATGCACAATTAAATCGTTAATTGCGTTTATTTGAGTGAAAACCTTTCGTCATGTAAAATGTAATAATCGTGACAGCACTACTGGCTTCGCATCAGTAATGACAGCAGCAGTGGATTACAGCTATGCTTGGAAGCCTCCAATATGTGATTGGTGTTTTTGGAGCTGATTAAAATATACTGTTAGTTGCCTCTTTATTAGACAGAAGACTGAGAGATGGGAGAGAGATGTCTAGCTACACACTGCGACGAGGTCTGTGGCTCTCTGCATGTGCTTATGCTTACTGAACTGGCTACACCTCTGGTATATTAGATAATTTATCAACACAGTGGTTAATGGAGCTCGCTCTTTGAAAGCATCCCGCTGTGCCTAATCAAACAGAAACTACAGACAAAAAAAGGTGTGCTGTGTGTGTGTGCACATGTTAACAGGACCATAACACTACTACAACAATGTAAGATTTAAGATAAGTGTTTTGGTTACAACAGTTTTGGTTACTTACTCCCCTTTCACTGTTTTCAAAACATAGGCTAATTGGCACAAATTGTACCTTGTTAAGATAATCATTTGTGTAATGTTATCCAGGAGGATCTGAATGTTTTAAGGATAATTAGAAAAATAAACACATTTATATGATGTTTGATGCTGTATAAGTCTACCTGTAGGCTATGTATATACTTCAGTGCTTAAAAACCCATTTAGGCCTAGAATTATTGAATGCTTTAACCAGTGAAAAATAGCAGATATACAAGCTCACAGCTTGTGAGCTTGTAGATCTGATATTTTTGAAAAAGTCGTGAAAATGTGTGCCAATCTTTGAATATATCTATTTTCAAAGCGAACGTTTGTAACTCAAACTTTGCTTCTGGGTGGTCCCTGGAACTAAATATTTTGAGATGGGGGTCCGTGGCCTTCACATGAAAAGGTTTGAGAACCACTGACATAGTAGTCTCTCAAGAACAGACTAACTGAGCTCCAGTTAAGTGAAAAGGACCTTTTCTTTGACGATGGCTGGCCAGATTGCTGACATAGAAACATAGGTTTTTCAAAAAATCTTAGAAGGATTCAAAAGACACTTATAGAATTGGGTCAAAATTCTAATTTTCACGATTTTTCAAAAATAGCAGATCTACAAGCTCGCAGCACGGCACTCGGTGCCGCGCTGTGAGCTTGTATATCTGCTATTTTTCAATAGTTAAAGCATAACATAATGATACACAATAATGTGTACCCGTTCTGAATATTTTCCCTCTTCAGGACACGTGAGTCTCGCCCGCCCAGCTGTAATCAGCTGTCAGTCAGCTCCTTTCATATCCCTCACTCATCACTCTGTCTAATCCAATCAGAGCTCTCGCTCAGTAAGGGAGGCTCCTTTAAATACAGCTTGCATTCACTATAGCTCTGCTTGTGTTTTAGATCCGAAGCTTCGGATCCGCTGCTGCTTAGCTGCCTCCTCCACCTCCACCTTGATCAGAGTCTGGCATAGGCTCAAATACTTGTGATTTACGTCTGTTGATTCAAGTTGTATTACTATTTTGCTTAAAGTTCCCTGATTTTGCATAGCAAGCTGCCTGAATAAAATTCAGGGAACATCTCTGAACGCGGAGCCCTTTAACACCAAGTTTAACTCTATTCCATTTATGCAATAAATGGTTAAATCTATTCTTATCTGAGTGTCCCTGACTAAATTGACCATTAAACCTTGGACATTGTCCAATATTTCAAACTTGAAAAGGTATGAAGATTACCCAGGAGTTTCTTATCTCGAGATCATCAGTAATCATTAAAAAGTCTTCAAAGAGTAGATTGAGGATATCTGAGGGTGTGGCATATGAACTTTGTCATTTGTGATTAACCACAGCCTGCTATAGGCTTCCCTAGACATACTATGTGTGACTTACAATGTGTACATACATTATGACTTAAAATAAAATAGAAATTGGTAAAACAACATATATTTTAAATCTATGTAAACAGTATGTGTTGCACTTGCATGCCCCATCAGACAATCAGGAGATATCCATTTCTGACACCACTTGAATGTTTTTGGATCAACAGGCCAGTCTTATACTGGCTGCTTGGTTGCAGCTAAGAAAGAAAAAAACTGTAGAATATGTTTGTGGGAAGCCCAACTGTGTACTAGGCCACTCTTAAAAAAGAATGACTAAAATCCCCCAAATCCCCATTACTCTAAAAGTTCTGCTTGTGTTCCCTAAACTAACATCTATAGCAGGGGTCAGCAACCTTTTAGAAATGAAGTGCCATGTTTTTATTTTCTAGATAGTCAGTGGGCCATGTCAACATGAATTTTAATGACACCCCATCAAACATTTGGACATATTTTGATTGCCATGACATTGTTATAACAATCATTAGACTCCCCCGAACTCCCCAGTCAAGTTCAGATTTTCATCAATGTAGAATTATGTGCAGGAGGTAATTAGCTGACTTTATTTAATTGACCACGTTTAAAACAATATTTGATTTAAAAATATAAATCCTCTCTCTCACACACTTCTGCCAGTGTGCCAGTGATCACCATCCCCTGTGCCAATGTTGGCACCCGTGCCTAAGGTTACCTACCCCTGATCTATAGAATGATAAACCTTTTATAATTCCATAGAGCAGGGGTCTTCAACAGGGGGTCCGGGACCCCTAGGGGGTCCTCAGAGTTACTACAGGGGGTCCTCCAAATCTTTGTGTGATAGGAACTAGTTTTTCCCCCCTTTCTTATATGAACCACTTGAACACTAGCGTCCATATTCTGAAAACTTTCGCCAAAAATAGCAGATCTACAAGCTCACAACGCCTCGCGCTTTGTGAGCTTGTAGATCGGCTATTTTTGGCAAAGAGCTTTGGTGTAGAGGGGAAAAAGAGCAGACTAAGTACAGAGTGAAAGGTCAAGTTTATTAAGTATTGACGGTTCAAGTGGTTAAATATGTGAAAACACAAATTGACAAAACCAAAATATATTGATGATTGTGCTGTCAAACGATGAAACTATATGAAATCTATAAACAGGTTGTGGGGGGTCCCTGCTTCATCTCTCTCTCAGCTAAGGGGTCCTTGGCCTGAAAACGTTGAAGACCCCTGCCATAAAGAACGGCTGGGCCTGTGTATTCATCACCTCACTGTTCTGGGTGTAATGATGAACTAGGGTCGGGCTCAGACACATACTGTTATCTGTCCCTGTTGTTTTGTAGACCATCTGGCAACAATTCAGCTGGTTATCAGCCTCTTTTAAGGTTGAATGTGCACAAGTGTGCATGTGTGGAGTTTTTGGAGTGATAGACTGGGGTTATGGTGTATCTTGAGTTCAAGGTTCTGCACTGGAGACACGTTGTTCATTCACTTTGGCTATTGTTTACTCATCAGTGCTTATCTGCATTTTAGAGGTACAAACACAAAATGTGTGTGTGTGTGTGTGTGTGTGTGTGTGTGTGTGTGTGTGTGTGTGTGTGTGTGTGTGTGTGTGTGTGTGTGTGTGTGTGTGTGTGTGTGTGTGTGTGTGTGTGTGTGTGTGAGAGAGAGAGTTAGTCATTTTGGTATTCAACAAAGAAGCTATGCATTATGAAGCCACTTTTGGCGTGTTTATATTTGGGCCTAGTATGAGAGCTTCCTTTCTGTTTTTGGGTGAGTCGGAAATATGCTAGGAATTACTCTGCTTTGAAAATAATACAGACAGTGTTCAGCAGTGATCCACTTATGGGATGGGTGAAATGAAAATTCCAGTCTAGTTCCCTTGCTTGTTGTAATTTGAAAAAGAAAGGATTTCGGGCAGATCCGGAAGCTGAGTGATGTCTCTGTTGCTGTACTCGCTCCTCACTGTAGGCCAAGGGTCTTCCTAGGGGGTCCTCAGAGTTACTACAGGGGGTCCTCCAAATCTTTGTGTGATAGAAACCTTTGTCACCTTTTTTATATTAACCACTTGAACCCTAGTGTCCATATCCTGAGAACTTTAGCCGAAAATAGCAGATCTACAAGCTCACAGCGCCTCGTGAGCTTGTAGATCGGCTATTTTCGGCAAAGACGTTTGGCGTAGAGTGGAAAAAGAGCAGACTAAGTACAGAGTGAAAGGTCAAGTTAAGTATTGGCGGTTCAAGTGGTTAAATACGTATCTGAAAACACAAATTGACGTGAATCCAAAATACCATGATGATTGTGCTGTCAAACAATGAAACTATATGGAATCTATGAAAAGGTTGTGGGGGTCCCTGCTTCATCTCTTTCTCAACTAAGGGGTCCTTGGCCTGAAAACGTTGGAAGACCCCTGCTGATGGCAGTTGTTTCCAGATGGACTGATTGTCCTGACCAGACAACATGTCATGGGCAGAGAGACACACGCAGAGTTGCTACAGCTGCAGTAGATCAACCATAGCACAGACGGGCTCAAGTGCCCCGGTTAAGCCTTGGGAAAGGCTGACATGACACTTTAACCCCTTTCACACTTGATGGCTGATTCATCATTGGTCCAATCACAAGCTATACACTGATTCCTCCTCTCCCCTGCTGTACTGTAGTGTAAGTAGTAGCTTAAAGCAAATAATCTGTGAAAGCAGAGTCTGACCATGGGGGAAATTACTTGCATGCTTTGCATATTTATGGAGGAAGTGAGAGGCAGGAAAACAGGAAACAAAGCAAAAAGCCTTTTGTCAAGGTCATACTGTTACGAGGGAGAGTGTGAAAATCGATATATACTGGATAAGAGGGATGGACAGCGGGATAAGAGCTATATGGAATCTAGAAGGGGGGCTGTGTTTGAAGAGGATACCCAGCCTCTCAGTGAGCAGAGAAAAGCAGTGACCTTCTCTTACCCCCTCTCACCATCCAACCCACCAAGCATCCATACCAAACACGCTGGTACAGCTGCTCTCACTATGATACTGTAGTTATCTAATCAGTACACACACATCCATGCTGTGAGCATTCCCTGGAGGACCAGAATCGGGGTTTATTTAGGAAGTGGGTCATAGTTCTGCGAGATGCGTTCGCCTGTGTGTGAGCGTACGTGCGCTTGCCGCAGAGAGAGTCAGCAAAGAGCAGGAACGGAACGCTGTGCTTTGAGAGTCGTGACTGAGGAGGAGGAAGAGAGAGGGGAGGAGGAGGCGGGCTCCAGTGCAGAGGGTGATTGTGATTGGTGGATAGAAGGGGTGGGAGAGTGATGGAGGAAATGAGAAGCTCAAGGCCTTTTTAAATCCATCCAAGGCATTGTGTAGGGGATAGGGAATATTATGTCTCAGCTGCATAATATTTGATTTAATCATTTTCAAAATGAGCATTTTACACACGCAATTTCACCCATTCAGATCTTGAATCTTGATTGATAACAATGGAAGGACACACACAGAATGTGCAGCCAGCACAGACATTTGGGTGGTGACAAAATATTAAACAGTACAGTATTCCTGCAGTGATTGCAATAGCTACATTTTGGGATGACTGTCAGCCTGTCACTAAGTAATGTGTCCACATAATGCGTCCACACTGGCTCGCTATTGGAACAAATCCTGGGAAAGTTCCCCTCATATCACCTCTGTCTCCATTTCAAACCCGGCACTCCCATTAGACCACAAAGAATGAATGAAGTGAGTGAGGGACAAAGAGTCAGTGAAATGTGAGTTCGCTGTACAGTAGTTGTCCCTAAACTCAGGGCCGGTTCCTGGCATAAGCAATATAAGCGGTCACAACCAAAGCGGGGGCCACATCACAGGAAGACGTTTTTTTTTTTTACATATTGTTACATTATATGTCATATATCCCCTACCCCAAAACTAGCGTTATTATTCTAATATGCCCTCCCCTTTCCTCCTTCCCCATAATCCCCAACTTCATTCTAGGCCTGGCTGCCTTGATTCATGAGCAATTCAATATGCCTCCAAAAAGAAAATTGTGATCTGTCGCTGCAGATTATTTTAGGTGGCCCCCCACTGACGGATGCACGCGCGTGTACAGGTGCATAGGGCCACCTGAATCCTAGAACTGGCACTGCCTAAACTTGTATGAATACTCTTTTGATATGATGATACATATTGTGGTACTGTAAAACATGATCTCATGAAGCGTAATTCTGTATGCATGCACTGGTGCAATGGCCTGATTTTGAAAGTCCACGTGAGAAGCTGAGACATTTCTGTGAATGGCTTCTTTGTAAGGGCTTCTAATGTCACCCGTCTCTCTCTCTCGTATCACTTTACAGAAATCCATTCTTACCTGGCTATCGGTGCAGGGAGAGGACAACAAGACCATCAGACCGCATTATTCCATCATACCCAGAGAGCCACATTCAACAGTGTAACTGACCCCTTAAACTGTGCGGCAACAACCGATTGACCGACCACAAGACAGACGGACTGATTGACACATTGACCATTGGCAGAGGCCTAAGATAAATGGCTGACAAGAAGATCAGGTGAGTTAGTAATTAGAACAGTGGTTCCACTGGTGTGCCGTAAGACAAGTCCGGGTGTGCCTTGGGATTTGGTGACAACCAAACATTGTTATTGCAATATTACACAAAAAGTTATGTATTGTTTAAATGTATGATATCAGTATATTGTGCGAATTCATTTCCCTGTAAGCAAAATCTATACCTGAATGTATTTATTTTCACCACATTAACCTGTCGTCCCTATTTTGATCTGCAACAAGTTGTGAGCTTGTAGATCGGCTATTTATGAACACAGTTGGGCCTTTGAAACTTTGAAAACCATTGAGTTACAATTTGATCTATGTAACTATGGGATGTACTCGTGGCAAGATCCACTTGCATCCGCAAGTCTAGATTACTGGTGTTGAATGTCCTTGTGTCTCTCTGGTCTCTCTCCACAACTGTGCTCTTTCATGAAGCAGAAATACCTAGATGATAATCTTAAACAGGACAGTAGGAATATTGTGTTGGGGCAAAAATAACGTTGTCTTTCTTCCATTCATGCCCTCCTCACAGTCTTCCTGCCAAACTGATCAATGGGGGGATCGCTGGAATTGTTGGAGTGACCTGTGTGTTTCCCATTGACCTGGCCAAAACCCGCTTGCAAAACCAACAAAATGGATCTCGCCTTTACACTAGCATGTACGTATCACAGTGTGCTTTTACACTTTGGGGAGCGTGAGAAGAAGTATGCACAGATTTTGTACTAAAGGGTATATACAACTGTAAAATATGTATGAGGCAGAATTCCTTTCGTGGCTGTTATTAAAATGCCTTTATTATTCATGCAAAATCAATTACAACAGTGTTTATGTGCAGAACATTTGTCAAAACAAAAACGTTTTTTGATGTAAGGATGCATGCATGATGCAAATTCAAACTTTATTTTTCAGTTGACACTTGACACATATAGAGCTGATCATAGTTTTCTAACCATTTGATGGAGATGCAGTTTGGATGAAATCTAGCTATGTCCACTCCATTCCCAATCCCGATGTAGGACAGCAAATAGGATAATGACATGTTAATCCAAAAGACGGATTTCCCCATCAGTGACCAATAGTTAAAGCTCTCCGATCCATAATACATCAGATAGCGGCATTCCAGTGTGTCCTAGATTCTAGCATCATTGTTGTGGGTTTTATCTTCTTTACCTCAGCAAAGGTGTTGTTCAGAATAGAATAGACTTATGTAATATCATGTTTTATTTGCCTATTTATTTATTAGCCTGTGACTTCAAACTTTGTAGACTTTCTTATTCTCATTTAGACATTCAGCTGCAGCTGGTCCATTATTGTGCGAGGGACGCTTGCCAAATAAACCAGATCTACAAGCTGTCAAGGCGTTGCAATGTGAATCGCTGATCTGTTCTTTCCTTGAACCTGTACTTCTGAGTTCTTACCATAGGTGAAGTTAGTTTCAGGTTGGATATTCTGGTTGCTTAACTGTTAAATGGGGCATGGAACAGTGCAAGTGATGCATACATGAACGCGTCACACGTTTGATTTAGGAACAGGTGGAATTCATCATCTGATACGCCTGTGAGCCGCATAAATCAAGGCTTTTAACACACTATAGGTCTTTACTTAGTTTCAAAACTACACACAAATATAGTAGAAATTTATGAAGAGCTTTGTGAATGAGGCCCATTATGAACATGGTCTTACTCTTAAGTACCATGCATAGTAATACATAAGGTCCGCAGGTCTACACTAGAAATGGAGGGGGAGATAGATTTCTTCCGTTTGGTCCGTTTCATATCCGTTCTTTCTCCCTGTCCGTAATTGTCCGTATGATTACGGTCCGTACACATACCTTTATGTACACCTCCCAACTGAACGTACAAGATTTGTCCGTAGCAAGAAATACTCAGGGCCACCGTTGTCAACCATAGGGGCAGTAGTGAGGAGAAAAAAAGAAAACAACTATAAACGGCCCTTTAAGTGGAATCGTCTCATTACTGGACTACAGACCTGATGTATCATACGATTTATGTGTAAACACAGACCACTTTGACAAGAATTGTGTAATCTCGCAAAACATTGTAATGTTTGCTGTGTTTTTGCATCACAGGTCCGACTGCCTTATCAAGACCATCCGTTCGGAGGGATACTTCGGGATGTACCGAGGTAGGGCATCACCGGGACAATGCTGGCGTGTGAATGTGTGCACGACACATGTTTGTATTTCCACATAGGAAGGATTCACACTGACTATCCTAAATCATCAAGTACCTTCTAAAGGCAAACATAAGATGGCAAGGTCACTGAGAGAGCTGCTGAGCACAGCTAAACATTGAGTGAAGCAAAGCTGTTTAGTAACAGCAATGTTTCACCTTCAACACACGCACACACTCGCGCGCACACACGCACACAGTTCCACAGATATCTAGGACAGAGCCCTCTGACTGGTGTATGGGAGTGTCTAGACTGCTATATTCTCATACTCTCTCTCTCTGCCTGTCTCTCTCCATCTCTATTACATTCTAACTGTCAATGTCTCTTTCTCTTCCTCCATGTGGTTCTTTTCTCTCTTGCTTCCTTTCTGTCTCACTCTGTTACGCTGTTGCGCTCTCATCTCTCTCTCCCTCTCTTTGTAACTCGCCTCCCCTCCCTGTCTGTGCCTCGCTCCCACCTTCCCTCCAGGAGCGGCGGTGAACCTCACGCTGGTCACTCCAGAGAAAGCCATCAAGCTGGCTGCAAATGACTTCTTCAGGGCACACCTCACGAAGGATGGGTAAGACACAGAATGATGTTGGCACACACGCACGTGCACACTCACACACACACACACACACACACACACACACACACACACACACACACACACGCACACACACACACACACACACACACACACACATAGTAACATCGTGTTTATGTCGTCAAATAAAATTCAGTGCTGAGAGTGTATAAATGTAATTTTTCACACTCCTAACTAGAGTTAAAAAATTGATACATTAACACTAAAGATTCTATTATGCACATGCAGGGCCACTGAGTGATTATCAACCCAGGTTTGACTTAATCCTACCACTACTCTGTCACCACATCCCGACCACTAGGGGCGGCATAGCTGAATGGTTAGGGAGCCAGCCTACTGGTTGACCCTGGTTCAATTCCAGGCCAGGCCAGCAGTGTGTGTCCCTGAGACAGACTCTTAACCCCTAATTGTTCACACGCTTCTTGTGGGCAGAGAATCAGCTGGGTTGGGCTGAAAATACTTAATTTCCCCCTTGGAAGAAATTACACAGGCTATTCCATTTTATTCTACGTTATTCTACGTTTGCTCTGTGGAAAAATACTACAGTTGCTTCTATTTGCAGCCCCACGTGCCATTGTTAGTGGTTAGCCTATCCCAAATCAATGCTCTCAAAGAAAAATGAGCACACATCAGTATCACATGTCAAATGTCAATAAACGTTATGCTGTTGCTGAAGGCAGAGCAGCTACTGTCCTGTTCTGTTCTGCACCCTCCCCTGTGCGCATGGCATGATTCCACTGGGTTAAGCTCAAAAGCCCCTCCAGAGCGCTCCTTTTGGTCCAGCATCTTGTGTATGTGCAATGTTTTACAACAATTGCATGACTCTTCATATCACTTTTCACAACAAGGCAGAGGCTTTCCGACAGTGAGGCCCTGAGGCTTGTGAGACACGCCTGAGCAAGCCATCAGGTGAGTCGGGGCCAGCACTGAGTAGCCGAAGGCCTCCTACGTTGACATGCACACCCCGCCTGAGTTAGCAAGCCGATGTGGACGGAATACTCTAGGTTATCACATGATTCAAAACGACAACTCTCTCCCTCCGGTTTTATGTACACAGGGTTTTGAGCTTAGCGCAGTGGAAATGACTTGCACGCTTCTACTGTATATGGGTAAAGCTGAGTGTTTCACAGGCATCCGTCTCTGTCTCTATGGTGACAAACAATGATGGGGTTTTTTGATGAATGATTGAATCGTTTCCCCCCAGCACTTCACTTGTGAATTATTAATCCATCCCTCTGCCTGACGGGTGCTGAAACAGGAGACAAAAGCGTGATAGTCGTATCGCCTGCTGCAGGATCCGTGAAGCAGCCTGTGTTTCACAGCAACCAGGGGCGTCACAAGGGGAGGGAAAAGTGGGACTGGGTTACTAGGGCCCAAGGTTGAGGGGCCTTAATTATTTTATACTTTAGCTATTGAAAAATAGCAGATATACAAGCTCACAGTGCGGCACCAAGTGCCGCGCTGCGAGCTTGTAGATCTGCTATTCTTGAAAAGTTGTGAAAATGTGTGCAAATCATTGAATATATGTATTTTTTAAGCAACATTTGTGACTCAAATTTTGCTTCTGGGGGGTCCCTGGAACTAAATATTTTGAGATGGGGGTCCGTGGCCAAATACATATCATTTTGGGGGTCCTTCACATGAAAAGGTTTGAGCACCACTGACATAGAAACAGGTTTTAAAAAAAAAAAGAAATATTCAAAGACTTGCACAAATGTTCAAGATTTTTCAAAAACAGCAGATCTACAAACTCACTGTGAGCTTGTATATCTGCTATTTCTCAATAGTTAAAGCACAAAATAATGCGTTCCCAGTCTAAATGGGTTAAACCCCCTCCTCCCACTATGAAGAACATTCATGGGGGCCTGCAGTGAATCCTTGTACCCAGGGCACAGAATTTGGTGCGACACCCTTTTCCCAGCACCCACTGACCTGCCCCTCCTCTCCCTGCTCTTCCTGTCTTTCACAGGAAGCTCACGTTGGTCAAGGAGATGATGGCTGGGTGCGGGGCAGGTGCATGCCAGGTGAGTTGAGTCATCCTTATTTTCTCTAACCTAGCTTTGCTGCCAAACACCAAGACTCACGTCTAGATGCAATGTGCACAAACACGTGCACACACAATGTATATCATTGCTGTCGGGCAGAAACCTTGTATTTCCATAGTTTTGTATTTCATTTTTTAAAGAGGTGGTGCCATAGTTTTGTACTTTTTCTGTTATGTATGTGTCTATGGAGTTAACATTACTCTAATAGACCACCGGGTGTGGTTATAATGTGCGAATTTGAATTCCCTGTGTATTTTGGTTACTTCCTGAAAGCTGAAAGCGAGTCAAAAGGCCCAACTGAAAAACACTTAATGACATCATAAAATCAACTCCTCCCCCCTTTACCATACACTGTGGGTGTGGCTAACTTCAGCTGGGTCACATAAAAACATAATTTTAACACTTTCTGTACACTTTTTGGGAAAAAGTCTTCCTCCTAGTATAATCATAATACCTGATGATCATGTTTTAGGGGGGGAAAAAATCATGGCACCCCATCTTTAAGATTATTTTGGAGCATTTCTGCTTTATTACGATGGGTCAGCGTGGAGAGACAGGAAGGGTGGGCGAGACAGTTAGGTGAGTGGCTTGGAGCAAATGGTTCGCTGGACCGGGAGTTGAACCCTACACTCACTGTCAAGCACTAGAATCCATGTGGTTCTGTATGTGCCCTAACCACTCGTCTATTGGGTTTTCATAAATTAATTCCCTATTTTATTCTTCATTGTATGACTGTGTCACAGAAAAGCAGTGAAAATACAAGCTCATGACATGTCGCTGTGTGACGCGATATGGGCTTGTATATACATATCTTATATTTTCACTACTTTTGAAAAATTCTGGAAAGTTTTGACACTTGGGGGGGTATACGTCAGGTTGAAAGTGGTTAAGGCTGTCTATGGGTTTTATAAATATTTCACCAATGAAAAGTATTAACAAGAGCTTGTAATAATTACATTGGATCCATTGGAACACAGGTTATTGTTTCCATTTCCTGAAGTACAGTAAGTCCCACACTATGTCCCAACAAGGACATATGGACGATATGTTATCAGGAAATAATACTAATATGTTCAAATGCTCACATTTTACAGTTTTTCCTAATTTAGATTTTATCGTGGCTTAATTATTATGCACTCCTGAAGAAATTACAGACTGATTTTCAACTGTTAATACTATTATACTATTAGCAGCCATGTAGATTGACAGACTCGATTGATCAGATAAGACTCGATGGCCATGTGGTGTGAATGACTCATTGTGCAATGCTTGTTGCCAATGAGTCCAAAGGCTTCAGGCACAGAGAATGTGATTAGATTAAGTGTAGCAGGCCTCAGATTAAGATTATCACTAACAATGCGGGCATCTCACTGTTAATCCAGTTAACTAGCTACCAGTGTGTGGATTACAGAGGAACACAATCGCGTAAATTTAAGATAATGGGCGTCAGTGGGTTCAATTTCACACTGGACACTGCTTCAGCCTTACGCTCAAACTTTCAGAGCCGTTACGAACTATTCTGCAACTCATTTATGCTTATGACTTTTCCTGTGTTGGTCAAATTACATTTGTATGCTAAAAGATTTTCTAATGAACAAGTTCATTGTTTCCTCTCACAGGTTGTTGTCACAACTCCTATGGAGATGTTGAAAATTCAGCTCCAAGATGCTGGGCGACTTGGTAAGAGACCAGCAGTCAGTGGAACTTGAAACAATGACGTGGCCATGTGTTACAATGGAGGAATGGTGACCTCATGTGGTCACGTCAGTGATTGCAATAGCTCTGTGCCCAGCCTGAACTCGGGCAGTCTAATTTTACCTATCCTAGCACAGCTAAACAATCCACCCATGTTAAAGCAAGGTGTATACTGCAGTTAGTTAGCTGCATTAGTATATAGTCTAGCCAAGCCAGGCTAAAGTTTACCCACCTCTTAATACATTTATCCAACAAACAAATATCCACTTTTTCTTTCTAGCAAATTTCCATTATGCTCCAGCCGCCTCTCACTTTGTGTAGATTACACATTGAGACCTGGAACGCAACTGTGTCACTTTAGATTTTAACCACTTTAATCGTTATTTACTTGGGCTATTCAAAAACCTTGAAGATTTCCGCAAATCTTTGAATATATATTTTTGAAAGCGAACACACAGTATGTAACTCAAATCTTTCTTTCTCGGTCACTGGAAAAAAATATATATTTTGAGATGGGGGTCCGCAGTCAAATACATATAACTCTAGGGGTCCTTGACTTTAAAAGGTTTGCGCTGGTCTTGTGCTGGCCTCAGGTCTTAATGGGTGTCTTGTGTTTGTTCCACTGCGTTTATGTACTGATAGTCATATTGTTCTCCCCGTGTTCCTCAGCGGCTCAGAGAAAGCTGATGCCAGAGACAGTGGTGGCGGGCACTGTGGAGAGCAAAGGCCCCACCGCCATGCAGATCACCCGACAGCTGCTGAGGGAAAAGGGCATCGCTGGCTTATATAAAGGCTTGGGAGCCACAATACTCAGGTACATTATATACACTCTTGACATATTCAACAGTACAACAAGTCCACAGTATGCAACTTTCTCTTCATGTGTAGATTCTGTGAGTAGAAGGCAATGAAAAATAGCCAAGTATGTACAGTACATTAATCATAGATCACATTTGAGGTGAAGATGCCGTGTGCAAGGGTCCTATCATGTTTGGTTTGGTTAGTGTGGTTACCCCTGCAGGGCAACCACATTATAGTACTTGTCCGACTTTAATCCATCTTCCATCGTCTCCTAAGTATAGACTTTATTTTGCCCCGCTACTGCTCACACATTTTTGGTGGCACTTGGGCCATATGTCAAATAGACCGGCTTCATCGGTACACGCATGCGTGCTATTTTGCTAAGAGATACGCTATATATAGTTTAAAGGTAATACACCATGAAATTTCACTTTTGCTATTTTAAAACCTTTTTTTGGGGTCCCACTAGCACCTTCTATCCTCACAAAGTCCCATTTCTGACCGTTGTGTCTTTCTCTGGTTTTGAGAAGGCGAAGGTTAAAAGTATCCCACGGGTTCTCAAAACAGGCTGTCCAGATTTGCTGCCGATTGTGACGTCATCTGCCGATTGTGACGTCATCACAAAAAAAAAAAAAAAAAAAAGTTTATTTTTTGTTTTTTGAAAAAATATATATATATTTTTTTGTGTGGTAATTTGAGTGGTAATTTAGCCTCAAACCTTTTGAAAAACGTTTTTGGGACATAAACAATATGACATAAATACTTTTTAAATGCATGGTGTATCACCTTTAACTTATATGCATTATTCGTGAATTAATTTTCTCCATTTACTTTCATTAAAAATTAAACCTTTCCCAAATATGGAGATGGCTGACATCATAGATGTCTGACATCATAGACCACATGAGACTGACACAGTATATGTCCATGTATGGGCTTTCCAAGATATGGGCTTAATATTGATGACACCAGGGATCTCCATATGGGCATAAAAGGGACAAAGACTGACGCAGAGATCTCTATATATGGCCATTAATTTATTAGTGAATACATTTTCCCAATTGACTTGAATGGGGAGAATTCAAATGGAAGACGAAATTCATTTGCGAAATTCGTGTCACGGCAAACACACTTTCAATTTCCAATTGCATCTTTCTAGTTTCAGTTTAGATTTTTTTAGTTTAGTTTATTTGCACATACATTTTTAATAAATGTAATAAAAAGAAAAAGAACAATACATTTAAATGGAACGGAACAAAATGTCAAAATATTGTATCCATGGACACTACGTGTATCAATTTACGTATACAGTATATGTATTGGGGTTAAGTCCCTGCGACATGCTAGCGTCATGTCCAAAGGATGTATTTACTTTACCTTTACTGTAAATTAAGTGAAAGATTGGCTCAGTTCATCAAGTAGCCTACTCATCAAAGGTACGTGGAGCTCCACAAAGCCATCCTCAATGTGCCCTATGTCCAATGTTCAACATGGTCAATCCAGTCTGACTCTCTTGCCGCATTGTGCTCCTCGGATAGTCATTAACTCATTTTAATTTGGAGAATGAGTGCTCAGGGTTGTGACGTAGACTGAATGAGTACAGAGCAAACTTTGGCAAAGTAAAGTATAAAGCTAATATAGCACATTTCATACATCAAGTGCAATTCAATGTGCACCACCGAATAGGTTAAAAGAAAATATTAAATATTGGACAGGAGGATAACAACGGATAAAAGAAAGCATGAGAGAAAAAAAAAACCATTTAGAAATATATAAAAAATACATAGAAAAACCCTTCACTCATTAAGCTAGTTAGCAGCACTGTTGACAATGATTGATGATGGTAGTAGTGTTTTGGTAGTTGTTAATGATGCAGAGAGCCATGGTACAGACAATTTGTAGCTGATTCGTGATGATAATAATTATAAACTGCTGTGTTTATAATTATAACTGAAAGCAACGATGTCTGAGAATGACCTAGATGTCCAGAAATATATTTTCCGGCAAAAGACCGGTGTGTGTGTGTGTGTGCGTGCGTGCGTGCATGTATCCGTGTATGCATATTTTCTGTGCATTATGTTTGTGTGTGTGTGCAGTCTTAATGTATTTGGTGTGAAGGTTATGCAAATATTCAAAGGTGACAACAAGGTACTGTATCTTGTATCTATCGAATCTTCCTTCTCCACTTTAGAGGTGGTCACCGTGACCTTTGGTTTTACATTCATCTTTGCTTTCTCTGCTTCCTTCACAGGGACGTTCCTTTTTCCATGATCTACTTTCCCCTCTTTGCCAATCTGAATCACCTGGGTAAACGAGGCGCGGATGGACCCGCGCCGTTTTACGTGTCATTTGTGTCCGGATGTATGGCCGGGAGCACGGCTGCTGTGGCTGTCAACCCTATAGATGGTGAGACATTTTGCGAGAGAAATCTATGAAAACAAGCCCAAAAGCAGCACACTTTACGAGCGCTTTGGAGCACTTTAAAACCTACTATTTGAAAATAGCCGATCTACAAGTTCACAACGCGTCGAAGCTCTGCTAAACTTTCTTTCTTTTTTATCTTGTGAAAAAGGTGAACATTTGAAATATTCTTTACACATTTTAACAACACAAATCTGGTGCGGGTGTCCCTGGCACAAAATGTTTTCAGATGGGGATACGCAGACAATTACATATTTAATTTGTGAGTCCTTGACGTGAAAATGTTTGAGAACCAATGGTTTAAACCAGGGGTCTTCAACAGGGGCTCCATCTCCCCATCAGTTTGGGGGTCCCTGGCCTGAAAACGATGAAGACTCCTGGTTTAAACAGTATTAGGAAGTAAGCCCAAATAAGCAACTTCACTTTAGAAACAAGCCTAAAAAAAAACTCAACCCGCAAACTACCAAGAAGTAACTTTACAGAAGAGCAATCCCAAAGTCGCTTATAATAAGCGGACGTGGCAAATCTGCCGTGGACCTGGCTGATTGTGATAGCCGACGCCTATGTGTTAACCTGAATCACTTTGTGTTGCAGTGATAAAGACTAGACTGCAGTCCCTGAACCGAGGGAGCACAGAAGACACATATAATGGAGTGGCAGACTGCATCAGGTAACCTCATTATGTCCTGCTTATACTGATGATAGAATCATAATGATGTCCTTTCTAATTACCACCAGGAGATCGTGCATTAGGCCCTGCGCGCGCGCGTGTGTGTGTGTGTGTGTGTGTGTGCGTGCGTGCGTGCGTGCGTGCGTGCGTGCGTGCGTGCGTGGGTGCGTGCGTGCGCGCGTGTGTGTGTATGTACGTGTATGTGCGTGTGTGTGAGCATTATCTTGCATACTACTAGGACGATCAATGTCAAAATTCTTGTGCATTCTGACAGCAGGCCAATTCTTAAATGTTTTTCAAATATGTTATAGCTTATTCTTTTGTATATAATCATGGAGCAATCATCCCTTCAGGCTATAGGATAAGCATCCCCCCATCCCCAGTCTAGCCATTTACAATGTTCCTGTCTTTCTGACTTTTGGGATGTACTGGGACTAGGTAGTGGAACTAACTAACCAGTAAGCCGCCCTAAGGGCGAGAAGGCCTTAGGGCAATGCTCTCTAAAGATTGCACCAAAACTAATATAACCTGTAGAGCATGTAGAGCTGTTGAACAATTATGCTGAAAATAAGAGGTTTTGGGCGATGACATTGAGCTAAAAGGATAACACAAAAATGTCCTGCGGACTCCGTTGTGGTGTTATGTATTCAATTAATCAACACACTGTAGCATTAAAAACACCAAAATACAATATCATCAACAAATATCCACAACTTTCCCACGTCCCGTTGCGCATTGCGCACAAGGTGTACGGCAGTTTCCGGCGTCGCAGCCAAGAATGATCTACAAGCTCACAATGGTTGCATCTGCGACGCAACGTGAGCTTGTATGTCTGCTGTTAACCGGAAGTGTCCCACAGATAATGCTACAGTAAATTCTCGCGGAAACAGGTGGATAAAACACTACGACTAAAGTATATGTACAGAATAAAAAGAAGTGAGAAAAAAAAGAACTTTAGGCAGTGAATGCCAACACCTTTCTTTGGGCTGAAGTGAGTTTACCTCCTCCTTTGGCCTGAAAGTTGGATTTTCCTGATTTAAAGGAAGCCATTGATCCACATTTCTAAGGGACATTCCATTCTTTGGTGGCAGCAGTGCAGTAGAAAGACAGTTTGTTCTATACGTAGGTGGCCCTCTAGTGTTGTGGCTGTGGGTGTCACTCACTTTGGTGAGGTAGTTAGTCAGGTAGGAGGTTATTAGGGGTGAGGGCAGCAGAGCCCCTTTGACTATCTTGAAAACCAATCCCATTTTAAATGGATTAACCCTGTCTTCTACCCTGAGCCATCCCAGACTAGCAAAATGAGTTGGAAATGGCTGGGTCATGGCCATGGGCAGGCAGGGAAGTAGTCGAATCAGTTTGTTTTGGGAGGTCAGAAGCTTAGTCTTTAGTGACATTGGCATGTCATGAATGCAACATTCAATCACGGCCTGGTGGAGATCTGTGCTCAGAGGAGCGCACTTTTCTATTTTCTTTAGTGCTGTCGTTGGAGTGTCACTGTCTGTCCAAGCCGGATGCACTGAACCTCAGTCTCCACAGTGATGGGCAGGAACTTTACTGAGTCACCCAGTCGCCCCTACCCTAGCTTTAATAGCTTTTTTGTTAAGCCTTCAGAGCAGCTAACATGGACCTGCCCAAAGATCTGAGGCTGCATGAGACTTAAGCGATACCTGTGTGGTACATCCCAACCGCCCTAAAGTATTTAACGTAACTAAACTGGCACATCAGAAATACTTGACTGTTAATCCGTTTCTTCTCTGAAATCGTGTCTTCCTGTAGAAAGATCATGCGCAACGAGGGTCCGACAGCCTTCCTGAAGGGGGCGTACTGCAGAGCCCTGGTCATAGCACCTCTCTTCGGCATCGCCCAGGTGGTGTACTTCCTGGGTGTGGGGGAATACATCCTCGGCTTCTTGCCCAAAAAGGACCACTAAGAAGCCCCTCCCCCCTCACCACCCCTCCTTTCAGCCTTTCCCTCCCATCACACAATACACCGAGTGGGTTCGGACTCATCTCATTGTGAAACGGTTTTTATCACATTTGGGTCAAAGCATGACCAAGCATTATCATTTCACATTTTTAAGTTATGTTGAATGTTGAATGAATTTAGCAGAGTTTTAGAGGGAGTCTTCATTTTGCCAAGCTGCCTATGGTGGTGCACAAAGATTCCAGTGGGCAAGCACAGGTAGTCTTCTGGAATTTAAGCCACAATTATCTTGTTTTCAAAAGATATTGCTTTGTGACTTCAACATTTTCTTGCATTGTCGGGCAGGATTGTTGAAGTGCAACATAGATCTAACTGCCCTGGGTTGCTGCAATTCAGCGAGCTCTATTGTACCTAT
The DNA here is from genome assembly GCF_963921795.1 of Nannobrachium achirus. NCBI lineage: Eukaryota > Metazoa > Chordata > Actinopteri > Myctophiformes > Myctophidae > Nannobrachium > Nannobrachium achirus. The sequence goes on from NC_137820.1 coordinate 16,905,454, forward strand.
TTTCTTTTTATAAAGTCGACAATGAATATGATCTGTGTAACATTTATAACAATGATTAGTTTAAATTACTGCACATATCTATCTCAAGAATCTTAGATCAGCTAGGCTATTCACCAAGCATGCTTTTTAATGAATCGCCCCAGACCTTATTTCTTAACCACTTAGCAGAGCATGAATTAGAGAAGAAGAAGAAAAAACATGTATGCCTTTCCTGTCTCAGATAAAGAGCCAGGGAATGTGTGAGTGTGATGCCAGCACATTACTTATGTTCTTTCCTGAGCAGCCTGGGATCCCTGCCTGTAAGCAGTTGTAATGAACCCTGTTGTTCATCAGCATAACTCCAAGCTGACTTTGATGGTTTTGGCCCTGTACTGTAGTAGACCTGGAGCTATATTTTGATCCATGCCTTATCCCTTATCCCTAAACTTCTTTGCTTTTTTTGAAGCAGTGAAAGCCGATTCCAAGGAGTGGCTTTGTCTGTCCCATACCTGTTTTTTTTAGGATTCCCATATATTCTCAAGGAGTGAGAATGTCTGTCCCGTACCTGTTTTTTGAGGATTCCCATAGATTCTCAAAGAGTGAGAATGTCTGTCCCGTACATGTCCCATACATGTCCCGTGCATGCAGAATTGAGGATTGGTCAAGCTTCACATGACAATTTGGCCCTCCAGACAAAATCATTCATTCATTCAGAATTCATAGACGTATAGAACTAAAGCACATAGACAGTATAGATCTAGAACACAGAATGTATAGATCTGGAACACTGATTTCAAAGCTCTAGTACACATAGAATAAAAATTCACCGCTTCACTTCGAACCGAGGTTTGATTTTTTTTTACTATTTTGAAAAACATTTTAAAATATTTCAAATAGACAATCTACATCAACACGTTGTGAGCTTGTAGATCAGCTATTTGAACTATTTAAAAATGTTTTTCAAAACAGTAAAAAAAAGCCAAAGAAGTTTAGGGATAAGGGGTAAGGCATGGACGAAAATAGGGCCCCTGGTTTTCTGTGATATGTCAATGGTACCACAATGGGTTAACCACTTTAGCCCTATTTGATACCTGGCCATGTGAAAATGTGTCGCGATGTAACGGGTCATGACCTTGAAGGTTTTCCATTCCATTTTTGGAAAATGTTGGACATTTGTGTCAATTTGCTTTCCTCAAGGATAGCTCTGTACATTGAATTATGTAGAGTCTGCTCAATACAGGGCCACAGCCAGCGACAGTGTACCTTTTACGCGTGCATGATAGACCCATTAGAACAGCTTTTAAGGGATAGGCACATTTTGGATAACTAAAAACCGTGAACACTAAATTGTATGGAAAGAAGATACTGTTATTGCTATTTGGTTATTATTTAGAGAAATTATGTTATAGACTTTATTTTGTGGACACTGGACAGAGTAATGATACCAGTTGTGGAACAATTAAGATTATGACTAGATTATAGTTCAACCCTCCTTGGTCCTGATTATTTATGGTTTACTCGCTTTACAATTTTAATTTTACATTTCGCCCAGCATGTATTCAGCAGCAGTACCCCAAGAGCAAATGTGCTCAAATAACATTTTCATCATTGTGCTAAATTATTGGGAATGGTCTTAGATTTTTACCAAACATTTCAGCTTGTTTGCTTCAGATGTTCTTTGTTTGCTTTAAGCTCCTGGGAGAAAAAAAGCTTTTATGGAGTATCCCGTGCATGCATTACATCACCGGAGCCCTACCAATGGTTTATCTCGCCCGGAGATCAAGGTGACTTTGATGTGTGTTATCCAATCACATTCCTTCTAAGCTCTCCCCACAGTCTTTTAGCAGCTCTTCTATTCTACTGTTGCACTGTAGATATGCAATGCACATATCTACATATGCAACTCTTCAGTGTGTTATCACATTTTTGTGGGAGTGAGCTCTATTTATCAATATTCCTTTCAATAGGCAGTATAGCTATATATATATAGTATATATATTTGTATGTGATGTTTTTTCTGTGTCAAAAGTGTCCACCTTACTATATTGTACATATGCAGATGATATGAAGTTTATGTTGTAGCTTTTATTATTTGTTTTGTAAGTGATGGCTTATTTGCACACCTACCTCCATCTGCCCTTTTAATCTTTGATTTGATTTGATTTTAATCAATCAATTTGTTGTGATTTGTATAATGTCGTGGATTTATCAAGTGAAGGAGCGTGTGTTATCGTAATGCAACAAAGATATCATTTGAACTTGATTGCAGTCAAGCAGGTCAAGGTTTTGGGACTCTTGTACTGTACTCTATTTAAAAGGAGAACAACAATGTGGATGCTCTGCTCTTTGATGATGGTTTGGTGGTTGCCTTGGCGCCCAGGTTCTGATGGACCTGCCTCTTGTCCTGCTCCCCCTGCCTTTTCAGCCAAGGACCAAAAGCACATTAAGTCTATTTATATTTTGTTGCATAACCCATTTTTCTGTTGAAAATGTTCGTTGAGCGACACAGTCGAGTGTCGCTCGACGAGTGTCGCTCGAAGTATAAATTATACAGTAATATAGTTATGGTTAGTCATCCTATCATCATGGCAGAGTGGACAATCTTCCTTCTGTCCATTTCGTTCTTTATTTGTGGACATGATACGAATGAAACCATTCCATTTGTGGACAGAAAAATATGGGCTTAACCCTGGGTGAGCAATAATATGGACCTGTTGACAGTAGATTGGAGTTGGAGCATCAGTATTATTTTGACATTGCTGACAAGCTGTCTTACACTTACAGTGTAACTCATAAAAGCAAAATGTATGTTGTATTATGGTGTCGCTTGCCAGAAAAACCTACGATCTACAAATCTGCGTTGCACCACAAACGAGTGTTGTGAGCTTGTAGATCTCCTGTTTTTGGCATGCGACGTATGATGGAGAATTAATTAAGCATAAGCCATAGATCTGACAAATCAGAGATCAGAAAGGGGTAAACGCAAACGGACATGTCCTGGCAAACCTCCAACCTCCAGGGCAGCAGACCCACAGAAACACATTTCAAAGACCTGCCTTCTCCTGTGATCTTAGCTTTATGATTTTACTATTGTTTGATGTTGTCGTTGTTTTAAAATCCTCAACATTCCAATTTGCTAGCTAGCATCTCATATGCTGTTGTTGTGATCACAATGCCTATTATACTGTTGAAATTGTTTCTATGATTTTGTTCCTTTTCCATTTTCAGTTCAATAATGATGTTGTACAAGTCATTTTGTTTTGCTTAGCTGTGAATTTGCACTGACCGTGTGCATTTGGTCATGTATGTGAGTGTGCGTGTTTCTGACGGTTTAGTGAAGTAGTTGATTCTGTATGTATTTAGTTAGTGTGACGCTAAGGTGTTTATCTGTTTCTCTCTCTGTCTCTCTCTCTCACCTCTGTTTCTCACTCTTTCTCTCTGTCACCTCCTTCCCTGTCTGTCACACTCTTCTGCCATCTGCCTCTCCCTAAAGCTGTATTTATACTTGGTTGCGCACCAAACATGGCAGATCTACAGGCTTACAGTGTGACACGCTTTGAGCTAGTAGATCTGATCATTTCAGTGTGCGACATCTGACACCACGCAACTAAGTAACTCAGGCTTAACATGTATAATAGGGAGTGTTAGTGGAGGCAAGAAGAAGACTGTAAACACCAAATAATGTTGTAGACTATGACTTAGAGTGTAGTGTATATTGTACAATCAAAGTGCAAGCACAAAGGATTATTAGGCACAAGACACCACAAAAATCAGCCAATGGGTCGGTCTAATGCTAATGTACTTATTGTTAGACTGATATGATTTTGGTGGTTCTCTCCATTGAAAGTGACTTTGAAAGTTTTTGTTTTGGTATTGTATTTTTATTCGTGCCTATGAAGATGGCCCTGCAGAACACAGACAGCGGGTTCCTGACCTCTGTGTGTTCACTTTCTCATGCCCTTGCAGTTA
>NC_137820.1:16914401-16923963 GCF_963921795.1 Nannobrachium achirus
GGATGGGGGCGAGCTGTTTTCATGTGACACTGATTTATTATATCATGCAGCCTACTGACTAAATCGTAAATTCGGGGGTGTTAATAGGCTATGCTTGGAAAATCCTGACACATGTCATGGACACCTGACCTAATCGCCCACTTTCACGCATATTCATGCAGTAGACCTGCTATGGTACATTATATTCCAGAATTTATCTTTCAGCTGTTGATATATGGCTACAGTTTTCACTTATGGCTATAGGCTAGCACTTGATTGACAGATATTTTGCTGGTTGGTTGATTGATTGATTGATTGATTGATTGATTGATTGATTGGTTGGTTGGTTGGTTGGTTCAATTAGTTGCAGCCAATTTAGTGGGAGATCTATAGGGTGTTTCCTCGCAGCACTGCTCCTGCCTTGAAATTCACAGTGCGTCTCAAGGTGGAGTGTGAGTGAAAGTTGGGGTGCATGGTGTTCGCGGGGCATATCGATTAGTACCCCCACAGGATTAAAGGATTGAGTATAGGCTACAGACAAGTATGAGCCTGACAATCTCCCTTCAGCCAGTAGCAATATTACTCCCTGCAGGCTGAGGCACTTCTCAAACAATGTTGTCACATAGGTTCGAAAGTACTGAACTATCCCCATAGATTTTAAGAACAAAATGGTTTAGCTATTTTTGTCTTTTATTCCTTTATTGGTAGGGATAGACCAGGGGTGTCCAAACTTTTTTCAAAGGGGGCCACATTAGAAAATATGAAAACACCCAAGGGCCAACTATACATCTCCTCACATAATGTACTTTCGCTCGGACCATAACAAAGTCATGTACATATCCATATCAAACGATTTTATTTAACTATCATCATCAATATTTAATATCAATGGTCTTTTGTCAGGTGTGTGCTCTGAACAAAACACAAATAACTTATTTCACACTACCAAATGTAACCAGATAAAAAAATACAATAAAATATCCTTTCTTTGACTCCTTCGGAATGAGAAAACAGGGAACGAGGAATCCTGACAAATTATAGTCTACTCTGGGAAAATATTCTTGTTTGGCGGGCCGTTTATAATACAATTTAGGAATGAAGCAGCGGGCCGTATAAAATGTGTCCACGGGCCGCATTTTGCCCCCCGGGCCACACTTTGGACACCCCTGGGATAGACAGTAGGCTGACAGGAAACGGGGGAGAGAGATGGAGAATGGAGAAACAAGGGCCGTTGGGACCGGGACTCGAACCCACAACACGCTGTCAGGCTACACTGAGCATGGAACCGGGGTTACGTTTGTTGCCTATGTTTTCCGTCCACGGGCGGATCATAGTGGTTGAACCGGAAGTGTGCGCTTGTTTCCGGGTCGCCTTTGTTATTATTCCTATTCGATTTTATTATAAACATAAACATCTCCTCAGCCTAAGTCGTATTTTCATTCGGAAAAAAAGATCTGAGGAGCGTGGGACGACGGCTTGCTAACCGTTACAAGCACATGCGCGGATCACGTGCACGGAGCGCCAGACGCGAAAGTTGTTGACGTCTGCTATTTCTCCCTTGTGTTAACATGGGTGGATAGAGTTTAGCTATAATGGGCTAGGTGGTGTCAGCCAGGCCAAAGAACATTTTCAATGGAACGGATATACGTGTAGACAGCGCTCTCTTGTTGTTTTGTAAAAACCACTAAAAAGGCTGGCGGCAAATGTGTTAATTTAACTTTAATTCCTCAGTCAAGCTTTTATCTTATCTTCCATTGGAAATTTCATTTGAGGAATAGCAATCAATTCACAGTAGGCCTATTCCTGTGGAGTAACACACTACACACACCATTGAGTTAAATGAACAACAACTCCCTCCCAGGCTCCCAAAGCAAGAAATGAGAGAACCAACAAAGTAAAGTGTTTGGGTGGGGCAAGCACTTCTCTCCTTCTCTGTTCTTGGCATTTGGCCTATGTTACAGCTGTTACTCAGCTGTCCCAGCAGCAGGCCATGTTCATTTAAAGTAGATCATTTCAAAGCTAAAACAAGGTATTCTCCCCAAGTATCACTAGGGGTTGGTCTGGTGCTGGTGGGTCAACCAGGACCACAAAACTGGGATATTTAAATCTGGTTCACCTTCACTTTCCCATCTCACTCTCCCCCCTCTCTCTTTATTGCTTATAAAATATTTTATACTAGGGCGGTAAGGGCGCCCGCTAACCTACCGGTCCAGGCGCATACCACATAGGCTCTGATGCCTGACAGTGTGTCGCAAGTTGACCAATGACCTTGCTGCGTGTCACTCCCCCATCTCTCTCCCCATTTCCCCATACTTTTTTGGCACCCCGTTTCTTCCACATTTGTATGTTCGACATACAGATTTCGTTCAAACTTCAACTTGTTCAGCTTTACACAGTTATGTTTGCTTTATTTTTCTTGTTACAATCTTTTATATGTTTTGAGAAAAAAACAGTTTATATTAATAAATATTAGCAATACCACAAAGTTCTGCATGAGTTCAATGGACCATTCCTGTAACCTTTTTTGTGAACCCAAAACCCCAAAAGTCCTTTGAGTTCAATGGAGGAGTGGTGCGAGCTTTACGAAGCACAGAATAAAGCACAGGGCACCAACCACAGGGGGGCACCATTCTCAAGCATGTAATGTCTGTAATGACCTACTCTGAGATCGATTGCTTATGCCTTCCTGCTATGATACACAAACCTTTGAATGGGAGAAGGCACTGCAGAAGACATCTCTGTTTCATACACTATTCTCCCCTGTTTCAGGTAAATATGTGGTGAAACGTACGGTATGGATACATAATGTTCCATGCTATTGCCCTGCACTCTGTTTTATGTGCTTTGGAAAGGAAATGACTCAGTGTTTGTAGTGTTTTCTCACTGTAAGCACAAACAAATCACATGAGCTATAAGCTAAGCTAGCCCTTAGAATACATGACTATCATATACATGATAGTCATGCTGTGCCCTTAACATGAGGACCAGTCGGGAATCGAGCCCTCAACGGTTTGAGCTAGGAGCGTCAGATTTAAAAAATAAAGTGCTTACCCAAGCCAACTCTGCTAACGATTTGACGCCGTGCAACGTTCATTACACGCCGCTGCCGGATTGTTGAATAAAAAGCATTTTTGTCCGAAATTATTCCGCCTCTAGTGGACAGTCGCGTCATCGCATCATCTCCGTTCACTACAATGATCAGCCGGAGATGACGCGACTGTCCACTAGAGGCGGAAGTCCTATGTTAAGCAAAATAATTTCGGACAAAAATGCTTTTTATTCAACAATCCGGCAGCGGCGTGTAATGAACGTTGCACGGCGTCAAATCGTTAGCAGAGTTGGCTTGGGTAAGCACTTTATTTTTGAAATCTGACGTTCCTAGCTCAAACCGTTGAGGGCTCGATTCCCGACTGGTCCTCATGTTAAGGGCACAGCATGACTATCATGTATGATAGTCATGTATTCAGGGCTATAAGCTAAGCTAACATTGCTGTCTGTAATGACTGGTTACACTTGAAAAGGGGATTTGAGGAAACGTTTGGTGGATAGGATACTAGTATGCACAACTCTAAGAACTGGTGCTTTCTTGTGTTGGAGCTCCTCAGTGCGTCTGCAGAGTTAAGGCGCTATCATTCCCAGAGACCACACTACTAAGTCATTATGCTAATGTATGGACAGAAGATAAGAAATGGGAAACATTGTAATGAGTTGGAGTTTAAAAGTAGTTATAATTCATTGAGAGCTAAACGTGTTGTGTTGATACAAAATGCCAGGGGGTTCTGGAATGGAAGCAACTGTATTTTGACACACTTACCGTAACCTGTAATGATAATACATACCTGGTTGTTCTGTGATGGTGAAGATAAAATACATATTTGTTATGTAATTGATTCAAACAAACCTTTGAATGAGAGAAGACGTCTCTGTTGTTTCATACACCATCTTCGGACAGATTCTACACGATTGTTGTCATTGTATTTATAATTTGAGCTTGACTGTGATACATGTGGCTACCTGATTGACGTTTTGTTGCATAGAGAAAATAATAGAGGCTGCTGTGCTGTTGAAACAGATGTGGTATGTTGTTGGTAGGGGGAGGTCAGGGCTAGTAGCTACTGGACTGTAGAAATTGTAGCTACCTGATAATGTATGCTGGTGGAGAAGGTGGAAAAAAAGGGTTAGGGTGGGGGGGGCACCACCAAACTAGGTCCAAGCACAGGGCACCATGAAGGGTTAATCCTGCCCTGCCACTTGGTCATCATTCTGTACCTGAATTATTTGTCAAAAATAATCAAATTATGTACAGTACTCCCACTAGAGTTCTGTCTTTGATCATCGCCAGACAGTTGTGAAAGACTATGAGGAATTTATGCCAAGTGTGCTTTCTTGTAAATACTGAATTGGTGATCTGCCAAGAACTGCAGACTGACTTACAAACAATGGAAAATAATGAAATGGTCGCACTCCAGTTCCAATCAAAACATAAACGCTCCAAGATACATCTAGGGCTAACAGTGTACAGAGCTTGTCAACACATTATTCAAGTTATGTAATGTTATGTCATATTTGTATTAATGGTCACATCAGCAGCACAAAATACTGCTATATACAGTATGATGATCTAATGGTGTGTGTGTGTGTGTGTGTGTGTGTGTGTGTGTGTGTGTGTGTGTGTGTGTGTGTGTGTGTGTGTGTGTGTGTGTGTGTGTGTGTAAAAATCTTAGCTTTAATACTACAAAAGTGTGTCTCCCAGCACACAGTTGTCCATTGGCTTAAAACGTGGTACAAATATTGGTCATGCCGTCTGCTCTTTAACGAACTACTTACATTTTTTTTCTTTCAAAAAAAGTATGTAGTTTACTTAAATATTCGACTTTTGCCTCGGGTGCCCAGCCGCCACACCACACCCACTCCTTCCTGTCAACACTATGGCTTGTTGGCTGCAGCATTGTACAGATTACTTTGTCTGGACACTGTACTTTTTTGATGCAAAAGACTAGTCATTGCTAGTTGCACTAACTAGCATTGACTGCTATGGTCACTTTGATTTGGACACTGTACTATTTTGATAGTTGTGCTTAAGGACACTTGTACCTTGCTCTTTACTGTACTCTGTTCTTTTTTCTTTTATTTTTCTTCTTCTTACTTCTCTGTAACTTTGTAAATAACCTTATACATGCTGTGCTGCCTCTGGGCAACTGATTTTCCCCCTTGGGATAATAAAGGTATCTATCTATCTATCTAGATTCATTGAGATAGAAAGACTTGTGCCATCTCCTGGGCCACAACCTTGGCATTTCTGACCCCTCATTGATGCAAGTCTTCTCTCTCAATGGCTCTGGAATTCTATACAATACAGTGAGTCGCATTGCTTTTTTTGATAGGATAGTAGACTGACAGGAAATGGGTGAGAGATGGGGAATGACATGTGGCAAAGGTTGTATGCGCCTTGACCACTAGGCCAGCGGGCGCCCCGTATATTTTCATGTTTGACATGCTTTCAGTCTCGGACATTTGACAGAGGACAAAGCGCATGCTATCTCTCTCCAGTTAATTAATTGCCACCTGATTATCTTTGTTGTAGCTTAATATATAGGCCTATGTACGTATATGTGTAATGGTGCCGATGTGCAACCGCAATGACTCATTGCCAATGACGGACAGCATGTACGGAGGTCGATTATGACAGCAGCTAACCTTTTTCTTCAAAACTCTACATGTATGTTGCTGACAGATTGCGGAAATAAAACTATCATTCAAACACGTTTGCAATAACTTTGCTTTGATCATTGAATAACATTCTACTTTCATAATAATTGACATTGCTAAATAAAACTACATCTTTACAATATTGTATCAGTGCAGCCCCTGAACTCGAACTCCAGTCTCCAGCTCACCAGTCTGGCCAACAACACCCTGCGCAAGGGGGAGAGCTAGCTCCCATAGAGGAGTGAGTTATGGCTGTGTTATTAGGATGCTACACTATAATCAATATAGATCACACAATTTACAATCAATGGTGATGGGGAAAGTTGGGAGAGGCCCTGGCAGTGCTGGGGGCCGTGTATACGGATGGGCTTTCACCTTAAAAAAAGGGCCAAATGACCCAAAGGTGCTTTTTTCTAGTAGAGTCCAGCTCTTGCCTTGTTTTATTGGAATGCCATCATCAGCCACATGTTTTAAATAGATTGCCTATACGCATCAATTTTGAAAAACTGTCTACCTGTCTTGGTCACATCAGTTGCTTACACTGGGATGGAACACTAGCCCTTCTGGTGAAACATCTGTGGGATTTAGCAAGGGAAAATAACGCATTTATTCTGATAGGCAGATCACTTTGGTGGACCTTTGTTAAAAAAACAAACTCAACTCCAGCCAAGACAATGTCTTGTTCACATGGCACACACAGTACAGTTGTACCATGCCATTCTCAGCTTGGAAAAGGGAACGCCTAAATTAAGAGCTTCCTCCTTCATCTACAGTATTGATGGATTGATGGACAGTTTTGATGAACTCACTGAGATGGATTTCTTAAGGGGGGCTGATGCCAGTATCGATTGATTATAGTGAGGGAGAAGTGGACAGGTAGAGGACAGTGTTGTGTCATGTAGGGGAGAAGTTCAAGCAAGTGGAACTGTGATTGACTGTTCATGTATTATGCATGTAATCACCTTGAACCGTCTGAATGTGAGGTCCTAGCGGCAATGACACAGAGAGGTGGGGCGGTAGCCCTGTTTTATGGCCCTACTCGGGGGCGGCATTATGCAATATCGTGCTAACATAGGCTTTTCAATTGTCAGTTACCATACAGTCCATTATGAGCCAGTCCATTTGAGGACAGTGTAGTCTTACCCATTGCCTATCCCCTCACAAATGTTGTGTTAAGCTAACAAGCTAACGCTCCACAGGATAGGCAAAAGGCCACACACCATGCCTGTGTTTCTCTATCCCCTCTTCCTTTCTTGGCAACTCCAGATGTAGAGTTTCTGGATCAGGCATCAATTGTGCTGAATACAGTTGATGTCAGTGTCTGTACTCAGTTTGGCACCCACTACCAACTACCACTTGAGTATGATATGTGATAAGAAGGTCAAGTTCAGCATTGATTTAAACTGAGGCTGGCCCAATTGGGCTGGAGTCCAAGCCTTGGGCCCTGGCCTACCAATCTATATGACATTTTTTTGGGCATATGGAACCGCCGGCGAGTGTGCGGGCCTTGGGCAATAGTTTATATGTCTTGGCTGGTACATAGATTTATAATAGTGTAGTGTTTACTCGTGCAGCTGATTGATGCTGGTGATGAAGAGAGTTGGGGATAGTAAGGTTAAAAGTCAGATCAACTTTAGCATATCTTACATTGATTAAGGATACATGTCACATGCACGCACGCCCGCACGCACCAACAAACCTACGCGCGCGTGCGCGCACACACACACACACACACACACACACACACACACACACACACACACACACACACACACACACACACACACACACACACACACACACACACACACACACACACACAGTGATAGATCTTCACAATTATGATTTCCCAAAGGGTGGTCACCATGGGGTCATTTGCTGTCCTTCCCATTAAGGAATGGATCTGTTGTGCATTTAAAGCAGTCATTTAGTATCTCCCTGTACTCTGGTTGAGTACATTTGGGGTGGAATTACAGCACGATGATCCTTGGTGTACAGGCTGTGTGTCAAAGGATTATTTTTTCCCCACTTGCTAAAGCTACAAAATGAAAGAAAATAGAACGTCTGGAAACTGTGGATGATGTCCCTTCCCTTGTATTACTAATGTGGCATGGGAAATGATTTGGGCTGGGGATGATGAAGTCCGTTACTGCTGTGTGGTACTGTTTCTAATGTCCATGCCCATTTGAGCTACTATAGATGAATTGAAAAGGGATTTGGATGGGGTCAAGAGATGGCAATGCTATTAATGTGGGCTCAGCATTCATTTCTGTAGTCGTTGAAACTTTCACAAGGCATTATTGAAGACATCCATTCATGATGTCATCAACTCTATGTTCGTTTTACGGATTTTATGCACGTCCCCCATTCTCCACATGCATGGGCGCAGTGCTCGCTGATCAGTGAGACCCCGCTTCCATTGCCAAATGGTCAGATAAGTTGCTGACTGCTTTCCCCTTAGTATCTCATCACTGTCAATACAGATGGTTCCCCCAATATAGTTCCATTTACTGAAGGAGGGCTCTCAACTCTTCTTCGCTCAAAATGTTTATTGACCAAACACACATACATTTCATTTCTGCTCTGATCTTCAGGGTAAAACCTTATAGACTTGAAGATAAATGAGTCATCACACCTTATATTTTTTAAACACAAAGCCAATAGTTCATCTTGTCTGACACTTTGCAAAAAGGATATGAGTAGATGAAAAATATGTCAAATCCTACAGCAAGGCCTGAGGGAATGTACTGTACATCAGTCAGTTTTGGAACCCAGCACTGGCTGGGTTAATGCATGGCTGAACGAGGCTCTCTCTCCCTTCGTCTCTCTCCCTCTCTCTCACACACACACACACACACACACACACACACACACACACACACACACACACACACACACACACACACACACACACACACACAACCTCCCTCTCTCTCCCAGTTCCTCTCTCCTTCTCCGTTTCTCTCTCACACACATGCGGATCAAGCTCTGGTCTGACATCACACACTATAGAGATGTCAACCCAACAACGTTCATTAGCGTTAAAATAGTTGATTAATTGATTTGAGCTGACGTCAGGTATCTCACATGGGCATATGACGTCAGACACAAATATAAAGTGTGTGTGTGTGCGTGCGTGCGTGCGTGCATGTGTGTGTGTATGTTCTTTTGTCTGACAGTTTGCAAAAAGCATATGAGAATTAGATGAGAAATATGTCAAATCTTACAGCAAGACCTGAGAGAATTCACATCATCGCATTTCAATCCACTGTCACAGCAGAGACCTTTACGATGTTCTAAATTCAATGGGGAACAGCTTAATTGTCAACTGTACTTAACTAGGCCGTGTTTGTCTGCCAGACATTTTACAGATCACTTCATCTCTTGAGTGGGAGTTTATTTCGCTTTTCAGCGTGTAATCAAACGGTTAAGTGCTCCAATTTCTATACAGAGTGATGTTGTGAGCTAAGCCATGGCGACAATCTCAAGGATCACTGGAGTCAGAGGATTAGGCTTAAGTAATGTGGTGCAGGCAATTAGACTCTTTTGTAGGAGCACCTGCGATTTGAACCTGCTGTTTCATTCTCCCAGGTGTTCTTCACACTTGGCTCTGAGGTGTAGATATAGTCCCATTTGGACCTGCCATTTCATTTCCCCCACTGAGGTGTAGATATAGTCCTATTTGGACCTGCCATTTCACTTTCCCCACTGAGGCCTAGACATACTGTAGTCCCCTATGGAGGAGAACGTCATCAGCAGATTTGAGAGCAGTCTAATCCCATGTCTCCCCCACTACTTAAGGAGTGGGGGAATATAGCACCATTATTACTGTGTTTGTGTGTGTGCGTGCGTGCGTGCGTGCGTGCGTGTGTGT
>NC_137820.1:16924163-16939163 GCF_963921795.1 Nannobrachium achirus
TGCGTGCGTGCGTGTGTGCGTGTGTGTGCGTGCGTGCGTGCGTATACAGCTTATATAGAAAGAGAATGTTGAATAGAGAACAGATCTATGCGAGTCATAAGTGGTGATGTGATGCAGTGTCAGATATCTCTTCTTTAGACCAGTGGTTCTCAACCTGTGGGGCGGGACCCCCCTGGGGGTCCCCAAATTATTTTGGAGGGTCCTCAGATGATTAACTTAATTTGCAACGTTGTTTTCTCACTCAACAGTAATCAAACCAACATACTGTCAAGTTTAGGTGTAAAGAGGGTATATGCACATTTCTAAAGTGACAATTTAAGGACCTTTTAATACCTCTAAAATGACAAATTAAACATTGGCCAAATTGTCAAATATTAGAGGCAAAAATTGTGAAAATAGGCGATTTACATGCTCACAACGGGCGTTGTGAGCATGTAGATCTGCTATTTTCACAATAGAACCGTGTTATACAAAATGTAATGCCTCAACTCTTGGTGCTCGTCAGGGTGGGGGGGGGGGGGGTCCACAGTTAAAATATGATTATTTTGGGGGTCCCCAATTAAAATATGATTATTTTGGGGGTTGCAGCCTGAAAAGGTTGTATCTAAAAAAGGTTGGGGTACAGCAATGTACCCCATCAGTATCATCAGGTGTTGCCACTCTAGAGCTCTAGAGCAGTGGTTCTCAATCTTTTCAGGCGTGAAATAATCCGGCCAAAATAATCATATTTTAACTCCACCCTACGAGCACTAAGAGTTAAGGCATCACATTTTGTATAAGACGGTTCTATTGTGAAAATAGCAGATCTATGCGAGACGTTGTGAGCATGTAGATTGGCTATTTTCACAATTTCTGCCATTGGGCACGGCCTATGTTTAATTTGTCATTTTAGAGGTATTAAGAAGTCCTTAAATTGTCAATTAGAAATGTGCAGATACCCTTATACACTTAAACTGTATGTTGGTTTGTTTACTTTTGAAAGAGAAAACAACGTTTCACATTAAGCTAATCATCTGGGGACCCCCCAAAATAATTTGGCGCGTCCGACCCACAGGTTGAGAACCACTGCTCTAGAGCATGTGTTGTGTGTGTGTGTGTGTGTGTGTGTGTGTGTGTGTGTGTGTGTGCGTGCGTGCGTGCGTGCGTGCGTGCGTGCGTGCGTGCGTGCGTGCTTGTGTGTGTTGTTTTGTGGTCAGCCAGTGCAGTGTTTCTTATTGATTGGGCTATGCTGTTAAAGGCCATGTGTGAAGACAGTTGTAAATCTGTCTTACCCGTTGTGCTGGTTTGAACTCATCTCTGGCCAATCAGGATAGCCTGGCCTGTTGCATGGAATTCAATTTTCCCATTACTATGAACAATGGCAGAATTCCAGGCTGTAATGGGAAAACAGATTCCGTCCCATTACATTCCATTACGAAAAAGAACAAGAAAACAGGATTCAATTCAATATCTTATAAATCACAAGACAGCAGCCGTTGATACAGTACCATGGGGGCCAGAGTTATTTTTATGGTGGACTGCTTCTCTGTGGCGACTGGCTGGCATAGGGAGAGGAGGAGCTGGGGGGTTCTGCTCTGTGCCAACCGGCTGGCAGAGAGGAAGAGGAGGGGGGTGGGGTCTTTCACTTTCCCTTTTTCTGCCGTCTTCTGTCCCTTTTTCTCCTCGCCGTCTGCGTGGAGCAAAAGGATTCCACTGGTGAAGCAGCTGCGGCGGGGCAGAGTGATGGAGACGAAGAGACAGACCATAGAGTGGAGGTGAAAGGATAGAGAGTGGTGGTGGAGGAGGGGGCGGCGGCGGGGGGGGGGGGGGGGGGGGGGGGGAGTAGAGTCGCGAGAGGAAAGAACAAGCCCTGGAGTGCTAGCCTGTCAAGGTCAAACAGAGGAGAGGAGAGGAGGCCCTGCGTGTTCACTTGTGCACGTGCGTGTGTGTATGCACGTGTGGGTGTGTGGGTGTGTGGGTGCGCGCGCGTGCGTTTGCATGCGCACGTGTGCACTGTGCATATACTGTATGTATTAAAGGGGAAAGGATAAACAGAGGCAGAGAGGTCCATGAATCGAATACCAAGGACTTCCAATGCAAAAAAGACCATAAAAGGACTTATTTGGGATGTTCCTTTTAGGCAGGGTGTTTAACTATACTTGTACTGTTCTTCATTTTTTGTCTAATAAAAATAATCAATCAAAATGAGAAGCCTGCACAGTAAGGAATGAAGAATGTTAGCTATATTTTTGACCATGTTTTACCCCCCTTTTTCTTACTATTTTGAAAAACATTTTAAAATACTTAAAAAAGACGATCTACATCTACACGTTGTGAGCTTGTAGATCAGCTATTTGAACTATTGAAAAATGTTTTTCAAAATAGTAAAAAAAAAAAAGGCAAAGAAGTTTAGGGATAAGGGGTAAGGCATGGACGAAAAAAGGGCCCTGTGCATGTGCGTGTGTACGTGCGTGTGTGTGACAGCTGTTTGTTTCAGGGAGAGAGAGTGTTTCCACGGGGAAGAGGGAATTGAGAGAGCGAAGGAAGGAAGAGGAAGGGAAGCCTGCGTCAATACGTAATGCTGAAATAACAGCTGAAAATGTCGTTCATTCTTGTGTTTGTGACAAGCGATTTAACATCACTGTCACTTCAGACATGCTGGCTTTGATTGAATTAACGGAGGCAGTGGCATTTTTGAGTATGGTCACGCGCTGTGTGTGTGTGTGTGTGTGTGTGTGTGTGTGTGTGTGTGTGTGTGTGTGTGTGTGTGTGTGTGTGTGTGTGTGTGTGTGTGTGTGTGTGTGTGTGAGTGAGTGCGTGTGTACTGTACATGTGTGCACTGTGCAGTGAATGGATAAGTATGCTGTTACAAAGTGTTACATAATCACGTCTTCTGCTGGTCCAGGTTCTCTGATCGGTCTTGTCCTGTTCTCCCTGTTGCTTTTCTTCACAACTCACTGACTTCTACTGTCTCACTGATATTCAGTTTCTCTTTTCCAGAGTTGCGTTTCGTTCCAGTGGTGCAAAGTAACTCAGTACCTTTACTCAAGTACTGTACTTAATTGCAAATTTGAGGCTCACGCTCTTCACCTGAGTACTTCCTTTTTCTCAAACATTATTCTACCTTATTACTGTACCTTACCAAATATTATACTTTTTACTACGCTAGATTTATTTGATACATTGCAGTTTGAGATGAACAATATAAAATATAATCAACATATACATTTGCATTTATTAATGTAGGGTTGATAATATTGTTTATTAATATAATTACATTTAGCAGGGTAGATCCCATGCAATAAAGTCAAATTATTTTTTTCACAGTAAAATAAGTGTAGTACACTTCTTTGCAACCTTATCTTCTTCATATATGTGGTCCTCGCTATATGAAGTAATGATCATTATAAGATTGCACAATTTCCACCTACTCACTCACTCACTCATTGGTGGGATATGGGCAGTTCAGAAACCAGCCTACCAATGACATCATCGATGGGGATCCCAAGCTAATAGAAGCGACAGCCTTTCTGTAAACGTAGCATGCTGAAATACCAAGCCAAACAAAAATGGTGCCATCATCTTATAATGAGCATTAGTGGTGTCCATAGAAAGTGTCCTCTCTAATCAGTTAGTTAATCAGATATGTGGGGGAGTATCTTGGATAAGATACCAAAGTGGCTTTTAGAGCAGTGTTTCTCAACCTTTTTTTCTGCATGGGCACACTTATCATGTCCCAAGAATCCATGGGCACACCAACATAATACGGTGGTGTAAATATCGTCACTGTCGGGAAGCAACCTTGTATCTCCAAGTTTCAAATTTGTACGTTTCTTCGCAAAGTAAAGCCCTGCTTCATCATACAAGGCTGTCGCACAACAGTAGTGAAAACAGCAGATCTACAAGCACACAACGCCTCGCGCCGCGAGGCGTTGTGTGCTTGTAGATCGGCTGTTTTCACTAGTTTAAATCATTTTTAAAATTATAAATACAATACTAGCTTTCAAGCAGTTTCAAGGGGCACGCTTGACCCTTCTCAGGGGCACACCCAAGGTCCCCAGGCACAGTGGTTGAGAAACACTGTTTTAGAGCATTTCAGCCATTGTGCACATCCCTCGTCACACACTGACATCGTCAATAATCGTGCAACGTGCAGAGCATCCTCCATGCTGGATCAGCAGCGGGGAGCTGATGGGAGAGATTTGGGGTGTGGGGGGTAGGTGGGCTGGTGGTGCTCCACCAGCACTGTGAGACATTATCTCTGTGGAGCAGTGGTGTGTGCACCTAGTGATAAAATAGGGTGACTGGGTTTACTGTGGGTCAAGGGTTCACACAGAGGGTGGTCAGCGCAGGTCACAGCCGTGTCTCAGACTGCAGATTTCATATGCCATCCGCGCCAGTCTTCATGGTACATATCTGTATTCAGGAACATACCGTTGCTATGTTAAATGTTTATCGTCGCTATACCGTAAATGCTATAAGTGCTCCTTCAGACTCGCCCAGACCTTTTCTCTGTGTAATTACGGGGGCAACCTAAGTCATAGGGCATCGTTAAGGTTAATACTTTCAAATCACACATACAGTGTTAACAGACATTGTGGATGAATTATGGGGTTCAAAGCCATATTTCACCCTTTTGTGCCATGGTGTCACCTGCATGCAAAATGTTACAGCAGCATACTGTATGTGTTTCCTTCAATTGCTATATACTGTACATCAACTGACATACATTTTGTTCAAAGAGTTCAAAGCACACTGCAGGAACAACATAATTTGCTCTGAACTATGATGAAACTGTGGTGCACTTTATTTCAGACATCTTGAAAGTGACCTGCTGTGACATCAGCAACAAATGACCTTTCAATTAAAAGAAGCTTGGCTCCGAATCCTGACAAGCGAGACACTTGTGAAAGGGCCAATCCATATTATATTCCAAAAGCCAAAACAAGCACAGCCAAATGTGAATGTTTTGAGAACCGACACATCATACTGCTTCAGTGCTTTCTTCAGTACGGTGTGGTCCAGGACCATGTGTGCTTGTATGTACAGTATGTATGTGTGTGTGTATGTGTGTGTGTGTGTGTGTGTGTGTGTGTGTGTGTGTGTGTGTGTGTGTGTGTGTGTGTGTGTGTGTGTGTGTGTGTGTGTGTGTGTGTGTGTGTGTGTGTGTGTGTGTGTGTGTCTCTTTTGCGCCGTGCATGCTTGTTTGTGCAGTGCATGACCAAACTGTCACAGCGTTCCTATGGGAGTTGGCCACACAATAGGAAAGTGTGGAATGAATTTTCGCTCTCTTTTTCCTTTCTCTCTCTCTCTCTCTCTCTCTCTTTCTCTCTCTCTCCCCCTCTCTCTAAGTGTATATGTACTGTATGTATGTGTGTATGTATGTATGTATGTATGTATGTATGTATGTATGTATGTATGTATGTATGTATGTATGTATGTTCTGTATGTACACAGGTGCGCTTTTATTTGAGTGCATGTGTGTGCTTGGGCCTGTGGCTGCACTGGTGTCTTGGTATCTAGTGAGGAGAAAACAAGGGTGTGCTTCTGACTGTGAGCCACCATGTATCTGGCTGGCTCTGTAGTGAGACTGACAGATTGGCTTGTATGAATGCCTTCTCCCCGGGCTTGGCTGGCTGTGTGGTTCCCCCTCCTCCTTTCTCCTCCTCCTTCCCTCTCCTGTCTCATCTCCCCATTACCGTGCTTCACTGGTGACCAGCAGGTCGGAGGGAGGGAGGGAACATTTTCCTTTCTTCGGGCCGCTATCTGGCTAGCAGTGGGCGCTATAAGCCTCCTCCCAGGGATTAGCTCCACTCGCTGTTCCGTAGCTGTGGTCGCAGGGCAGGCACCTGATGATGGATCAACTGTCCTGGCCTGTCTTCTCCTCTGGTCCTGCCGGAGTGTCCTGAGCTTCCTGGCAGTATGAGGTTAAACTTTCCTCCTGGCAAAATGCGTGTTCATGCATTACTGTCTACTACAGTGTAGGGCATTCACCAAATATTCGAATACCGATATTCGAATATCAAAGTCACTATTCGACGTTGTTCACCGAAGTCGAATATTCGCTTATTTATTTTTTATTTATTTTTAGTTTTCTCTTTAAAAAAATATATAGTTTATAAAGCTTGGCTAGATAGGAAGTCATAAGAATGAGTTGTCAATGCCCCTGGTGCATGAATTTGTTAATGCTCTATACCAGGGGTTCTCAAACCTTTTTAGGCCGTGACCCCCAAAATAAACATATTTGAACTGGGGACCCCCACCCTGACAAGCACTTGGAATTGTAGGTATTACATTTAAAGTTATACCATGTAACTTTTTTTATAAAACAAATCTTAAAATGGTCCTAGCTGTTAAATCGCTAAAGTTTTAGAACCCCCACTCCGTTATTTTCAGCTTCTAAAGCCTTCTCTTTATATGTTTTCTATGATCCCTGCCCGGGACCGGTTTTCGCGGAAAAATTGCGTCATCACACTACCGGCCAATCACAGCGAGGGTTATACACTGCCGGCCAATCACAGCGCAGAACATACACTGCCGGGCTCTCTGGTGGGTTTAGGAAACACGCCTTCAGGAAGTACACTGCAGTGTTTACACTGGAGGAGTCTAGCATGTAACTCCCCAACCGCTGCTCGTAGAAGGACACGGGAGACCTCATTGAAAGCGTCTCGGCGAGGCAAGGCGGACGTGGTGGTCTGACGGCCCGGTCCGCGAGCGAAAAACGGACGAAAAAAGCAAACGCGACCGCGGTTTGCTATACTGCTACAGACCACCAGTTGAGCAACTTACACAGTATAGCTTTAATGTGACTCGGTTCCGCAGATAAATATTGTGCAAATAGCAGATCTACATGCTCACAACGCCTCGCTTTGCGAGGCGTTTTGAGCATGTAGATCGGCTATTTTCACAATGTTCGCCTCTTGCTTACTTAATATTTGACAGTTTGGCCAGTCCTGTTGAATATTCGACTATTCGAATACTTTGAGGTAGAATAATTCGAATACTAAAAATCACTATTCGTGAATGCCCTACTGTCTACTACAGTGGTTCTCAACCTTTTCAGACCGCGACCCCCAAAATAATCATATTTTAACTGGGGATCCCCCCAACCTACGAGCACTAAGAGTTAAGGCATTACATTTTGTATATCACGGTTCTATTGTGAAAATAGCTGATCTACATGCTCACAACGCCTCGCATTCAAAATTTCTGCCTCTAATATTTGACAATTTGGTCAGTGTTTAATTTGTCATTTTAGAGGTATTGAAAAGTCCTTAAAAGGTTTAAATTGTCACTTTAGAAATGTGCAGATACCCTCTACACTCAAACTTTATGTTGGTTTGTTTACTGTTGAGTCAGAAAACAACATGGCACATTAAGTTAATCATCTGGGGACCCCCTAAAATAATTTGGGGACCCCCCCTGGGGGTCCCGACCCACAGGTTGAGAACCACTGGTCTACTACAGGGGTCTTCAACAGGGGGTCCGGGACCCCTAGGGGGGTCCTCAAATCCTACAGGGGGGCCGCCAAATCCTTGTGTGATAGGATCATTATTTTAAATTAACAACTTGAACTCTCGCATCTCTGGGTCTGAGGAGAACTTTAGCCAAAAATAGCAGATACACAAGCTCGTGCGAGGCGCTGAGAACTTGGCAAATAGGTTTGGTGTAGGAGGTCAAAAAAGAGCAGATCAAGTACAGAGTGAAAGATCAAGTTTACTAAGTATCGACGATTTAAGATTCTAAGTGGTCAAGTGTCAAACAAGTCTATGAATCTATCCATGAAATCGATGAGAATCTCCATCACAACATTTATACAATATGTAGAGGAGGGGGTCCCTGCTTCATCTCCCTCTCAGCTAAGTGGTCCTCGGCCTGAAAATGTTGAAGACCCCTGGTCTACTATAAAGCACTTAACCACAAGCTGTCTTGTGAGCTTGTGTGTTCTATTTTTATTCTCTTTCAAAATTGGGACACCAGGGTTAAAGTGGTTAAAGAAGCTACTTGGTGCCTTCCACGTGACGCTAGGTCTGATGTAATGGACAGAGGGAAGGAAGTAAACAAAAAAGACAAAAAAGAGAAGTGGTGCTGTTTTAGAGACGTGGCTGCGAGGGAGCAGACAGGGCAGTTCCAACGAGTCAGGCTGGACTGAGCATCTGTGCAGTGTGTGCACGCACTGAGGGCTCATGCACACTATTATCATTTGCCTTCATCTAGTCAGGGGATGTTGATAAAACCTCTGAATACATTCCTTACCAAACGATTTCTTCACCGATGTGTTTATAAAGGTGTCTAGTAACATATCTAACAAAGTTTGAAATTCAAAATCCCAAGGAGAATTTTTGACAGCTAGGTACTAACTTTGAGTCTCATTCACTTACTATACACTATACTATAAAAAGGAAAAAATGACTCACAAAGAATCTGCTTTAAGTGGGATATGAGGGGTCTAACTAGAATTCAGATTCAGAATAATGAAAAACACCTAGTTAGACCCCTCACATCCCACTTAAAGCAGATCTTTTTGGGAGTCATTTTTTCCTTTATAGTATAGTGTATGGTAAGTGACCCTAGCTGTCAAAGATTTTCCTAGGGATGTTGAATTTCAATCTTTGTTAGATATGTTACTAAGGAATTTATTCCCAGCTTTGACAGGTATTCTGATAATATTCCCTGAATAATCTTGAGCCGAGACGACAATGAGAGAGGATAGCGTATAGATTCAGTTTGTCTATTTTTATTCCGGGAAACTGAGAAAAGTTCAGATTTACTTCCAAAACTGTCACACAGAGTATTACCGTGACTGCCATTTTGCTCCTTCTATTCTTCATCACTTTATCTCATCTTTTCATTCCGTTTTCTATTCTCATCTCGTTTTCTATCTCTGTTTTCTCTCGGACAGCCAGTGTGTGCATCGCAGTGCATTAGGTGGAGCCAATCATTTCGGGCAAATTAGGAGTTTGAGCCTGCTGGCAATCTTTCACAGCTCGCAGGGCCCCGTTAGACTTTCACATGGATAACGTCGTTGTCGGGTGGAAACCTTGTATGTCCAAAACCGTTCGTTTTTATCATTTTAAAAAAATGAACTAAACTAGTGAAAAAAAAACAGCCGATCTACAAGCACACAAGGTGCTGTGTGCTTATAGATCGGCTGTTTTCACTACTTTTGTGCGATGGCCTTGTCTGATGAAGCAGGGCTTTACGTACACATTTGAAACTTGGAGATACAAGGTTTCTGCCCGACAGTGACGATAAGTGGATGGAGGGAGCAAAGGATGGGGAGGAGGTGTGGGTGGGTGGGTGGGGGAGGGAGGAGTAGAAGGAGTAGGAGGAGGAGCAGGGAGTAATGAGCCTTGGCTGGGAGGGACAGACGGATGATGCGGGAGGAAAGTCTGACACGGGAGACGCACCGAAATGCACCGTCACACATCTCCAAACACATGGACCCACACGAGCGATCAGGTGGCGGTGGAGCGTGTAAATCTGGGGGGGCGGGTTCATTCGACACAGCACCTGTCTGTGAAAAGTAGTCCTTATCAAAATGCATAGATCTGTCTGTATAGATATACAGTAGATCAGGGGGTCTTCAACCGGGGGGTCTGGGATCCTTAGGGGTCCTCAGAGTTACTACAGGGGTTCCTCCAAATCTTCCAATCCTTTTTTATTAACAACTTGAACCCTAGTGTCCATATTCTGAGGCCTCTAGCCAAAAATAGCAGATCTACAAGCTCACAACGCCTCGCGCTGCGAGGCGTTGTGAGCTTGTAGATCGGCTATTTTCGACAAAGAGGTTTGGTGTTGTGGGGAAAAAGAGCAGACTAAGTAAAAGATCAAGTTTATTAGGTAATGACTCATGCTCAAGTGGTTAAATATCTGAAAACACAAATTGACATGAATCCAAAATACACTCATGATTGTGCTGTCAAACGATGAAGTATATGGAATCTATGAGAAGGTTGTGGGGGTCCCTGCTTCATCTCTCTCTCAACTAAGGGGTCCTTGGCCTGAAAACGTTGAAGACCCCTGGAGTAGATGTTCTTTTACTGGTAAACAATGGAAAGAAAGGCACAGGGGTGTTTGACATCAGGCCACAGCATGTGTGAATTAACCGACCATGTATTGAAATGTCCAACACGATCCGGTCGATTATCTCACACTGGACACGGTAGCGTCTGTTGAAGTAACCACCGCAGCGTGGCTGTGTTCACGGACAAAATCAAAGAAAAGAAACATCGATCTCCAAGATAACGTCCAGCGTGGTCTGGCCGAAGGACGAGGTGCAACCACTGTCAGATACCAGGCAGAGATCAGATAGCTTGTACTGTGGGGCTTAAAAGATGGTGCGCGCGTGTGCACGTCTGTTGAGCAGTCTGTTCTATCTCTATTCACACCCCCACAACTCTCTCTCCATCTTGCATACTGATCTGGATTGATGTTGTTGCTGCTCTTCTTGACCCCCCCCACACACACACACACACACACACACACACACACACACACTCACCGCGGCAATCTCACTTGTGGGCTGACGACGTGCTCGTCATCTGGTGTATGCCTTGGCAGCAGTGTGGCTCTGTGCAGCTGGAAGAGCATTCGCGAATTTGGACGCCGTTGCAATTGTGCATGCATGAGAGTGAGCCGAGGGAGCTTAGCCCAGACTCAGCCGAGCCGAGGCGACTCCAGATTGGCTTGGCTCGTCCAAGCAGCACATTTCTGATTGGTCTGGGCTTCAAAGCAGAAATGTGCCTTTTGTGCCACCGGACCAACGCATCTGGTGTGAACGAATGAGACACGACCATACAACAAACACTCTTCTTCACCATTTCTCTCTCTCTCTCTTTCTGTCTCTGTCTCTCTCTCCCTAATGTAATGTACAGCGCTGATGGCTGGAAAGGATTCTGCATTTCAGCAATCAAATTTCATGTAAGCTTATCTGTATTAATTGATACACTGAGACCCTCCTCCATGATTATGGCTGTTGTGCTCGGGGAACCTAGCCACTGACACTGCTAAATGAGCAATAAAGGGGGCATTTTACACTTTTTTACATATTTCAGTTTTTGGCCACTCACATGCAGGAAGTATATTTGCCCACAGGCTCCGCAGCTCGCCATGTTGCCCCAGACAGAGCACAGACCTGCAGGAGTAAACAGAAAAATCTTGACTCTCACGGTCCCACTGTGTGTTCCGTGGTCTCATGATGTTTGGCGATGGGCGCGATCCTGCTGCAGCTGGCTGGAAAGGCAAACATGCACATCAAACACAGAGCTCCCAGAATGCAGTGTGAGATCAGCCCCAGCTCCACTTCTCCACCAAAATAATTGCCATGATGGCTTGTTTCAGAATGAGAAAAGCCTCTCCGTGATGATGATGATGATGACCTATCATTTGGCCCCTGACTCCAACAATGTAGCCTAACTCTGCCATGCAGCTAGCCCTCTTGTGTGACCACGTTGTATGTGTACACACTACCAAAGGGTAGCACTTTGCGGAGCACATCTCCACCAGGCCAAGGAACCTACCTAGGGCTAAGTTGTGGGTTGCAGCTGTCAGGAGTCAGGACTGCTGGAGGAAATAGAATTTCATGGGAAGCCATGTGTGTTTTGTATTGGTTTCCCTGGTTGTATGTAGGGTTGAAACCGCAGTAATGGCGGTGCGCTCTACAGGGCGGCACTCAGTAAATCAGTCTATAGTGGCGTCTTCTTCTTCTTTCGTGTAACGTCAGAGGTCCGACTCGATGTCGCATAGCCATGCCAGCATCTCGGGTCCTAGGTCGAAGAGGCTTGCTTCCGAGGGTGGTCTGTATAAGGGGCATGTGGTGATTACAGTATATGGTCGGCAGTCTTCTCAGGATCACCACACTCGCATGCTGCACTGTCCGCCAGGCCCCACTTCTTCATTGATGTTTTAAAGCGACCAACCCCAGTTCGTAGGCGGTTCAGTGTGGTCCATTGCCCGCGTGGTAGGTCGTCTCCTCCTATGGTGCCACCTCCTGGGTCCCGGATGTATCGATGGATGCGGGAGGGCCCGGCTGGCCAGCCGGCCGGCTGAGATCCAACCATGCATCTCTGGAGATGCCTTCAGAGGTGGAATTGAGCATCTCTTGTGCTGCCTTGTTGAAGAGGCGGCGAGACTTGGCAAGTGACGTCTCATGTCTCACGTAATTTTCTGGCTCAAACCTGGCCCTGTAGATATTCTTCAGGTATGCCAGCATGAAACAAAGATGTGTTGGAAAGCATGGTTGACTTTAGCATACGTTTAACATATTTTTTTATATTTTATTATGACCCATGCCCCAAGAACCCCGCCCCCCCTGCTCTCCAATGAGCCCGTGGGAGCAGCTATGAGTTGGGGTCTGAGGTTCTGGAGCAGAACATCAGACGAGGCTAAGGATTGACAGGCATGTGGCTGGTAGCGACTTCAGACAGCCTCCCTCCCACTTAAAGCGCCCTGAAAAACCTCATTAAAGATTGCTCACGTGGGCTTCGCGCATGAGCCACTATTGATGTGTGCGTCGTGATACAGCGTGGCCCATGTATAAAACATGAATCAGCCAAGGTTTCAGTGGCACGCCATGGATCTATATATATAAGACACAGTCTTGCAGTAGCTGGAGGCCTTTTGCCTGTGTACTGTAAACATGGTTGCATATAGAATGCTTGCGGGTCATTTGTGACACATCACATGTCAGAGTGATGTAGAGAGAGAGAAAGAATGGATGCCCTTCTTTAATGAGAGAGGGAAAATTATAATGGCCACACACACACATGAGCGCGCGCACACACACACACACACACACACACACACACACACACACACACACACACACACACACACACACACACACACACACACACACACACACACACACACACACACAGCCTTCTATTTCAGTCAAAATCCCAGGGACACATGTATGTTCACTCTCCTTTACCGCCCTGCAATATTAATATAGCGTAATAGGCTATTTGCATTAAATATTTAATTCTGAGCAAGAGAGCATTAATATTAGTCTCTGTTACCTTTTGAAATGGTAAAACATGTAGGTACTGGGGTAGAGGAATAAGTGGCACAAGAGAGAGAAAAAAGGATGGGTGCTGCTAGGAGCAAAAAGTGGACTTTGGAGGGTGAGCGGGGCTGGAATTGATGGTGAAGTGGGGAGTAGATTACCGAAAGTCTGCTGGCGTCCCGTTGGGCTGCTCTACTTTCCTCTTAAAGTGAGCTGCTGCTCGACAGCCCCACTCCCCCTGCCTCTTGTCCGTCTCAATTACCCACACTGTTTTCAGTATAGGCAGCACTGCCTGGTCCTGCATGCTGGAGACAGCTTTGGCAGTAGGGATGGGACGATATGAAAATTTCACATCACGATTATTGTGACAAACGAAATCACGATTTACGATATTATCACGATAATCAAAATCCATTATCCTGAGGCGGAATGTTGTGACGCGTTGTGAGCTTGTAGATTTGCTATTTCTTGGCAAATACATTTGATAGAGAGTGAAAAAGAAAAAAACTGTATCAAGTACGTATATTACCTTTTACCGATTATGGGGCTGTTAAGTCTGACATCATTTTGTAGGCAGAGGAGAACTTTTGGGGCCAAAAGGCCCCAGCGCCCGTGAATCTTATTACTATTTTTACTATTTACAAATTTTTCTTCTCTTTGTTGTTGAAAGGAAAGTGGTAGAATTATACTTTAGTCGTTATTTTTATCTCGGATCTGTTGAAATAGCGAGGGACAGATATTGACAATAAATCTGCTTGGCGGTCTGACTACAAAATGATGTCACGGCTTAAAAGCCCCATAGGGTTTAAGTGGTACCAGATATGCACCTCGGCAAATAAAAGGTCAATTGAACCCAGTGCATGATATCATGATAAATGTGTGTTTTTAATCACGATAAACGATAATATCGTGTATCGTCCCATCCCTATTTGGCAGTCAAGACTTGGACCATAAACCATGCCTGCAGTTTGAGAGGGCTCATCTGCCAGGATATCATGAGCTACCTGGGGGCTGGGAGGCTGAGGACGGCCACTAAGTAGTCAGGACTAAGACAAGAACCGGGATGCAAACAGAGAGCAAAGTGTTGCAAGAAGGTATTGATTGTGTGTGTTAGAACAGCGGTTCCCAATAGGTGTGCTGAGACGAGAGACAAGTCCAGGAGAGGTGTGCCTTGGGATGTTGTGACAACAATATAACAGTTTCTTTTATATGTTTCAGCTCAGAATAACCACACATGCTTAGATTAACCATACCATTTATTGCAATGATATTTCCATTCATGCAATGATATTGCGTTTAGTTTGGCGGTGTAGCTCTGCTGTGATGATACAGATTATCTGCTCGAACATGAGACATAATCTGATCTCACAAACCCCCCAGAGCAACGCATGATATACAGATTACATGCACATAACATTGAACCTTCAGTTGCATTATTTAATATATCACATATCATAATCCATAGAACACAGAACAGTCTGTAAACGATACACGAGTAACTACATTTTACAGGGAGAGGACGGGGAGGTGGGGGGATTTTTGAACCCTTACAGCTGCACAACCAGTAGTAACAGCTTAACACCTAAAATGAACATAGACCAGGGAGCTGCTTAAATAGACTGCTTGAGATACATTGTGGGTAAGAGGGCGTATGAGAATTAAGCTTGAAGCCAATGAGAATGAACATGAGGTGACAGATTGCTCTTTGGGAGTACGAATGAATTAACTGTTAACGAATGAAGAGGGTGGTCCGCAAGGACGCTGAAAAGTTATTTTAGCACACAGCGCAACACACAGCGCGCACGCACACACACAGTCACCAGAGATGGGAAGTAACGAAGTACAAATACTTCGTTACTGTACATTTTTCAGTACTTTGTACTTTACTGAGTAATTATTTTTCTGAGTACTTTTTACTTTTATCCGTTACATTTTAACACAAGTATCTGTACTTTTACTCCGCTACATTTTCAAAACAGGCTCGCTACTTTGGTTTTATACCGGTATGTTAA
>NC_137820.1:16941663-16973163 GCF_963921795.1 Nannobrachium achirus
AGCAATTAGGTTCAGAGTCTTGCCCAAGGACACTTTGACACTAACTCCGGGGGAGCCCGGGATCGAACTGGGAACCTCGTGGTCCCCATCTGGCCGCTCTACCGACCACTCTACCCCTGAGCCACTGCTGCCGTCTCTGTGTCTATGTGTGTGTACGGTATGTGTTGGTGAAGGGGTGTTCTTGCTGAGCAATGGGTTACCAGCTAATTCCAGCTGGTCAAATATCATGCGGTTGCAATTTTGCTAATGCTGAATCCCCGTTTGTTATATAACACCCTTGCCCCCACGTGGCAAATCATCACTGTTGGCAACAGAATCCCCCAAAAAGACTGTTTGTGGGGGAGGAACGTATGACTTGACATGAATAATGAGCAAGCCCCAGCTATAACCTCTTTTGGCCTCACAGTGGAAAGCAGGCTAATGAGAGCCTCGAGCATGTCCAGGCCTACATGCCACCACACTATACAGTATAGTCTTCAATGGCCATTTACCTCAGAGAGTGTAAGAACCCTCAGAGTTAAAATAAACACTGAGGACTTTTACAGTGCACGCTCAGTGCTCACTGCCTCCAGTGGTGTAAAGTAACTAAGTACATTTACTTAAGTGCTGTACTTAAGTACAATTTTGAGGTGTTTGTACTTTACTTGAGTGTTTACAATTTCCAATACTTTTACTTCTACTCCACTACACCTCGGATCCAAATATTGTGCTTTTACTCCACTACATTTATTTGAAAACTTGAGTTACTAGTTACTTTGCAGATATACATTATAATATTATAAAACATACATTAATCCACTTTAGCCCTATTTTATACCTAGGCTATTTGAAATTGGCCGATCTACAAGCTGAGCTTGTAGATCGTCTATTTTCAAACATTTTGTACTTTTACTTTGGGTAATTATTTTATACCAATACTTTTGTACTTTTACTCAAGTAAATGTTGTATTCCAGACTTTTACTTGTAAGGGTGGACACACCAAAATATGGTCGCCAGTGGATAAACTCTTTCGGTGCGCAGCGGACTAAAAACGCAGAGAGCTCATTCTGTCCCAAAGACAGCGACGCGCCTGTCAGTCACTACCAGAACCCTCCTCATTCCGCCTTCGACTCACCCGATTGGACAGAGGGCAAAAAACGGTACTCCAGCATAAACGCAAGGTCTGCGCAGGGCGCAGATATCCTCCACTGACATGAAAACGCCCCCTTCCCATTGTAATGCTTTGGCAGAACGCGGATTCCACTCTCATAGGTATTTTGGTGTAGGGGTGGGCGATATGGAAAAATACAATATCACAATATTTTCCCAAGCTGTATCACGATACACGATTTTTTCACAATTCTTTTTTCAAGTTGGTTTTTATGGATATTTTTCAAGTTACTTGACAAAAACTAGACTCTCTGGGTTCCTTTTGGGAGGTCTAAATTGAACTTTACAAGTATGTAACTCTGACAGTATGCATTTGTATACTGTCAGAGTTAAGTGGAGACCTTGACATTTAAAAATGTTGAGAACTACTGATTTAGACCAAAATGCAGGTTTAAATTGAATTCTGCAATGAATCTCTGTATAAACGATTAAACAGGATCTTTTACAAGGCTCCCTCAATTGTATCAAGATATATACGATACCTCTGAAAAGGCATGTCGTGGAGACATTGTATCGTCTCTCAACGATAATTATCACCATATCGCCCTCCCCTATTTTGGTGTGTGTGCACCCTAACGGAGTATTTCTATATTGCAGTATTGATACTTTTACTTAAGTAACGAATATATGAGTACTTTTTACACCACTGACTGCCTCCCTCCCTCCAGTCAGAGCTGGGCAGTGTTTCTCCAGCCAGCCAAGCACATGTTCTCCCTCTGCTCTCCCCCTTATACCAGCCTCCAACGTGCCAGCCCCCAACCAGCACTGCCCGGAGGTAGGGCACACTGGCAAGTCCCCTACGTTTGATATTTTTCCCCCCCTCATTTTTTTATATCGCACTAAACCTATTTTTGGTTGCTGCCTTTTGAGCTTGGCTTTGCACAATCACTCCAGCCCAGATGCGCGGGATGAGAGGAGACACTACATTCTACGTTGGAGTGCTGTGCTGGCCCCTGTAGCAACCCCCCCGCCCCCAACACCAATCCTCTGCATGCTGTTACATGACACATGTACCACTCCTCCACCGTTCAATCATCCATACAACATCCAACGCTTGTGGAAGTGGCATTTGTCGCGGCAGCCACTCGTTTTCAGACAGGCCATTTCGAAAAGGAGTGAAGGAGTGAAGGAATCTGCGAGTGGAACACCGTGTACCGTTCTCTCTTCTGTCCCTTTTCCACGTTCTTTCTTTTCATGTCCCGTTCCACACTAAACGTGTGCCCACGCAGGAATCCTATACAGAACAGCCGGGCAAATCGCTCAGCATACACTGGCAGAAAATGCCAACAATTACACACACGCTCAGGGCAAACACTGCCTTGCTGCTTACAGATACTGTAGTGTAGGCACAGATATATTTTCTTTCTCTCTCTCTCTCTCTCTCTCTCTCTCTCTCTCTCTCTCTCTCTCTCTCTCTCTCCCTCTCTCCCTCTCTCCCTCCCTCTCTCTCTCAAATATCTCTATCACACACGCGTACACACATGCACGCGCACATTCGCACATTTGCGCATGCACACACACACACACGAGTGCGTGCGCACACACACACACACACACACACACACACACACACACACACACACACACACACACACACACACACACACACACACACACACACACACACACACACACACAGAATACAGTTAGCTCTCCATCCATATCTATTGCTTTAAATGTTCCCATGTATCAGTGAGTGTTTACATAGTGTTATATAAATGACATCTCAATTAGACAGCCACAGAGGATTTGTCCAAAAATCGTTCCATTAGTCTGTGAATCGTGGCCGATTCTCCTCCGAGAAGCGCTGTGTTTATAGTCACCATGTGGTGATTGGTTTCCATTAAACACTGGGGTGTTTGACCTACATGTGCATTATCCTCCTGACTTCACTCTCTTTGAATCCCAGCCAGTGTCTAACTGCACCTGATCTGTGCTCCCTGTTCCGTAAAGAGCTGGGGGCTTCAAAGTATTTGTTTTCTCTCTCTCTCTCTCTCTCTCTCTCTCTCTCTCTCTCTCTCTCTCTCTCTCTCTCTCTCTCTCTCTCTCTCGCTCTCCCTCAATTTCTGCTTTATTTCTGTTTCTATTTATTATTTATTTGGTAGGATCCCCATTAGCTGTGCCCTAAAGCAGTGGTTCTCAACCTTTAGTGGAAATAGCAGATCTACGGCTATTTTCACAATTTCTGTCTCCAATATATGCCAATTATGCCAATGTTTAATTTGTCATTTTAGAGGTATTACAAAGTCCTTAAATTGTCACTTTAGAAATGTGCAGATACCCTCTATACACTTAGAACGTTATGTTGGTTTGTTTACTGTTGAGTGAGAAAACAATGTTGCACATTAAGTTAATCATCTGGGGACTCCCCAAAATAATTTTGGGACTCCCCTGGGGGTCCCGACCCACAGGTTGAGAACCACTGCCCTAAAGCACAGCTCTCTTCCTGGTGTCCACAGTGAGAGAGAGAGAGACAGGAAGGGCGAGAGAGAGAGAGAGGATGATGACATGCCGCAACGAGCCTCGGGTCAGAATTGAACCCGGGCCTTTATTCATGTGGTATGCAAATCTACCACGTTAGCCATCCAATTTTAACCCACAGAGCCCAAAGTGAGGACTGGTCATTACGATATTCTGAAGCAATAAGCCACAAGAGGCATGTGGTTACCTGGTATTTTATAACAGCTGAGAGGCGTTATAGAATAAAATCCCTCTCAGCCGTTATAAAATACAGGTATTAACCACATGCCTCGTGTGGCTTATTGCTTTTCTAAAACGGTTACAATATGGCAACATGAAAAATCATAGACATGTACCAATTAAAACTGTTCTATTTCACTAATAATAATTCACTACAAGGTCTGCAAGAAAGTAGTTCCCAGCCCAGCTTGTTTGCCCAACACACAGGTGCAGATAATTGGTGCACTGTGGAACACTGTGGAAAGAAATAACGCACCTGGGTTTGATATACACTGATTCAAGGTGTGGATTATAGTCTCATATACCACAGCAATTAAAGGGAAACCAGGCAATCAGAATAAAGGAATGGAACAGGCCGTTTTAGAAAGTATTGTAGATGCCCAAACCTCTGCAGTGTCCGCGTCGACCGGGGGATTGATCGTACAGGAAATAAATATTCTGTGAGCACTTGAAAAGGAATAAGGAAAAAGGAAATATCGCTGGCAGGCTGGGCTCTTTTATTTATTTCCTCTGGCAGTGGAGTAGGTCATGGAGTAGGGATGGGACAATAAGCGATATTATCGTTTATCGTGATAAAAAACACTCACGATAATTGTATCGTGGAGATTTCATTTATCGTGATATCGTCCTCCGTCATGCACTGGGGTCAATTCACCTTTTCTTTGCCGAGCTGCAGTACCACTTAAACCCTCTATAATTGGTAAAAGGTACTTATAATATACTTACTTGATAGTCTTTTTTTCACTCTCTATCAAATGTCTTTGCCAAAAAATAGCCAATCTACAAGCTCACAACGCGTCGCGACGCGTTGTGAGCTTGTAGATCTGCTATTTTCTGGCAAATGTTCCGCCCCAGGATAATAGAGTTGATTATCGCGATAGTATCGTAAATCGCGATTTCTTTGGTCACAATAATCGTGATATGACATTTTCATATCGTTCCATCCCTAGTGTACTGTATTTTACAGATGTTGATGATCCAGAGGGCTGAGCCACACAGACTCCCATTGAACTATTAGCTTCTGCCCATTCCATTTGGCCCGTAACACATAGTGTGAGTTATAACTCTCAGGGAGGGAGACAGTTAGTAAATCAAGTCAACCATGCATCAGGTTCACTCTTTGATTTCCCTTCCAACATCTCTATAAATAATGCTGGTGATGGAAGCGAGATTGGAACAAGTCTATTTGCGCGCGCGCACACGCACGCATGCGCGCACACACACGCACACACACACACACACACACACGCACACACACACACACACACACACACACACACACACACACACACACACACACACACACACACACACACACACACACACACACACACACGCACACACACACAGGTCAGGTGATACTACGGTATATTCTGTGAACCGTGAGTCAGGAGAAGAAATGAAGAAGAGAAATTAGAAAACAAGAAAGACATTTTATACTGCTATTTTCTACTGGGAAAAAAATCCATTTATTTCAGAAATACTGTGTGCGTGAAATTATATCGTTGAAGGGGACATTGTGAGTTATTATACATAATACTCCAATCTCTCCAGCGCTCATCTCCCTCCCAGCTCCTCTCCAGAACAGATCAAACGCCCCATCCCCTCCCCACTCACCTCTTCAGTTTGGTGAAGGGCACTAAACACACCTCTGCTGTTATCCAAATAACATGTCCTATCCAGCTGAGACTGTTAGTACGGTTAGTACCCTGTAAGGCCCTGGGGCTGAGAATCTTTGTACCCTTCTGTTGGGAGATACAGTATAAGGTTAGCTTGTCCCTCTCTGAGCCAGAAACCACCACAATATCTATATTAACAGATATAACTTAGGTCTACTTGAGCATAAATACTAAAGTCAGTCTAATCACTACTAGTAAGACGCCTCAGGGTGACAAGCGCCCTCGCCCTAAAGGGCGAGGTAGAGCCATGTCTTGGCCATCTGGCCAGTGATGTATATCGTGCCAGTTACCCATATATGGAGATGTGCTGTGAGAGCCCCATTTACCCATGCATATATGGAGACCCCTTTTACCCATATATGGAGATCCATGTACTGTACTATATATGGAGATATACTGTGAGCCCAAACATGCTTAGGCCTACTCGGTTATTTGTTATGTGAAAGTCCTATGACGTCTATACCGGTACATCTAAAGGGATTATGTTTCCCCTGACATCACAGTGATGTCAGAGCGTGATGTCAGAGTGGCAGACCCATAGACCGTAAAAAAAGTGTACACAGGCAGACAGACAGACGGAGTCAGCATGTGCAGCATGTGCCGTTGGTCGCAATTAATGATTGGTGTATCAGATCGTAAAGAATTAAAGAATAGACCAGATAATAATAAAACCAAGATGCATGACATTTTATTCCATGTAGTTTACCACTATAAATAAAACTAAGCATTTAAACAACAAATCAAAGTAATAGCTGCTCAGTCCCTGGCTTATTATGACAAAATGCTAGTGAAGTAGTTCAGCACCATGGACAGCGACATACAGTATAATGGTCTAGAAATGCCAATTATCAGATTTAGATTTTAGAATAGGCTACTATTTGTCTTTCGTCTGGTCTTCTATGTGGAAAAAGTCATTGATTATTGACTCAGTCAAGATTCAAGATACCGGTATATTCAAGATTCAATATTTTGAATATGAACACTTTGCTTTTATGTGCACCGCTCTCAAACATTTTCCTTTATGACCTCGTTTACGCTTTATTACAGATAAGTGTCAGTGCAGAGAGACAGGAAGCCAATGGCAAAACATGAGAGGAAAGAGATGTGTGAGGCAATAATAGGGGTCGGATTCAAGTCCGGGCCCTTAACACCCACCAGGAGCATATGGTCCTTATATCAACTGGCTGAGCCAGCAGGCTCCCCGTCTTGTCTATGCCATTTTGACCTGGCCTCTCTAGCTTCACTTCATGAGCATAGCATGCCTTAATGTTGCCTACGTTGTGTCACATATGGCCACGTCAGCGCGGGTCAGCTACAAACATCGATATCATGGACATGTAACCCAGGTTATTTATTGTAGTTACTGCATATACGCTCCCTGAGCGCAAGTAGTTGATAGACGCCCCCTAGAGGCAGTAAGGAACTTGTTTACTCCTCCTGTTTACGTTTTGTTTAGCATCCAAACTGCAGGAGTGCATTCAACTGAATGCAGGTGTATTGATGACAGAGCTCTGTGAGATTTAGAATAAAAATAGTGATAATAGTGAAGGGAATAACTTTGCCAGAGAGAGAGAGAGAGACAGCAGGGCCATAGTTTGGAGTTTCTTCTCAGTGATTTAACTGATTATACTGGAGTAAGTGGAGTTGGCTTCTCAACAGTACAATTTTGATAGAAAAACAGAGAACAACCAGGTGCTTAAGGGAGATAAAATCGTATTAAAAGTATGTGGTGCTGCTAGGATCAGTGGGAAGATACTGTAAAAGAAGATGAGATCCGAGTTGATGCTGGAGTTGCATTTTGTTATACCATTAAGCAACAAAAACAAAAAACAGACAGGATAAATAGTTTTCTTTTTTGTGGCATGTGGCATTTTGAGGCATGATGTGGTTACCTGGTATTTTTGTGTGCTGGTTTTACTGCTCTATATAGAGTTGGTACTACTAATCTCCTTGTTGAACTTGATGCATGTCACTGTCATTGCTTCGTTACTCTAGTGACAATTCAGACTTCGGCTCATGACCTTCATAGTCCTGGGGCTGAAGTCACTGTAAGCCTGTGCATTAAAGCGGCCTAGGGTGATAGAGCTGCAGGTGTATCACACTGCCTAATGACAAAGGGCAAGCACATTGCTTGTTCTCCACTTCCACTGCCCCATGCACCAGCCAGATGTTCACCAGTGGTGAACGCAATATCTGGCACAATATCTGCATCATTAATGCCACCCTTGTACTGTACAACAGCTGCTTTGTGCTGACTATCGAGCTTGTATCTCCGCGACGATTCCTGTTAATATGCTTGTGAGCAGGAATTAAGAGGAGCTATTACAGTATGGCGCCAGGCTAAAATGTCCTCAGGTGCTGTGTAATTGAGTTAATGTGGAAGGAAAATTGCATTGTGCTCCCTGCAGAAGCAACGGGGGGAGGCACGGTAGTTGTGGAAAACTATATTTCCCATGAGTCCCTGACTGTTTCCTGCTGTGAGCTAGCCAGCTGCATGCGCAGCACCAGCAGTACGTTTCGGGCTGCCGGGTCGGGTCCTACCCGGCTGTAAACTGTTGACAGATATACAAGCAAACTCATCACTAGGCGCTCAAGCACGAGACAGAACCACTGAGGGCTTCATCCCAGATGAAGCTCGCCTCGCTGCAAAAAGCATCACTTCACTTCACTTCACTTGGGAAGGAGGGGAATGTCTTTCCATTCTAAATCCAGTTTCAAATGTGTCAAATTGTGTTTTGGAAGCAGTTATGATTCTCAGGGATTTGAATGGTGGGGATTGATCGTATCCCACGAATCCACGATTCTTCTCACTTCAGTGGTTCAGCGTTCTTTGTGATGACGTGTTCTGCTGGAGCCTGAGAGGTGCTTGTAGCGATACTACCACACACTCAGAAATGCCTGTGGAATGCCGTACCCAGGGACTGTGCTTGTTGCTGAAGGAGACGATGACAGGATCAGCATTTTGTGTTGGCAGAGCTTTGCCCATTAATGCACATCCCATGACGAGGAAGGTCACCCGGAGAGAGATGAGGAGGTCAATGGAAAGAGAGATGGGAACGCTCTGTTCCATCTGATGAAAATAATGTCTGCCAGCGAAAAATAATGTGCGCCTTAGCAGACTGACTGTGTTCCACTCACGACCAGGGGCGTCACAGGGGGGGGGGGGAGAAGTGGAGTTACTAGGGCCCAAGGTGGAGGGGCCTTAATTATTTTATACTTTAGCTATTGAAAAATAGCAGATATACAAGCTCACAGGCGAGCTTGTAGATCTGCTATTTTTGAAAAGTCGTGAAAATGTGTTCAAATCTTTGAATATATTATGTATTTTTTAAGCTAACATTTGTAACTCAAATTTTGCTTTTGGGTGGTCCCTGGACCTAAATATTTCGAGATGGAAAACATAGGTTTTTCAAAAAAACCTTGGAAGGATTTGAAATAAATGTTGCACAAATGTTCACAATTTTTCAAAAATAGCAGATCTACATTCTACAAGCTCGCAGCGCGGCACTCGTGGCACGCTGTGAGCATGTATATCTGCTATTTTTCAATAGTTAAAGCACAAAATAATGCATAATAATGCGTTCCCAGTCTAAATGGGTTAAACCCCCTCCCCCTATGAAGAACATTCATGGGGGGCCCGCAGTGAATCCTTGTACCCAGGGCCCAGAATTTTGTGCGACACCCCTGCTCACGACACCCCTGCAGTGCAAATTACAGTTTATTGCCGCCTTTTGCACTCACAAAGAAGACGAACAACCATAACCAATAATCTCTTCCCGTGAAACTTCTCGCCATCCCCCCATATGACTGTCACACGTTCACGCCAGCATGCCATGCCTTCCTCTAAGCTCTTCGTTCTGACACCCGAACTGTGGGAGGGTTGTGATTATAGTCAAGACAGAATGATTGGTTGCCACAACAGTGACAGGGAAAAGTAACAAGTTAGTCACGATGCGACACCCGAGGGATGCTGCTTGCACATTCACGCACGCACGTGCACACACACTCACACACACACGCACGCACGCACGCACGCACGCGCACACACACACACACACACACACACACACACACACACACACACACACACACACACACACACACACAACACATACCGGTACGCACACACGCACACAAGCACACACGCACGCACACACAAATACTAGAATATATATATAGCAGAACACCAGATGGGTGGCCTGTCGTTCACTGGCTCCGTTACAGACGAGACAAGTTTGGCTGGGCTGTTGTCCAGTCAATAGTGTAACCCTTAGCCAGAGGTCAGGGTTAACTGCATGCTGGTGCTTTACTGCCCGCCCTGTCCAGACAGGTAATAAAATACACTTTACAAGGACTCTTTTATTGAATGAGGATGGCTGAGGTACAGACCTCCAGGTAATCATGAATCAAAACTAATTTATTTATGAAAACTGGAGTCTGTCTGGCTTCCAAGTGAACTCTAGGCAATAGACACAGATATGTTTTTTGCATGCGTGTGTGTGTGTGTGTGTGTGTGTGTGTGTGTGTGTGTGTGTGTGTGTGTGTGTGTGTGTGTGTGTGTGTGTGTGTGTGTGTGTGCGTGCGGGCGCGCATGTGCGCTCGTGCGTGTGTGCACGGCCGCGTGTCTGGTACATTTATTTTCCTCTTTGCTGCTATTAGAGAGTCAATTAGTAGATTATTGTATTATTTATCACTCACTGAAGCTGTTGTTCAATTATTGTGTTATTTGTACTGTTCTGCCAATATACTCACGATTACATCCTTAATAATAACAATATATTTTCTTTTTGAAGGAACGAGAATATATTTTGCTAATACTGGTGGCTGTGTGTAATACAGTATGTGAGAAGTGCAATGCCTACGCTTGAAACCCAAGGGGGTAATATTTGGCTGTCAATAGACACAACTTGTACACAAACTCACACATTCATTAGTCTAGCCTAACACGGACATTCCATGGCCCCGACAGATCTCATCGGCTCCTCCGGCGTCTCGGAATGGACGCGGCGGGGGACATGACTCCTGCTGCTGTCCGCTTTAATGATAATGGATAAACCTAAACAAACCATTTCATATGAACAGCTACATATATTTTATATACAATTAATATGTCGTTGAGCCTACAGTTACAGGGGCGCTATCCCAGGCTTTTCTTTCGTGAAATGCCTGGATCCCGAGGCTTCACATTCATAGACGCATGCACACACACTAACAAATACATACATTTATCTGCATTATCTTGAATCCGACCCGTTTCCTATATGGCACTTATGCAACTCCAATTGGTTGCGATAGAGCCTCCTACATCATCATACATTGAGAGGAACCGAGAGGTTTTTGTCTTTGTTGATGTCACCAGCTCTCAGCAATAATGTGGGCAGATGGGAACTGTAGGCTTGTATGCATATGCACAAGCTGCACAGATTGCTCCTCAATAGCATTATGGTTGACTCCCTCTTCCTTCACTCCCACTCTGATGTTTCTCCTTTGCTGTTATCTCTTCATTTTCTTGGCTCCTTCCGATATCTATAGTGCAGAGGCATCATTTAGGTTATGACGGAGTACGGCAATTGCAATAGGCCTATTTTTGGCCCATGGTGAAAATTATATTTGGCTAATAATAGGATAAAACTATTAGATGTATAATATTTTTTATACGTGGCTTGGCTATTCTTGTCCGAAATACATGCATACTGGCATGTACTGGGAAACTGGATTTCCTGATCACGTTATCTCCTGTTGCATTCTGGGAATTGGGAGTGTTTCTCTTTAGCTGTGGCTGCCCCAGACATTAAGCTACGGTTTAATATAAAACCCTATCAGACGCGCCGAACGCGGCGACGGCATACAGAACTTACTAAACTAACTAACTAAACTAAACTAACATTGACGAGTTTGACGTGTGCACGCGTCGTCAGCATCCGGTGTGTGTTAACGTCATCATTCCCCATGGTCTGACGAGTGACTTTGTGCGTGCGTGCGTGCGTGCGTGCGTGTGTGTTTTAGGCCTGTTAAAAATTGAGAATGTTTTAGAGTGAGGGATTAAAGTGTCCAAAGTTTCCAGCCAGGCATCCTGAGCTTTGCGAGAACTTGTGCGGCACCTTATTATTTTAAGATTTTTTATTTCTTTTATAGTGCGTGCTTGCGTGTGTGCCTGCATGTGTGTGTGTGTGTGTGTACACTCTGTGTATGTCAGGAAGCAATTAAAGCAAAGCAATCCCACCAAGAGGACAGGAGAGAGGAGAGTGTACAAGCTAGATGGGTTGTTTTTATTTGTCTTTGTGCACTGGGTAGGTAGATAATTGGCATATGATATACTGTAGGTGAGGACACCGCATTGGCATTTTGGTGGTGGGAATGTCACTGTGGGTGTTCTCCAGCAGTTATCAGTGATGTTTCGCACCTGCTCACCTCAAGGCTGGTTTGACTGTGGTAGGGTGAATCGCTATCGGCCACTACAGAATGTATAGCAGTAGCATACACGTTCTAGGGGAGTGGAGAAGGGCCAAGATATATTCATATCTGGCACAACAACAGACTGTTGCCATTTCAGGACCCCTTTATGACCCTGAGTCTTGGCAGAGAATGGACAGCGGCAGAAACATGACCTTTGCAGCCTCCACTAATTGGAGTGCTAACAGGCATGCTGATCACCAAGGAAAGGTGAAGAAATGGTATTTCTTTTTTTTATAAAATAATAAAATACTCCATAAACTTTAAAGTGAGGATTTATTGGCTTGCGACACCTAGACCATACTGGAACAGAATCTCTGAGCCTGACTTGGTGCTGGTATTATTTACTACAGAGGATCCTCCAAATCTTTGTGTGATTGAATCTTTCTTTTTTTCTTCCTGAGAGGCGTTGTGAGCTTGTAGATCAAGGGGGTTTTGTGCAAAGGGGAAAAAGAGCAGAGTGAAAGGTCAAGTTTATTAAGTATTGACGGTTCAAGTGGTTAAATATCTGAAAAACACAAATTGACACGAATACAAAATACACTGATTGTGCTGGTAAATGATGAAACTATATGGAATCTATGAACAGGTTGTGGGGGTCCCTGCTTCATCTCCCTCTCGACTAAGGGGTCCTTGGCCTGAAAACGTTGAAGACTCATGGCTTATTTAACACTGTGCTGCTCATTACCCAGGTGGACCTAGCCCACGTCCAGCTGTG
Organism: Nannobrachium achirus; assembly: GCF_963921795.1. Taxonomy (NCBI): domain Eukaryota; kingdom Metazoa; phylum Chordata; class Actinopteri; order Myctophiformes; family Myctophidae; genus Nannobrachium; species Nannobrachium achirus. The sequence goes on from NC_137820.1 coordinate 16,954,364, forward strand.
TAAACGGACACCACGCGGACTTGAGTCAATAAAGGCAAGGACATCAGTGGTGCCGTTGAGTAATGGCTTGTTTGTTAGGGTGTGAGGCAGCCCTAACATCCTGAGGCTCAAGGGCCACTAAGCACAAGAAGCTCATCGAGCTCGATCCGGTTTCTGGCATAACACACAGTCATTTGTCCTGCCTTGTCATTGAGATGGGGGTTAATAGAATTCTCGGCTGCAAGTGACCAAGCACCAGTACGCCCATTGGTACAACCCTGATCGACTTGGTATTATACTCATTGTACCAATTTATAATTTTTCAGACATCATGATAATATTCCAGGATTCTGTGACACTTCATTTTACACTCTGGCCTGATCCCAGATACCTTGACATCTAATTAGTGGCTGTACTGCCTTGGTAATAACCTGCACCTTCAACATGCGTGCGTCACAGAGATAAACTGCAAGCCTCTTCTAGAGTCGTGTTTTGGGAATAACACAGTGATGTATGAACATTATCCCTTTTTCTTTCTTTTATTGTAATTCAAATGTTTATTTTTCATATGCTTTAGCATATATGTTACTAGGCAGGGAAGTTTGTCCTTGGTAATTTAGTTTAGTCCCTCCCATGGCATATATATGGCTCGCAATCGGGTCCCAAAACATTACTTTTCAGGAAATGGAAAACCACTTAAACACTTTCAACCTGGTGTTTCTATTTTGGGAATGTCATAGTTTCAATTTCAAAACATAAAAAATGTATAAAAAGTAATAGTAAAAAAAAAAAAAAAAAAAAGGCAAGTGTTCAAGGTCACAATGATTGTAAATCACTGTAAATCACAAATCTTGCTCATGGACAAATTATAAAGTAGGGCATTCATTTATGAAAAGAAAACATAAGAAGACTATCAATGGAGATACAAGGTTAGGTTTCTGCCTGACAGGGATGGTATGAAAGCCATCCATTCCAATTTGACCTGTTAATTCAGAGCGTCTAGGGAGATAGGGGCAGGAATTGTGTCTCGGACATTGACAGATAGCGTGATGGATGGAGACCATACATACTGCATGAAGTCCTCGTCAAAGCTATCAAAGGAAATGGATGTAAACCAAAACGTTATTTTTATTGCTCATTCAATCTAGGGCGAGAAGAGGAAATGTGAAGGCATTGTTTTCCCTCCCTCTGAGATCATGGTAGTATACAGCAGTGGTTCTCAACCTTTTCAGGCCGCGACGCCCAAAATAATCATATTTTAACTGGGGACCCCCCCCCACCCTGATGAGCACTAAGAGTTGTGGAATTACATTTTGTGTAACGCGGTTCTATTGTGAAAATATCCGATCTACATGCTCACAACGCCTCACGTTGTGTGAGCATGTAGATCGGCTATTTTCACCATTTCTGCCTCTAGGGGTATTAAAAAGTCCTTAAATTGTCACTTTAGAAGTGCATATACCTTCTATACACTTAAACATTATGTTGGTTTGTTTACTGTTGAGAGAGAAAGCAATGTTGCACATTTAAGTTAATCATCTGGGGACCCGGACCCCCCTGAGGGTCCCGACCCACAGGTTGAGAACCACTGGTATACAACATAGAGATTTTCAGTATAGGGTGTGCCAAATGTAGTTTTAAGAGCGGCCATTTCACAGGTGTTCTGATTAGACTATAGCATTAGTTCTATGCAATCAAACAATTGAAACACCTGTGTTTTTACCCAAGAAATGGCCGCTAAGGACTACAATGACGTAGGCGCTGGCACACACTATATAGGCCCGCACAATTGACGAAGAAAAACAATAGCCTACTTTTATTGTAACTTATCGATATGCAATATTGACTTATACAATTTCATGGATGCTGCATGGAGGACTTACAGTTAAGCAAGGTAGACAATTTCCAGAAAGCATTCAGCTAAAACATGGGAAATGACTTTTCACAATTTGTATGCAGTCAAACTGATTAGAATTCAGAACTCACACTTTATTACCAAGTATAACAAAACACAAACCACTGCAGCCGGTAGGAAGAGCTGCAGGGAGCATAATCAATGACTAGTACTGCAGATAAGAGAAAACCACAGTGAAAGCTCTAAAAGCTCAGCAAAGGGTTTTGTTACACCGTAAATGAGAATTGATTTGTAAGGGTTAGTTTTTATATTTATTTACAAGGGAATAATGACTCAAAGAATCATTGTGTTCTGAAGAGTTTGCTCAAGGTCACAGCAGTGAGAATGCCACTGTATATACTGTAGTAGGCCACACAATGCCCTCTACAGTATCTGGCTGTAAGCTTACAACTGGCTAAAAAAATATATATATATATATTTATGTTTTCAATATAATATGGAACTGCAAGTAATCACAATATTGTCATTTCACTGCTTGACTGCAAATTACAATTAGGTGGAAAGGGATGCGCCAAGTAGCTTATTTTGTTAGATAGTAAACCTTCCATTCAGTGAGTGTGGAGAGATGCTAATAAATTGATGGCTGGGTTGTATGTGTCATAGCATGACATGACATGACGCTGCTTCAGCTCTACCCAGGCCCCTCAGCAGGCTGCTATCAGTGGTGGACAACGTTCTCAACCCCAGTACTCGTACCTGACTTAACCCAGGCCTAGAATTATTGAATGCTTTAACCAGTGAAAAATAGCAGATATACACTCGGCACTCGGTGCCGCGCTGTGAGCTTGTAGATCTGCTATTTATGAAAAAAGTTGTGAAAATGCGTGCAAATCCTTGAACATTATGTATTTTCAAAGCGAACGTTTGTATCTCAAATTTTGCTTCTGGGGGGGTCCCTGGAACTAAATATTTTGAGATGGGGGTCCGTGGCCAAATACATGTCATTTTGGGGGTCCTTCACATGAAAACGTTTGAGCACTACTGACATGATCTCAAGAACAGACTATCTGAGCTCCAGTTAAGTGAAAGGGATCTTTTCTTTGACGATGGCTGGCCAGATTGCTGACATAGAAACACAGGTTTTTCCAAAAAAAAGAAGAAGAATTCAAAAGACACTTATAGAATCGGTTTTTCAAAAATAGCAGATCTTGTATATCTGCTATTCTTCAATAGTTAAAGCATAAAATAATAATACACTATAATGTGTACCCGTTCTGAATGGGTTGTTAAAGCTGTGATGACACGCAAAAACAAGGTCAATCAGGCTGTTTGGCTAATATTGTTGATGACGTCACGTACAGAGAGTACAGTAGGGGGCGTCTGTCTCCAGGGGAGAGCTGACTGCAGTGAGAATGCGAATTGTGACAACAAAAATATAAACTAGTTAGAGGTGTAAAAATTATGAAAATTCTGCAACTTCATGGCATATTTACAGCTAAAAATTTACAAGTTTTCCACAAACTAGCCGTCGAAAAATGTGTATCCAGGCTCTGCCTTTTCTCCTCCCATGCTCGGGGCATGTTTAGCGGCTGTGTCCTGCTCTCTAGTCGGTCTCAAGCAACCGGAGCGTTGGTGGAGCTCTTGACTGTTCCGCATGAGTGACTTCTCCCCCCAACACGTGTGCGGGTGTGTGTCTCGTGTGTGTGGTCGTGACAGAAAATAGACGATTTACAAGCTCACAATGCGTCGTGCATTCGTATAGATCGTCTATTTTGTGCGCGGTCCTGTATGACGGACGAAGCATACTACACAGTCACTCGCTCCGTTTTCAGAGCGCTTGTAGACCACGTGACCTACTGTAGCCTAATGTTAAACTTCGGAGCATGACATCCCAGCTTTAAAGTATTGGAGTACTTCCTTAAAAATGTATTCAGAAGTACATGATACTAATACATTTCATGATACTAATACATTTCAAAAATAGCTTATACAGTAGATCTACTATTTAAAAGGGAGGGGCTAGACCTTGGGGACCGGACCTCGACATCATGCTCATGTCATGAGTTGGTGATTTCCATATATGGGCATAAAAGGGGCAACGACTGACAGGCAATGTGTCATCATGGCATTAGGCACAAACAAATGACATCAGGCATCTCCATATATGGGCATAAAGGGACAAAGACTGACAGATACAGAGATCGCCATATATGGGCATAAAAGGTACAAGGACTGATAGATAAAGAGATTTCCATATGACAAATTGGGCATATTGGTCGGATCGGTGGTCACACATAGGTATGAGGGCCGTGTTGTATTTAGTATTTTAAATAAGGCTACCGGTACATGTAAATAAAAGTACAATACTTGTCTTTGATGTGTAGTGTAGTGAAAGTATCCAAAAAATACAAACACTCAAGTAAAGTACAGATACTCAAATGTGCTTATAAGAACAGTACTCATTACTGTCCATCACTGGCCATGTGTCATATGACATGATGCCACTTCAGCTCTACTCAGGCTGTCAGCAGGCTGTTATGAACCTCATCTCTCATCAAGGCCCTCTGACCCCCACCGTGTCCATCTGAGAGCAGACAGCATGTGGGTGGGCAGGCTCTTCTCTCTCCCGGTGAGCCAGCCTTTGCGACAGAGTGGCAGTGTTGCAGTTGGCGCTTGCCAAGTGGGTGAAAGCTACGTTTCCCAGAGCACGGGCCCTGGTAGGGGGCCTCAAACACGCCATGGCTTGTAAGATGTTATTGTCAAATAAACATTGGAGGTCTGCTGTGTGTGGCAAACCTGCCATGAAGCGCAAAGGTCTAAGTGGCTTGTTCCAGCTGAGCTCCCAAGGGACGCACACGCACGCACACACACACACACACACACACACACACACACACACACACACACACACACACACACACACACACACACACACACACACAGCTGGCCCACAGCTCCCTAGGGGCCACAGAGGATGCAAGGTCCACCTGTCTACATTTCATGTGTGGCTGTGTGTGCCCTTGTGCTTTTCACATGTGGACAAGGATATATATATTGCTGCACTAGTGGCCCTAAACTCCCTTTTCACGCTTATGGGCAGCTCTCTTTTAGCCACAGCCAAGCAGAGGCCATGCAGATGTGTGTGATGCTGAGAGGTCTGGTATCAGATCAGGTCTCATGACCTGGGTGGGTGCTAGGAGAGGTGAACTTACAGTGCAGCCTGCTTATCTAGTCTTTTACCATCTACATCGTATCTGTGTAGTCTACAGTATATAGAGTACCCAAGTCCTGACGTTACTCCCACTAACGTACTAACTAACGTATGTTTTGTTTTGGGAATCCCATAGGCAAAAAGTTCAAAAAAAAAAAAAAAGAATCACCCCAGAGATTTTGTCAGGTACTGTATGTAACATGGCTTTAGCCATGTTCAACCTTATCTTCATACAACCAGTAAGACTCCCTAATCGGGAGATAAGCGACCGTCAGGTCACAGTATGCACAAAGAGGCCTTTAAGTGGCATTGGTTCCACCCACAAGTTTGTACGACAAACGGTTGATGAGTAAAGCCAAATAAAGTTTCGGCCAATCAGAAGAGGGGGCGAGGCAAAGTTAAACCAATTAAGGTGAAGGACTCTTAATGAAGTTAATTGACACCACCCACAAGTGTGTACGACAAACAGTTAATGAGTAAAGCCAAATAATGTTTGGGCCAATCAGAGGAGGGGGCAGGGCAAAGTTAAACCAATTAAGGTGAAGGACTCTTAATCAAGTCAATTGACACGACCCACAAGTTTGTACGAGAAACGGTTGATGAGTAAAGCCAAATAAAGTTTCGGACAATCAGAGGAGGGGGCGGGGCAAAGTTAAACCTTTAGCCATGTTCAACCTTATCTTTATACAATTAATTGTTCCTCCTTACGAATATTAATTATATATTGTAATTCATTATAAGATGGCACAACTTCCGTCGACACGCTCTGTGTCCCAGCTCGGTGGGCTGTGAACAGCCTATAAACCTCAATGGGGATTCCACGCTCATAGAAACTACAGGTTTTCTCTTCCTGGAAAATGTAGCAGGCTGAAATTGAAGCTGAAATGGCTGAAATAGAAGCCATTGTTCTTGCATTGATTAAAAAAAGGAATCTTGTTTGAAATTACCACACCTGCCAGTGCCCACAGATAACAGTAATAACTCAGATTTATATAGTGCTTTTCTAGTAAGTACCCAAAGTCAGTTTACATAAAGAAAAGGAAGGAACCAACTTTATTAAGAAAGAAGAGAAAAAAATTGCACCCATGTGAAGTGAGCGGTGCGAACACGACAAACGTGCAGATGTCCTTGTATGTGCATAGCCGCGGGAACTAATTTACAGTAGGAGGTGCTGTCACGCGCTCCTCATTATCGGTTTTATGCGGTTTTGATCGTGTTTATTCGGGTTTCAGTTAATCTACTTAGTTACTTTACACCACTGTCTACAACAGCAAGCATGATGGTCATGTTCCCAAACTTTTTAGCCCGTGAACCAAGAGAAATTAAACGTTAGGGTACCAAAACAAGTAGTTGTGAAAATAGCAGATCTACAAGCTCACGAGTCGCTTCGCACTGCGTTGTGAACTTCTAGATTGGCTATTTTAAAGACCCATACAATGTGTCCGCTACACGACCCACACATCGGTCCCGAACCCAGTGTTAGGAAACAGCTGGTTCTGGTGGTTCACCATAGCCATTAGCCACTAGCCCAAACAGTGTTAGCCAGCACTGCAGCATAGCATAGCATTCATCATTACTCTAAGTCTATATAGCCACGACTCACCAGTGAGGAGCTGAGGGCGATGTTTAATGCCTTTATAGCCTAGGTTGTGTTGTCTTGGTGTTCTGTTTATATTCCTTTATGCCCGTGTTGTTATATTTCACCTGGGGGAGAGGGTGCGGTCGCCCCCCCAGCACCCCTACTTCCCTCGGGGATGTGTATGTGGTTAATGAGGAGGAGGAGTATGACAAAAATATGACATCACTGTCAATATGGAATTAATATAAAACATTCTCTACTCAAGAGTTAACATCTCTAGAAGTGTCAGCATCCTTACAGTAGTTGGCCTTTTCCTTAACCCATTCAGAACGGGTACATATTATTGTGTATCATTATTTTATGCTTTAACTATTGAAAAATAGCAGATATACAAGCTCACAGCACGGCACCGAGCTGCGAGCTTGTAGATCTGCTATTTTTTTTTAATTGTGAAAATTTGAGTTTTGACCCGATTCTATAAGTGTCTTTTGAATCCTTCTAAGGTTTTTTGAAAAACATATGTTTCTGTATGTCAGCAATGTGGCCAGCCATCGTCAAAGAAAAGATCCTTTTCACTTAACTGGAGCTCAGTTAGTCTGTTCTTGAGAGACTACTATGTCAGTGGTTCTCAAACCTTTTCATGTGAAGGACCCCCGGAAGCAAAATTTGAGTTACAAACGTTCGCTTTGAAAATACATATATTCAAAGATTTGCACACATTTTCACGACTTTTTCAAAAATAGCAGATCTACAAGCTTGCAGCGCAGCACTCGGTGCCGTGCTGTGAGCTTGTATATCTGCTATTTTTCACTGGTTAAAGCATTCAATAATTCTAGGCCTAATGCCAAAAAGACAGAATTCCTGCTTCTTGAAGACTCTGATCATTCAACCATCCGCTCCATTGAAGGCAGTGACTTCAAAGAAACGGAGAAATTCAAATACCTTGGATCATACGTAGTCAGCAGCAAAAAGGACTTCCTGACAAGGAAAGGGCAGGCCTGGAGTGCAGCGCGAAGCGATGTGAGCTTGTAGATCTGCTATTTTTGGCTAAAGTTCTCAGAATATGGACACTAGGGTTCAAGTGGTTAGTATAAAAAAAGAAGAAAAAAGTTTCAATCACTCAAAGATTTGGAGGACCCCCTGTAGTAACTCTGAGGACTCCCTAGGGGTCCCGGAATCCCCGTTGAAGACCCCTGTTCTAACCCATTCTCTGCCTTCATGGCGTGAAATGTCACAGAGATAAATACTCTCCAAACGATTGATTTGACAATCAGACGATTTACCTGGAGCCAGGCTATTATCATCTCCCCTTTCCACTCCTTTTCTCATCTCCTTATGCTAATTCTCTTCTTTTGACTAATAATTTATGGAATTAATTTGGCGTGGAGGAAAATTGCTGCCGTCTTACCTCCAAAAGGTACTGGTGCCGTGCTACACTGAACTAACCAGACAGTCTCTCATAGTCTCAGAAACAAATGCCGGAATGAAAGCAGAAAATATTATATTAGCCCTATCATCCACCAGGACAATTTTTATACCCAGACACCAGATACCACATTTTCTTGCACCCTTCTAGCATCTACGTGTTGGTCTTAAAATGAGGTATGGTCATGGTGAAATGCTATCTAACACGTAAAGAGTTTTTTCGCTTAACCTGCTGGCACAGTGACGGTGCAGATATTTCCTTGCTACTGTGTTTAGACAAGTGTAATGCTCAACAGGTCACCATCAAATGCAGGGCTGAAAATTAGGCCTGTGATTATTATTATGTTTATTTTGACCAGCAGCAGGGCAACCTGGTCCACCTGTTTCAATCAAGTTTCAATCAAATTCATCACAACAACCCTGGTAAAAAATGGCATCTACCAAAATGGTAGACACTAGACAGCATTTCTGAAGGACTCCGCATTGAGGTTAAATAATTATGATCTGGTCCAGAGCGCCAGAGAGAGAGGAAGGGAGAGAGAAAGGGAGAGAGAATAAGTGAATTTATTTCAATTAGTAGTAGTCTGTTGTACACTTTATTTTTAAAGAACATCTTCAAACTAGAAATACTGTTCCTACAAAACAGTGTGGGCTCACATGGAACACCATGTATGGGCCCACACCTCTGCCTTTGTACTGTCGGTAATTTCTTTGAGGAGAATAAACTTGACCAATGGGGCTTTTAAGCCGTGACATCATTTTGTAGTCAGACCGCCAAGCAGATTTATTGTCAATATCTGTCCCTCGCTATTTCAACAGATCCGAGACAAAAATAACGACTAAAGTATAATTCTACCACTTTCCTTTCAACAACAAAGAGAAGAAAAATTAGTAAATAGTAAAAATAGTAAAAAGATTCGCTTTTTTGGGGGGAAAAAGTTCTCCTCTGCCTACAAAATGATGTCAGACTTAACAGCCCAACGTGTTTATATCAGGTCGCACTTGTTGGTGATGATGTCACCTAGAACGCTGCTCCTCATTGGCTAAGGGCCCTGCCTTTGTACTGTCGGTCATTTTTTTGAGGAGAATAAACTTGACCTATAAAGATTTGCTATAACATACTGGTCTCGCCTTTCAGCAAACCCACAATACTGTAACTCTCAAGCTGTAAGAATGTTGCCTCACGACTTTCTTTATCTGTCTCTGCTCAATGGCAGTCGTCAATATATCCATAGAGCTCCGACACAAGGACGCACGGACTGCAGCGTCGCTGTCATGCTTTAGCTGCTGGTTAAATAAAGAACATAACTGAGAATGAGCAAGTGATTATTAAGGGTAGGGATAACAATTTTATCCAACCAGGAGAGAGAACATATCCAGAATACAGGCTTAATAACAAGTAATTGAAAGTGATGACACAAACAAATGAGCAGACAAAATTGAAACTGCAACACTATAAAAATGAAGCTGATAAATGGGTACTCTCCTCAGGGGCGTCACAAGGGGGGGGGGGGAGTGGGACTGAGTTATAGGGCCCAAGGGGTAGGGGCCTTAATTATTTTATGATTTAGCTATTGAAAAATAGAAGATTGTAGATCTGCTATTTTTGAAAAGTCGTGAAAATGTGTGCAAATCTTTGAATATATTGTATTTTTTAAGCGAAACATTTTTAACTCAAATCTTGTTTCTGGGGGGTCCCTGGAACTAAATATTTTGAGATGGGGGTCCGTGGCCAAATACATATAATTTTGGGGGTCCTTCACATGAAAAAGTTTGAGCACCACTGACATTGAAACATAGGTTTTTCAAAAAGCCTTAGAAGGATTTGAAATATTCAAAGACACTTTCAACATTTTTCAAAAATAGCAGATCTACAAGCTCGCAGCTGTGATCTACAAGCTTGCACTGTGAGCTTGTATATCTGCTATTCTTCAATAGTTAAAGCACAAAATAATGCGTTCCAAGTCTAAATGGGTTAAACCCCCTCCCCCTATGAAGAACATTCATGGGGGGCCCGCAGTGAATCCTTGTACTCAGGCAACACCCCTGACTCTCCTGATTGGCTGATTAGCTATCGTTGTGCCCCCTGCATCCTCATCACCATGGAAACAAGCCTCCAGTCTTTAACGTGTGTTCCTTTTGAATTCAATTTCAATAACGTCTCAATCAATCAATCAATTTGCAAAGCACTTGAACATGTATTTTCTATTTATTAAAGAGCTGGAGAGACTGGGAGACCCTGTTATTGAAGAAACACTTTATACCATAGCAATGAGTACTACCGGTGTGTGTGTGTGTGTGTGTATATATGTAACGGTTTGTTAGAGAAACAGTACGGTCGAGAAACGGAGCACTCGTCGTGCGGCACGGGGCGGAACAAGCGGTCGCCACAACAACGTCCTCCAGGCGGAGCCGCTCGATTGTCCACGACATTGCAAGCGTCGTGGACAATTCCTGCTCTTCGCCCCCGAGCGCCGCAGGCGAGAGTGGCCGCGAAGAGCGGGCGGCGGAGCGCCGCGCGAGTTACGAAGCCGTGGTGAATGCAATCGTTATATTTATGCCCAGGCCGTAAGGCCTGGGCAAGCCCACGGCTAAACACTGCCGAGCTAGGCTAGTAAATAAAGAAAGAGAGTCGCAAACGAGTGACGTCAGCGCCTTCACTAGTGAATGGCTGTCGTCGCCATCTGGTGGTGATTGGTGTGTGGTGAACGACAAAACAAGCGCTCTTACAATGAACGTACTGAGTTACCCAAACGTACTGTAACATATATATATATATATATTATATATATATATATATATATATATACGTCATTTACAGTAAATAGCAATGCATCTATTGCTCAAGCACACCGTCTCCTGAAAGGAAGAAGGTGAGAAATGTATATTATGCCCAAAACACACCCATGAGTAATTGAAAGACTTAATACCAGTAAGACTCCCTAATCGGGAGATAAGCGACCGTCAGTTCGCATGTATACATGCAGCCTCATGGTGGCGCTAGAACAGGGGCATGTGAGAAATCAGGGGCGGAGGTTGTGGTTTGGCAGCCAAGGACTGTGTGTGCAAAGTTTGGCATGGATAGGGGCAACGGTGCTGGAGATATGTTGTCTGCAAAAAGCAACCTCATGGTGGCGCTAGAAGAGGGGCATGTGAGAAATCAGGGGCGGAGGTTGTGGTTTGCCAGCCAAGGAGTGTGCATGCAAAGTTTGGCATGGATAGGTGCAACGGTGCCGGAGTAGGGCCAAAAGTGTGACGTGACGGACTGACGGACAGACTGACAGACAGCTGGTGGAGCTTAATACAACCCCTTTGTGCCTAGAGCCAAGCCATAGATCATCTAAATAGGGGCCATAGAGTCTAATGATGGTGTGGCCTAACTTTAGCTATGGCTGTCCTGTCCAACTTTGGCTATAGTTAATCTACTGTATCTGTGCTAGTTGTGAATGAAGAGGTGAATGTGGTGTTCTATTGTGCATCTTCACTGTACAATACATAACATAAAGGATGACTAGTCTGCTGATGGTCTATGCCTCATTTGGCCAAAAGGAAATATCACTTTTATTTCAGCAGGCATTTCAAGCTTTAACTGTGTATCAAATACGTATTACTTGTTACACACAAAGTCACGTATTGAAGCAGCTAGCACCGCTCAAATGTATTGTTTCAAAATACTATGCCTAAACCTAACGCTAACCCTAACCTCAGTAAAGCTATGCCTAAACCTAACCCAAACCCTAACCTCAGTAAAACTATGCCTAAACCTAAACCTAACCCTAAAACCTAACCCTAACCTAACTCAATTCAGACAAATGAGATGTAGGACTAATGAGATTTCGGACTTATGGGCAGTCCCCGTTTCAAAAACTAAAAAGTAATCAATAGAATATTAACTAAGAAAACAATCAACAGTTGATGATGGTGATGAGAGGGGACGTCGCCCAAGGTCGCCAGTATTGGTGTATGTACAGTATGTACAACTCCGTATTCGGACAAGAGGAATACACGGCAGGACTCCATATTTGGGCAAATTGGCTGACATCATGATGACATCATAGTGATGACATAAGCCTCAATAAGAGGTTTTCACACAGCCTTGTCCACAGAGCAGGTTTGAACCTAGTGATCTCCTGGTGATAATCCATCCATCTTCAACCGCTTATCTTGAGTCAGGTTGCAGGGGAAACAGTTTCAGCAGGAAGGCTCCAGACTTACTGAAGCTGTCCATTAATGACTATGTTGAATTCTCTAAAAAAAGTAATAATTTTAATATTTTCACTCTGTGCGATTTGCAACATTTGGACTCTGGTCACGACAACATTGTTCCCCGCGATGTCATCGCCCCCCTCTTCCCCGTCGGCGGCCTGCAACTCTTTCTCCATGTCTCTGTTCAAACAGCTGGTAGAAATGAATAACAACACATCATCAGGCAACGTGTTCTACTCTCCTGTGAGCATCTGCTCTGCTCTGGCCATGGTGCTGCTGGGGGCCCGAGGCAACACGGCTACACAGATGTCCCAAGTCCTGCACTTCCACAGCCAGGCTACGGACGACGACCACCTGAACCTCTCTAAGGTCATAAGGGACCTGAACAACGCGGCGGCGGGGGAGAAATCCAACCACACCCTCAGCCTGGTCAGCCGCCTGTACGGAGAGGTGTCCTACCAGTTTGTCGAGGAGTTCTTGAAGGACACCGTTAAACTCTACGACGCACAGCTGGAGCCTGTAGACTTTGTGCACAACGCAGAAGGAGCCAGGCTGAACATCAACGGCTGGGTGGAGAAACAAACACAAGGTAGGATCAAGGAGCTGCTCGCCTCAGACGCGTTGGATGAGCTGACCAGGCTGGTGCTGGTCAACGGCCTCTACTTCAAAGGCAAGTGGGAAAAGCCATTCAGCGAGGCCGCCACGGGCGACGCTCAGTTCAGACTCGGTAAGACCGAAAGCAAGACGGTGAAGATGATGTACCAGAGTGGCACGTTCCCTCTGGCCTTCGTCCCCGAGGTCAAGTGTCAGGTGCTGGAGCTGCCCTACGCGGGGGGAGACCTCAGCATGCTCGTCGTCCTGCCCATGGAGACGGAAGACGGTGCACTGACGGGCCTGGAGAGGCTGGAAGAGGAGCTGACCTACGAGAGGTTTGTGGAATGGACCGACCCGGGCGTGATGCACCGAAGCCAGGTTGAGGTGGGCCTGCCTCGCTTCAAGATGGAGGAGGCGTACGACATGGAGGAAGTCCTGACCAGGATGGGCATGGTGGACGCCTTCGACAAAGTACTTGCCAACTTCGGCGGCATGTCGCCAGCCAACAATCTGTACGTCTCCAAGGTGGTGCACAAGGCCTGCGTGGAAGTCAACGAGGAGGGCAGCGAGGCGGCGGCCGGTTCTGCTGCCGTCATGACGATGCTTTCGGCGCGCCCTCGCTTTGTGCGCTTCGTGGCCGACCACCCCTTCCTCTTCTTCATACGACACCAACCCACCATGAGCATCCTGTTTGCAGGCCGATACTGCTCCCCTCCTTAAAGGAGCACTTTTTCAACCCTATCCACTAAATGCCTAAAATTTTAATACATTTTAATTCCTATAACTGGTCCTCCACACAATGCACATTATAAGATGGCACCATTTCTCTCTACTCACAGGTTTGGTCATTTCATCCCAATTACTGAGACGCAGATAAGAACTCCAAAACAATGCAGACATAAATAACAGCACAGGGAGTTAATAATCAGCTAAAAGCAAGAGTGAAGAAAAATAGGTCTTGAGCTGTGCTTTAAAGCTATCCACCGAGGCTATCAATAGGCTATTCTAAAACGGCTAGTTCCATTCCTTGATTCTGATTGGCTGGTTGCTGTGGTATATGAGACTATAACCCACACCTTGAATCAGTTTATATCAAACCCAGGTGCGTTATTTATTTCCACAGTGGTCCACAGTGCACCAATTATCTGCACCTGTGTTGTTTCTCCAGCCTGGCCGGGAAATACTTTCTTGCAGAGCAGACCTTATTGTGTATTATTAGTGAAATAGAACAGTTTTAATTAGTACATGTCTATAATTTTCATGTTGCAATATTGTGACCGTTTTAGAAAAGCAATAAGCCACGCGAGGCTTGTGGTTACCGGGGTAGTATACACCGGCTGAGAGGGTCGGGAACACTCGGCGCAGGGAAACACGAGGCGCACCGCCTCTCAGCCGGTGTATACTACCCCGGTAACCACTCGCCTCTTGTGGCTTATTGCTTTATCGTACCTGAGGAGAGACTCAACAATGTTAAAAACTATCACCAAACGTTAATTTGTTGAACCAGAGCATCAGCTGCTACAGTATCAGCCCTGCCCCTACTGTAGTGTATGCATAGCATCCGTTTCACTGGTTCAAAGTGTTTTATCGTCTCATGAATACATGAATACAGCTTGGAACACTGCAGAAAGTATTAAATATCAAAATATAAAAGCAAACAAATATTTTAGAATGGAATAAAGTAGAAATTAAATCTCACTCAGTGTGAAGTGAGCAGTGCTATTTAGGAGTTAATTTCATTAAGCGTCCAGTGAAGCTTTTTTCTTCTTTTCTTTATATATATAATTTTTATCCCAGGGGAAGGCATTATAGAAACCAGGATTACTGCATGTTTTTGTGAGGGTATCTACCCTAGGAGAAACGGGGAGAACATGCAAACTCCATACAGAAAGGCCCTATCGCCAACCCCACCTTGGGTGTGGGCGCTGATGACGTGGAGGAGGGAACACGCCCCCAGCGCCCACAGCGTCCCCCTGCGGGAATAGAACCCAGGACCTTCTAGCTGTGAGGCGACAGAACTAACCAAGTTTAGCATGGATAGGGGCAACGGTGCCAGAGATAAGAGTAGGGCCAAAAATGTGACGTGACGTGACGTGACGTGACGGACAGACTGATAGACAGCCGGTGGAGCTTAATACAACCCCTTTGTGCCTAGAGCCAAGCCATAGATCATCTAAATAGGGGCCATAGAGACTAATAATGGTGTGGCCTAACTTTATCTATGGCTGTCCTGTCCAACTTTGGCTATAGTTAATTGCGACCGTAGGTCGCAGTTACTTCTATACTATCCAAACCTCCACCGGCTGTCAGTCCGTCAGTCAGTCCGTCCGTCTGTCCCTCCGTCACGTCACTCGTCACACGTCACACTTTCCCCCTACTCATATCTCCGCCACCGTTGGCCCGATCCATGCCAAAATTTCCACACAAACTCCTTGCCTGCCAAACTACAACCTCCAAGGACCCCCGGAGCTCCAGGGATCCCCAGGTCCCTGGGGGACCCCCAGGTGTAAAAAATGACCAAATGTGCAAAAAAGACCAAATGACCACCCCAACGGGGCTGCACACAGGGAATTCCCGGGGACCACCGACACCTGGTGCTCCAGAACGGATGCAAAAGTGGTGGCGCCCCCAGTGGAGGACCCCCTCCACTGCAGCGCACATAAAATGCCGTAACTCGGGCTAGGAGCGACCGGGAGAGCCGGGGCCGGTACCTATTCGTCCGCTTCGGCGGCGCGGAGACCCCACCCCTCATTTCTCACATGGCCCTCTTCTAGCGCCACCATGAGGCCGATTCTTGCAAAACACATTTTTGGACACTGCTCCTACAATTTTTGCCCTAAAATCACGCTAATCGGTACACTGTATGTCTACACTCATGTCATCAACTTGGATCTGTCCCATATAGCGCCACCTTCAGGCCGATTTTTTAAAACACATTTTTGGACACTGCTCCTACAATGTTTTGCCCTAAAATCACGCAAATCGCTACACAGTATGTCTACACTCATCTCATCAACATGGATCTGTCCCATATAGCGCCACCTTCAGGCCGATTTTTTAAAACACATTTTTGGACACTGCTCCTACAATTTTTGCCCTAAAATCACGCAAATCGCTACACAGTATGTCTACACTCATGTCATCAACATGGATCTGTCCCATATAGCGCCACCATCAGGCCGATTTTTTCAAACACATTTTTGGACACTGCTCCTACAGATTTTGCCCTAAAATCACGCTAATCGGTACACAGTACGTCTACACTCATCTCATCAACATGGATCTGTCCCATTTAGCGCCACCTTCAGGCCGATTTTTTTAAACACATTTTTGGACACTGCTCCTACAATTTTTGCCCTAAAATCACGCAAATCGCACAGTATCTCTACAGTCATGTAATCAAAACGCATCTGTCCCATCTAGCGCCACCATCAGGACGATTTTGGAAAGAAATGTTTTTTGCCTATTTGTGGAGATAAGCGACCAACAGTCGCTTATCTCCCGATTAGGGAGTCTTACTGGTATTTACTACTGTATCTGTGCTAGTTGTGAGTGAATGTGGTGTTCTATTGTGATTTGTGAATCTTCACTGTACATACAGGATGACTAGTCTGCTGATGGTCTATGCCTCATTTGGCCAAATGGAAATATCTATGTTTATACTTCAGCAATAGCAACAAAAATGCTTCATGAGAACAAAGTAGATTTGTATCAGTTTCACTTTTATTTCAGCAGGCATTTCAAGCTTTAACTGTGTATCAAATACGTATTACTTGTTACACACAAATTCACGTATTGGAGCAGCTAGCACCGCTCAAATGTATTGTTTCAAAAACGTGCTTCTTGATTATTCGCTTAAACTAAAAAGTAATCAATAGAATAAAAATCAAACCTCGGTTCGAAGTGAAGCGGTGAATCCTAGTTTTATTTATTTATCACTGCTGCTTTCTTCTCTTTTCTTACTTGAATCTTTTGTTGGGTTTCTATAGATATCCACTCCTTTTGTTGATAATATTCCACATGTACAGGACAGATAAAACCTCTATTCTGAATTGTTATTTGAATAAGGTTTTTATAGTAGCATTAGTTGTGGATGCAGTAGGTGAGAACTACTGCATGTACAGGACAGATAAAACCTGAAGGCCAAATTATCATGTGAAGCTTGACCAATCCTCAAAGTATCCATTCATCAGACCGGGAGGGACACTACACACATATTCTGGACGTACAGGACAGATAAATCCTATTCATTCTGAACTGAAATGGCCATATATGGACATGGGACACACATTTTGCTTTTTGAAAAAGCCTATTCATTCTGGACTGATATTCTGGACGTACGGGACAGAAAAAACCTGTTCATTCTGGACTGGAGTGACCATATATGGTCACGAGGTGACATACACTGTGTTTTTGAAAAAGCCTGTTCATTCTGGACTGAGATGAGACCATATGGACATTAAACACACATTTTGTTTTTGAAAAAACCTGTTCATTCTGGACTGAAATGACCATATATGGGCGTGGGACACACAAAGCCACTCATTGGAAGCGGTTTTCATCGCTTCAAAAACTAAGAAAACAATCAACAGTGTTGATGATGATGATGATGAGAGGGGACCAGTCTGATGTCATGGAACTCCATATTTGGACAAGAGGAAGACACGGCAGGACTCCATATTTGGGCAAATTGGCTGACATCATGATGACATCATAGTGATGACGTAAGCCTCAATAAGAGGTTTTCACACAGTCTTGTCCACAGAGCAGGATTGACCCTAGTGATCTGCACGACTTTTCCACATAAACGAGACGACCGTTAGAGCAGTCTTACAAGTACAACCTCTAAACCGATATTTCTGTCCGAAATAATCCATCCATCTTCAACCGCTTATCTTGAGTCGGGTTGCAGGGGCAACGGTTTCAGCAGGAAGGCTCCAGACTTTCCTCCCTGGATTGTATAAAGACTCTTCTGAAGCTGTCCATTAATGATTAATGATTCTCTAAAAAAAGTGATAATTTTAATATTTTCACTCTGTGCGATTTGCAACATTTGGACTCTGGTCACGACAACATTGTTCCCGGCGATGTCGTCGTCCCCCTCTTCCCCGTCGGCGGCCTGCAACTCTTTCTCCATGTCTCTGTTCAAACAGCTGGTAGAAATGAATAACAACACATCATCAGGCAACGTGTTCTACTCTCCTGTGAGCATCTGCTCTGCTCTGGCCATGGTGCTGCTGGGGGCCCGAGGCAACACGGCCACACAGATGTCCCAAGTCCTGCACTTCCACAGCCAGGCTACGGATGACGACCACCTGAACCTCTCTAAGGTCATAAGGGACCTGAACAACGCGCCGGCGGGGGAGAAGTCCAACCACACCCTAAGCCTGGTCAGCCGCCTGTACGGAGAGGTGTCCTACCAGTTCGTCGAGGAGTTCTTGAGTGACACCGTTAAACTCTACGACGCACAGCTGGAGCCTGTGGACTTTGTGCGCGACTCAGAAGGAGCCAGGCTGAACATCAACGGCTGGGTGGAGAAACAAACGCAAGGTAAGATCAAGGAGCTGCTCGCCTCAGAAGCGGTGGACAACATGACCATGCTGGTGCTGGTCAACGGCCTCTACTTCAAAGGCAAGTGGGAAAAGCCGTTCAGCGAGGCCGCCACGGGCGACGCTCAGTTCAGACTCGGTAAGACTGAAAGCAAGACGGTGAAGATGATGTACCAGAGCGGCACGTTCCCTCTGGCCTTCGTCCCCGAGGTCAAGTGTCAGGTGCTGGAGCTGCCCTACGCGGGGGGAGACCTCAGCATGCTCGTCTTCCTGCCTGAGGAGACGGAGGCGGGCCTGGAGAGGCTGGAAGAGGAGCTGACCTACGAGAGGTTTGTGGAATGGACCGACCCGGGCGCAATGCACCGGAGCCAGGTCGAGGTGGGCCTGCCTCGCTTCAAGATG